>NW_028262333.1:5772043-6083065 GCF_047370975.1 Nipponia nippon | reverse complement strand
TCATTCACTGGTGCTGTGTGCCAACCGAGTGCAAGTTGCACCCTGACCCCAATCACAGCGCTGCGTCTCCTGTCCACTGCAGCATCTCCTGTTCTTCCAGTCCTAAGGGGAGCTGTATCTGACCGTGGTGAACAGATTAATTGTTTAAGCTATATTTGTACCTGTAGGGACACTCTTCTCCTCTCTTGCATTCTCCTTTTACCCAGAAGGAACAGATGTGAGGACGATTGCGTTTATAATAAGGAGTGGTCCGAGCCAGCTTCAGCAGCATGTCGCTGGTAGAAGTAGCTTTTCCTAGCGCACCAACTGGTCTAGTGCCATCAGAATTGGATATCTAAACAGTCGTTAAAACACAAATAATTACATATATATCACCACTGAAAACTAATGCACAGCATCAGAGCAAGCAAATGACTTTAAGATAAGTTAGGTCATTCCTCCCCTATACACATCCACACACAGAGAACACGATTGTAACTACACTTTCTTACCTCTCGTTCCATGTTCTGGGTGTAGTACTCTTTATTGACATCAGACTTCGGCATTTCATCCTTAAGGGAAAGTCCTGCATCCCGGACTTGAATTGGCAAACCTAGAATGAAACAACAACAAAAAAAAAACCAACAACAAAACAACAAATCCATATGAAGCACAAGCTGAAAGAGCAGAAATAGTTACTGCAGCCTGCGTTAGCCAGAGGTAACTCATCTACGGCTCAGGTACACCACGCTGCCCCTGAACCTCAGAAGCAATGTGATCATCAAGACTTGTTCTTCTCAAAGACTGTCCAGAGACAACCGTGCCAGTTACGTGCAGATATTTAAAGACATTTCACCAACTTTCATTTCAGAGGCAAGCAGACCAGCTTCTTCTCTTAGCTGACATTTTTTGGTACATACCATATTCCAGGTCAAGCAGACAGGTTTGACAGACGTTCTTCAGCTTGCTGCATGTCTGGCATACTTCTGTTTTCTTGAAACGCATACGAACACCAGGGCACCAGCGGAATACTGTGAAAGGCCTGGCACAAATCTGAAAGACACAAAGTCAACACTTGTATCACTATTACACAGCAATGAAGTTTACCATTTTCTGGTTCTTCAACAGAAACTTAAAGTCCAAAGACATCCAATCTCTTTAAACCATAAATATAACTTCTTCACCGTATTGCTAAGCTTCAGACCTCAAGAAATATTTCTTACTGTTTGGTGCCTTACTTTGACAGGAGAAAGTTTCAGGAAGGTTTTTTTCTTGTTGTTTTTTGATTTACTACAATAACCCAAACGCTGAAAGCGGATCTACTCAAAGGGGAAAAAAAAAAAAATTCTCCTTCATTCCAGGAGATGTCAGTATAGAGCTATTAGAGATAAATTACCAATTATTATTAAATCAGCCACCAGCAGAGCAGCAAGCGCAGTGAGAGGTTATGAGGCTTGCAGTCCAGAAGACCACCACTGGTCTCTATCTTACCTAGTGGAATGATGCATCTGCTGCGTGTGCGGTTTGAGGAAGAGAAGCAAGATTTCAACATGTACCTTCTCCCTCCCTCAGATGGCAACTGATAAAAGGGGCAAAAAACCTCTTTAATTTCCCTCAGTCAAGACCACACTAAATATTTCTGGCTCTCAGAAATAAACGTGGCTTATTTCTTAGACAGCTAACACAAATCACCACCTAGCCATGAATAAGATATTCATAGCAAAACCTAAACTCCGCTTATTTATGCGCCACTTACGAGTAAAAACAAACTTGCAAGAGACAATGAGATCACTTAAAATGCCAAAATACCTTCAAATATAGCACAACAATATTAGCAAAACCTAATTCTGATAAACACGAGCAAATCGTAAGTCTGTCTGAACAGTCTTCGATAATTTTACTACTTTAAGACTGACTTTATCTAACAAAGTGCATGATAGACTGACCTAAAAATTTATGCAGTTACATAAATATTTTAAGTTGTTAACCCAGATAAGCAATTTTCTGAAGCTGACAGGATTTTTTCAACATTAAAATTTAATATTCCTAGATATGTGCCAATTTAGATGTTTGTTCTTCAAAAGAAAACAACCATACCTTGCATTCTTTTCCGTATTTTTCTTTGGTCTGAAATATAAACAAAAACAATAAAAGAAAATATGAAATACCATTAATTCAACATAGAATACGAAACACATAACTGATGTTATAGCACAGTGGGTTTTCCCTAATTATGCTGCATTTACACTCACCCAGCCTATGTTTTAGGCTTACACCTACCTGCAGGTCAACAGGACAAAAAAAATCCTAAAAAACTCTCAATCCATTTTTGTTTTAGAAACAGTTATTAAAACACAGTATTATAAGCCCCAGCTCACGTACCGATGAAAGGTGAGAATGAAATGGAATATTAATAGCTATTTTTAAGCAAATATGATATCGTTACGTGAAATAAGTACATGAAAGAAAGCAGTTTTTGAAATATCACCTATACCGGCAGTAGAGTTATGTTTAACGAAAATATCATCATCTCTCTCGGCAAACTTGGTGGAACAGAAATGTAAAATAATGCAAATGTAGGACATACACAACTGGACTGAGCACAGAGAAAAGCAGCATAGAGGTATTGACTCATCCCGCACAGAGGAAACCAAGGTAAACAAACATGGATTTAAATTACCGTCAGGCAGCCTTTGTGAGACAGTTTTAACTTATTTTCACAGGCGCGTATCCCTGCGCACTTTAGAAATTGTGCTAAGCTATTTAATATTTCAGCAGTTGTTGCGCTGTTCCCTACGTCACACGATTTACCAGTACCAAAGCTTTGTTTGCCAGTACTTCCCGCACCGTAGAGGAGTGCATCATCTTGTTCTCCTTTTCCACTGATTTATTCTTAAATCACATACCTAATGCCATGACATCACATACCAACAACGGCTGGGACCAAATCCTGCTGTGCAGAACCAACTAATTAGGAGCGCACGTGCACCCCAGCATCTCCTCCGGTAGCCAGGCTTATTTTAGTCCCCAAAACCCCGAGGTTTTAGGGCCAACACAGAGGAAAGGACTGCGCGGTCAAACGGGCACGTACCATTCGAATATACGGGTTTTCTCCGAGACATGTCTGGCACAGAATAGGGAAGTCCTGAAGTGAGCAAGAAGAAGGAAAATCAGGAATTTGCAACAAACTCTGCCAGCACGACAGCATCCGAATCACACTCCGAGCCCTACCGAGTTAAACGAATCAGACCGTTTGCAAAAAGAGGCGTTCAAAAAGAGTCACCGGGAGAGCTGCAAGCCACCACCCAGGGCCTGTATTATGAAAGAACCGCGACCTGCCAGCTATTCCCGTTTGAAGTAAAACTTAAACAAACAAGAAGCGTATTCTTGAGATCTTCGCTCTTCAGC
This sequence comes from Nipponia nippon, assembly GCF_047370975.1. Lineage (NCBI taxonomy): Eukaryota > Metazoa > Chordata > Aves > Pelecaniformes > Threskiornithidae > Nipponia > Nipponia nippon. Next base: position 6,079,678 of record NW_028262333.1, on the reverse strand, counting down.
CACCTCGCCGCAGCAGATGACCCCCCCCCCCCCGCCCCCAGCATCTATTGTTTGCCGTGGGCCCACCCGGGAAAGGCCCCCGCTCGAGAGAACGCGGCCACGGGCCCGGCTCGGCTCGGCTCGGACCCCCGCCGCCCTGGGCCCTCCCCAGCTACCACAGACCCCAAACCCCGGGGAAAAAAAAACCTTTTCCAGCCCGCCCCGCCCGTAAGGAGGCCTGGGTAACGGCGGCCACCCCTTCCCGGGCGGGGGGACCGCGGGGATGCAGCTCCCCGGGCTGCGAGGGCGGCCTGACCGCGCACCCCTCGCCCTCCGGCCTTGCCCTCGCCCCGCCCCGGCAGCGGAGGACCCCGCCGGGCAAGGCCCGCCCCGCTTCTCCCCCGTCCTCACCGCGTCCTCCCAGTTCTGCCGATTGTAGGTGTTGGAGCCCAGCGATGTCGACATGGCGGCGGCGCGGCCCCCGCTCCGCTCCCCTCAGCCGCCGGAAGCCCCCGCGCCGCTCCGCCTCGATCCCGGCAGGCGGCGGGAGCCGGAAGTGACACCGCTTCCGCTTAGCGACGTGACGGGGAGAGAGTAGAGCGCGTCGCGGGGGCCGCTCTAGGCACGGCGAACCATAGAGCGCAGCTACAGGGCGGGACTGGGCGAAACCACCGGGAACGGGGGGGGGGGGGGGGCGGTGTAAACCCGGGCGAGACCATTGGGGAAGGTGGTGGGGGGGGGGGGTTAGCTTTTTTTTTTTAAAAATAATTATTATTTTCTAACGAACCGCAGAGTAAAAACCAGCACAAAGAATCTGAGAGCCACGTTTGCTTTATTGAAGGTCACTACACGACGTCAAGCAGTAAGGCAACAGCCGCCTGCGGGGAAGGGGACAGGGACACGCCAACACTGTTCCTATCGCTACCAGCACGTACAGGGAGGGGAAAATTAACCTCACGGAGCTAATTAGGCCACTCGCAATGTCACAAATCGATGCACCTTTTTGTTTGCAGTGAGAAACCGAGCGTTGGCGAGCGGGTCGTGCAGACACCGGCCTCGGCTGGCCACCGGCTCGTCCCTCAAAAGCTCTTTTCTGTATTTGCGTCGCAAGGGTAGCGGCGATTTCGGCTACCGAAGAGGAGAATTCACAGCCAAAGGTTAAGCGCTTCGTTATCTGGAGAGGTAAAGCCGCAGCAGGCACTAGCACTAGACGTGAACTACGAACTACAAGTTGTAAACTCTGCGCGTAACCTACGCGAAGTGGTAAATGCGATGCCTCGCCGCCCCGGGGCCAGCGGTGGGAACCAGGCTGCCTCCCGGCACGCTGAAGGACGCCGAGGGACGCCGAGGCAGGCTTCTCACGCTGCGGAAGATGTTTTCGGGTGCCGCACCCCCCGGTGAGCAGGCAGCCTCATCCCGCCCTGCTGCGCGGAGGACTGGCAGCTCCGGCAAGACAGCCGTGGCACGCGTGGCTCCGGCAAGGCCGCCGTGGCCGGCCGGTGTGCGCGGCTTTCCCAGCGGGGCAGCAGATTGGAGCCCATGGGAAACGTTTAACAAAAGGTCGATGTCTGAACTGGGAATGCTCTGCAGGAAGAGCCATCTCACCCGCTTGCACTGTTACTGGGAATTCAGCACCCTGGATACACCGCTCTTAATTACTTAGCTTGGACTAGAGCCCAATTACACCCCGGATAAATTACCTTGTGGTACCGCGTGTGCTAGTTAACGTGTAACCGTCTTTCCCCCTTTACACCTCCCTCCCGCCCTAACTGAAAAAAAGACAGAGGATGAACTCAAACAGCCTCTGTAGTTTTGTGTATACCAGACCTCATCTTAACTCTCCCGGTTTCATACTCTGATCCCTCCCCCTATTAACACACGTTAATTGATCCGAAGACTGCCAGGCAGCCTCTCCGGAGCGCCCCTGCCTCACTCAAGAGCTGTACCAGAACCTGAATTCCCAGCTCGTAGCACATCGTGTTCCCACATCCACCCGCAACAGAGCAGGCTGACAGCGGGCTCGGCTGCCAGTCAAATCCGTGAACACTACAGTACGCTACGTTGTGAGTTTAAAGGCAAACTGATCATTTCCTTTCTGAAAACAGACGGATCGCCTTGGCTAAGCGAGCTACGTATGCCAGAGTAGTAGGGTTGGATGCCCCAATTCCCTGCAGCTGAGGTATCCTACGAGGAAGCAGAAAACCCAAAAGAAACCATCGTGCTGCTGCCAATAACGCGGCAGACATGGCCACCTCTTAAAACGTTTGTTCAGGAAGGGCACGGCTCTGTGTGAAAACGAATTTGTTTGCTATTGAGTAGGTAACATCAGGTTTGTGGGCTGACATGAAGAAAAAACAATACGGGTTCTTTTCTGTTGATAAAACCAAATTCAGCCAGGCGTAGTGCAGATCTGGAGAGAGCGAGCTCTTCCTCTGTGCTGAGACACGTGCTGCAAGTTAAACTAGCCTGTGGCGGCGTGGGGAAGCAGAGCGGTAGTTAGTGGGCACTACGACAAGAGGAGAGAGAACAAACCATCCCAAACCACGGCACCCTCAGCCACCTCCTCGCGGCCCGGCTGGGGCCCGTGGCACACACCCACACACGACAAAGGAGCTCTCGCAGAAAGCTTCGCCAGGCGCTTTCCTCACTGCGACAGCCCGTCCTGCGGCCAGCCGTCGGGGCGCAAGCGTTGGGAGCGTTTACGGGAGCACTGGACCGAGGCTGAGCTCCACGTGATGGGTGAGCCAGACAACCCCAGAGGTATGATCACCTTCCTCGCTGGGCCGGATTAGACCGGTGAGGATTTTAAACTCGTGCTTCATCTTGAAACTCACGGTCACTTCGCCCTCTTCTTTCTGCGGGGTGACCTTGATGAAAACTCCTACCTTATTGGCTTTTCTGAAGGCAATAACGCTGCAAGGCAGAAAACAAAAGAACACTGGGTCAGCCAAGTTCTCAAACCATTCTTCTGAGAGATTTATTCTGACGCCACATTAAGAGGGATGCTCAGTTTACGGCCCGTGGGCCCTGCTAGAACAGCTGCCCTGCTTTGTAGCTTACTCCCTGCTGCTTTTTTTGCAGGGGGCTCACAGCCCCTCAGGATCGGAACGTGGGTTCCCCCCTTTACGCTGACAGCTGCTGGCACATCGCTCAAACACAACACGCCTGCTTCGGCCACGGGAGTTATGTACCCAGCTGTGCAACGAGGGAAGGGCCACAGTACGCAGCTCAAGCTGCTCTGTAAGAGGCTGCAGAACGTATTCCATTTTGAAGGCTGGAGGTGACTCTGTCACACACCCTACTGTGTAGTTCTCACCGCCACCGTGAACCCCCTGCTTGCAAAGGGAAGGATTACACAGAGTATTCCTGGAGAGAATTAGTACCACCACCTAAAACTCAACTGCTCTAACAGCACACCTTGCCTCAAAGGGAACAAACGTCTCCTGAATAGTCCAAACCACAAGCAGAAAGATTTGCATTGCTGATCTCCGACTCCCCCAAAAAAACACCACCACCCCCAAGAAAACCTGGAAAAAAAACCCCAAAACATGCTGAAGACAGAGAGGAAAACGAGTTACTTGGCTGAAGTGCCAGAATCCCCACAGGACAGAAAACACTCACTCAGGGTCATCCTGGAAGTCTTGAGGCTCTGCCAGCTCATCATATTCTGCCGCAGCATCTTTGCCAGCCAGAATAAGCTCCTTGGGAGGAACTGCCACCTGAGACAGAACACGAAGAGAAGCAGCCTTTCAGCACTGATCACCACCTACACCGCGAGCAGGAGAGAGCCCTCGCCTTCTGAGGGCTGCTTTACTACGGTTTAACAGAAACATGATTCATCCTCGGCTTTCCTCCACTCTGGAACCAGCTGGTTACCACTCTACCAGTGAAACCGTGTATTTCTCCCTTGGGGTCTGGTACTCAAAGAACAGATGCAACTTCGAAATACTTTATGAGCTGATGTTTACATTGGTGACAGTCATTTAAGCTCCAAGGAGGAAAATGCAAGACAGTCAGCAGGGACTGAAGGACACATGGAAAGTGTGACCTGTGGAAGGATAAAAGGGAGTGGAAAGCCTTGGCAGAGGCCTGGGCTCGCACAGCAGGAGGGTACAATACCTTGGCAGTGCTGTTGATGTTGTCAGGGTCTCCCTCCTCACACTCCAGCAGTGTGACATGTGTGATGTTCTCCACTGGATTGGTCAGAGTCAGAAGGACTTGACTCTCCTGGGGAGATTCAGGAATCACAGTTCAAGAAGCAATTCCTCTAAAATTCATCGTTATCATTAGCACCTCCATCTTCTGTGACTGATCAACACCTTCAAAAAACTGCATCACATATCCATCCCACCAAGAGACGGATAACAAACACCCCCAGTCCATAAGAAAGGTGTCAATGCCATGCAGCACTCCTTCTTAATATATGAAATACACGTCTTTGGAATCTAGCCAAGATCTCAACTCCACACCTTTTATTCTTCAGATATTGGCGTGTGCTTGTGATGCCAGATGTCACACTGCACGGTAATCTACTCCTGCAGAGTGACAAGTACATGCAGCGTTATTCTGACCACTCCCTTAAACCTTGCACCCTCTCTAAACAGAGAGAGCAAAGCCCTCAGGGAACAATCATCACACCATGTCATTTTCCAAAAAGATCCCACATCCGCACCTCCCGGCTGTGTCTCACCCCAAGGTGTTTCTGGAAAAAAACTACTGACCTTCATGTAGCGCAGGTTGGGAATAGACATGATTCTCACTTCAGGGATATAGTTACTACAACAAGAACAAAGCAAACGACCGTGACAGACTGTGTTGCTGTTGATAACCTGCCTCTCGAAGTAGAAGGATGTATTCGCAGACATCCATCTAACTCATTCAATGCTATTAGAGCTTAGCTTACATTAAAAAGAAAAATGAAGTGCCCTTTTGCTACAGAAGCCTAATCCTACAAAATCCTGCTACCGTGTGGGGCTGGCACAGCATGCAGTGCCTTTTTCAAACTGCTAAAATCTTCAGCAAACTTTTTAGTAGATCAGGAAGCAAACCTATTACACATAAGCTAAATAGGTTTAAAAAGGTGATTACACCATCCTAAGAGATGACACAACCATACAAGGGGTCAAATCAAGAGCACAAAAGAAATGAAAATAGAAAGCATTAACTAAGTGTTGACAGGCATTGCTCTCCCCAATCCCCGTATCTTACTTACACAGCAACCAGCTGGATCTTGAATTTGATAGATGTTGGATTGAATTCTGGTTTGCTCAGGTTATGTTCACATAGCTAGACACAAAGATATTTTAGTCAGCACCAAAAGACAGTCTCCAGTCACACACCGAAGAATCAGAGCTGCAAGCACAGTGCCACTAGCCACGGCATTACCGGCCTCTAGCACAGCGCACATAAAAACTACCTTGGGACGCGTGTAGCCATAGCTGTGTCAAGTTACTGATACTCCAAAAACGTCATATCCAGCACTAGCAGCGCAATTTCAGAAACACGAGATTTGGAATCAGGCTTAAGAACACTTGGACACTCACTGACTGCAGCAGGAAGAAGGCACGAGTACCTGCAAGCCCTCTGACTTACACTTCAGAATCCATTAAAAAAGCAAAGAGCTGGAACTCAAGACTGATCTCCTCATAAGCTGCTCTTCAAACACAGGCTCAGCCTGACACTACTTATTTCTGAGAAAATATTCTGCATTTGCAAAGCATTCTGTATCTTAAATACTTACAAGATTATTGCTCTATTACTCTGGGAACTAGATAAATATCCCTGTTTCACTGAGAAAGCAAGCACCTTTTTAAGATCACATAGTAAGCCAACAGCAGAACTTGGATTTAATTCTTGCCAGTCTTCACTTACCAGCTCTCTGCTTTTCTTCTCTGAAATATCCTCTTTCTGCCTTCACTCTAAGGGCACTTCCCGTATTCTGCACTGCCTCTCACTAATGTTTGCTGACTTGATTTTTGGTTTTAGTAATAGCAGGTTTTTTTAAATTCTGACTGTACTGGCAGCCTTCTAGGATTCCTTGGCTAGGCAGAGCACACAGACCCCCACACAAACCCACCTTTGTATCTTTATGCATCTTTGACAATGTTGTCTCCCTTCCACAATCTTCGTCATGTCAGAGATGCGACAGCCTCCCTCATCTCCTAGTGCTCTTACCAGTAATTTGGTTGAGAGCTTCCAACAACCAGAAGCATCTGAGCAGTTTCTTTTAAGAAGAAATACACAGCCCGCTTCCCACAATCCAAGTTCTGTGAGCCTAGAAAAAGCGCTTTTTTGCATTTAATTACCTACCCGACAGCGCAGTGAACGTTTGATCAGGAGGTGCTTATGACGTGGGTAAAGCTGGGAAGCACAGATCGGCTGGAAGTCAGGCTGCAGCAGACGCTGACGCAGAGTTGTCACTGGGTGCACAACAGAAAGCCAGATCAATAATTTTGTCTTTATTAATTAATTGAGACATTACTATATCTCACTCAAGTACTGAAACTCGAGCTAGATTGCACACATGCACTGGCGTATGAGCAAGCGTGCCACGCACTGTGTGCGGACATGCTACAATCTCTAAGAAACTTAATTTCACCTGCACCCATTATTTCAGAAGCCACTGGCAAGTATCACTATTTCTAGCAGTGAATGAATGAAGGTAAGAGTTGTAGAAAGGGCTGCCCTGACTGGGCACGGTAACACTAGAGCAACATCAGTACCAGCCCAGGAGAAAGAAGGGACCCTGATCTCTATTCAAAGCTCAGCTGGGATGGAAACAGAATTTTGGAATCATCTAGAAAATAAGTTCTTTCCCTGCCATGGGCAAATCAGTTTTCATGGCTTTGTTACCCTCACAGCTGGGTGCTGCACGAGTACAATATACAGCTTCTCAGCAAGGAGTTTGCGTAACTCAGACTCACGCATAGAATTAGTGACTACATAGTTCCCAAGGCAAGGAACTCCAGCAGCCAAACTTCCCATGGGTTTCTCCCAAAAAACAGGCTCCGCACTGTTCCCAGTGTCTAATAGGCAGTGAGCCACCTGGCAGCCTTTCCCTCACTGCGGGGAACCACGAAAGTTGTCTTCTTTACCAGCATCATATTCTCACAATGCTGACAGTCTCATGAGAAAAGAAGACCAAGATGATCTACCCCTTTCCATAAACCTTTCATGAATTAATTAATATTGGCAGACTTTGTAGGCCTGCAGGACTACCGAGAACATCTGTCCTACTTAGAGCCACCTCAGCAGGACATCCAAATCGCTTCCTGTACCTGCTGTTTTATCCCACTCGTTCCCAAGTTTTGTTGACCAATTTACAATATTTGCCGATTAAATCATGAGCCAGCTAAATAACTGGCAAGTGTATGCAAGCTGTTCCAAGCTGATGTCAAAGTAATGCGCAATTGTTACTTAACAGGTCAGTTAAGGTTCCAACTCCCCAACAGCTCAGCTACTTCCTTATTTCCTGCTATTATTTGAAAAAGGACGTCAGCTCTTTTCTCCATCCAAAACTTGACACTTCACATGCAGAGAAATTAAGGTCAGCAAGAAAATGAAGCAACCGTTAAGAGGCCTGACGTATTTGGCTCTGAGCTTTCCATGTGCAACATGAAGCTGAAGCTGCATTCAAAGTTACCACTTAAGAAGTCACAAATTTCCCACCATTTCAATCCCAGCATAAAAATTACTAAAACCTCAGGCCATTCGGAACCCCACTGACAAGGTTCCAGGCACCGCCCATGTTATAAAATGTAAGGGCAAAAGTGACAGAATATTAAGGTGTTACCTTCTGTCAAATTGATTGGTCTTGTGTAGTAATCCTCAGGAAGAGGTTCCACTTCTTCCACTGCATCAGCTGGCTCAATCTTGATCTCCTTCTGGTCCTCTCCTTCTTTCAGTCTGAAGCAAAGTGAGGGACAACTTGGTCATAAAATACAGCACGCGTGCTCTGACAGACAGCAACAGCAGTAACTGCATTGTAACACAGAAGGCAGCGAGAGCCGAGATTGCAAGACAACAGTAACTGCACAAGGACGTCAGCAGTCGCTTGTTTCTAGGAGAAAGCAAAACACCTGGAGCTGCTGCACAGAGATGCCCGAGCATTTGACACCTCTCTAACACTCCAAAGAAGAAAGCTCCTTTCACTGCTATCTGCTAATACGTTCATCATCTTTCTGAAGTTGCTTTACTGTTCTGTAGGAGGTTGCCTACACCTCCTATCCTTCCCACAAAGGTAACCCCAACCCTGAGACTCACGAGAGTCCAGCGAGGGCACTGATCGGTGCGCCGGGCCTCTGGCGTTGAAGCCTGGTTCCCAAGCCATATTTGTCCTACAAGGAAAAAAGGAACTGTCAGCTTCAGATCTACGTCCTGCCAGGACAAAAAGACCTCCTGCAAACTCATCCTTTGAGCTGCATGACAAGCATAGGGAGACAAGCAAAGGAAAGCAGAAAGGGAAAGGTATTCAATGCTTCCCGAGACTTTTTTTTTCCCCTGCTCAAACTGTTAGTAAGGAGAAAACAATTACCACCACACTGCAGACAGGGAGAGACAGATGTGGCTACTGCTTATAAAGCTTTTGCTCTTTCCTTAAATCACTAGCCTGCACTACTGACACGTTCTTCCCTTGATCTTCTCTTCAGAGCAACTGCATGTCAAGTAGTGCAGAACGAGAGCTCAGCTGCCAAAAGAACTGGGTCGATGTGGGCATGCGTCCATCTGAGACGCTCTGTAGCACTACTGGAGGCAGCTGGAAGGTTCAGCCTCCTATGAGCCTCATTACCTACAGGTCTCTCTTGCCAGGCACCACCAGTTAGCAGGAATAGCTGAGCTACTCCTCAGCTTTCTATAGCTGAACCGTACACAGGGTGCCTGGAGGCAGAAATCTTCCTTCTGGGCACTACTGAAAACCTGAATTTTCACCAAATGAGAAATCTGAGCATCAGCCTACTCTGGTGATTTTTCAAGGATCAGAAGATCGATGTTAGTGCCGTCTGCCTCAGGCAGGCAGACAGCTGTGTCTCAGCCAAGCTTTGTGAAGGACTGCTTTTCAAGTGTGCGTTACTTACCCAAAGACACTGCCCTGTTTGTAAGCTAACAAAAAATATTTTTTTTTTGTAATAAATGTTACCCTGTAACTAGTTAGCCTTCACGTGCATTTGTTCTAGGCACATCCAAGTCAGAGGCCCTGAGGCAAGGTGAAGAGTAGGATCTGTTACTGCCCTTTGGTTGGTACCATGAGAGCTTTAACACCAGCAGAAACCGTGAAAAGACTTACCACTACGTGTATAGTGTGTTGCTGCGGAGAGCCCCCAAAATAGCAGCAGGTAGCAACGGAGACAAAAAATGCAGCCATAAGACACAAGCAAGGGCACAGAGCAAGCACAGTTAATTGAGAAGTAGCAAGCATATGCAGAGTCACCCAGCTAAATGAAATAAGCATTTACCTGCCAGTTACAATAAACAAGTCATTCGGGCCACAACCAAGTCTTAAGGTTAATTTCAGTTGAGACTTCATGCAGAAAAGCGCCAGACAATCCTGATCTAACTGTTACTGAGCTGTGGTATGCAACTGTCCTGCGAAAGAGCTACCACTGGTATTGTGACTGCGGTTGCACTGCATTTCACTGCTGGATAACATATTCCTTTGCACAGCAAGTGTAAACTCTTCTGGCATTATCAGAGAGGACTATGAGAGAGAGAGGCAATGTAATACGCAATAATGGGTGTAAAACCACTTGTCCCCAAAGAAACCCATGTGCCCTAGCACATTTTCTTCATGTTCTCAATAAAAAAAAAAAAAGCTGAGTAGCCCTATCGTGCTACCAACTATCTAATTTTCCAAGCCGAGGCTGTTGTGCAGCACTTTTCCTGCTCCAAGAGCACCGTAATCCCAGCTCACCGAAAAGGCCAGGGGCATGTAGTTTCGGCGCCGCACCAGCTTCTTTCGGTCCCGCTCGATCTTCTCTTTCTGAGCCAACTGCTGGTAGTACTCAACCAGTTTGTTAATCTGGAGGGATGAAAAGGAACAGATACCCAGTGAAAGAGGAACAAATGCCGGATCAGCTGCTATTTGCTTGTGAATGAGCTGGGGTTCCTGCTACTCGTTTCGCTCCGTTCCTAGGACCAGCTGTATTTTGAAGGATATACGTTAAAGAAGCCTGCATGTCTTAACATTTCTTAACCCAACTGCAGGTGACAAACTGACCCTCCTGTGGGAATGGCGTCTATCAGAGAGCAGTGTCCAGTTCTCCCTGTGCAGTCAGGCAACTGAGACTTTGTTCAGGCAGTTGCCATGACTGGACAGAGTAATGCCACGTGGCCAAAAATGGGCAATTTGGATTAGTGGGACAAACAGCATCTTTTCCCCCCTCAGAGGCTGATCACATTTAGTGTAGAGCCCTAGCCAGTGACAGCAAAGGGCAGTAAAAGTGCAGTTCTGTTTTCCAGATCCTAGACACACTCTTGATCGGAAAACAGCTTTTTTGACATACATACGCAGCATATTCATTGGTGTCATTTTAACAGCACTATTAGATAGGATGTTTTCAACTGAGTTTCTTCTGAAAAGGAGATTTTATACCCCGATATCCACAGGAGAGCCTCTAAGAGGCCTTCCTTCCATTGAATTCAGTCAAGGTGGAGATTAGGAACTGGAACTGGTATTTGAAGGATTATATAAATGCAGAAATAGTGATTGAGAGGGCCTGGGGTCTCTAACAGCTCTTTCTAGCTGATGCGCCTCAGCCTAAGCATGGCCTTTCCCCTCACTCACCCTCTGTGTGTGAGGATTCTCCGGCTCCTGCCAGCCACCACTAGCTGCATGAGAAAGAGAAAAAACAAAGTCCTCAGGAAAAGATTTCCAGACTCTACACAGAAATCACATCTAACACCCAACTATCTCAGTCTTACTCATGAAATATGACATTCCCTGGTTTTTCTACACTTCCCATTGCAATTCTTTAAGTTCACACCTGCACAAATATACACCTCTGCAAGCTTTTCACAGGCAGGTTTGGGCTGAAGGTGCCTCAGCAGCTTTTATACAGTGTTTTTAAACAACTGCTGTTTGAGAGAGACTCAGGACAGCACCTAGGAGTCACTTTAGCAGCAGGTACATGAGTTTACAAGAACAGTCTCTTATTACTGGCTGCCATGTCCCTGCATCTTCAGCTCCCAGTCACATCAACACTGGAAGTCAGAGGATCTGCTTGGTCTACTCAGCCCCATTTCTGGAGCCTGACAGATATTTTCTGCATGTCTTATGCACCAAGAAATAGATGAAAGTTTTGTTCCAGCGCTGTTGTGAAGAGAAAAAAACAAGTACAAACACTGACTAGCAACTCTGGAATAAGCCTGAGTGAACAAAAGTGACAGAAAATAAATTAGATGCTTACGCTGTCAGACTGAGTGGCTTCAAAGTCTCTGAAGGTACACAAACAAGACCTCAACTGTGGGGAGAGCGCACCAACTAAACAAGCCCCTCGTTTGACAGCTTTCTCACTAGTCAGGTAACAGAAGCATGGAAGTGGGTCATATGTTCCACTAACTCAGCTCAGCTCTTCAGATGAGACTTCAGCAACAAACCATTTTCCTGTGAATTTCCAACTGTGACTCAAAACCTGGACATATATCACGTATATCATACGGCCAGAAACTAATTTGATTATCTGTTACCTTCAAAACACATACTGGGCTCCTGCTGTTATTTAGTTTTCTCTCTTTGACTATCACTTACCAACAGACTTGTCTGCCATGCCCACATCCCGGGAAGTCCAGCGGCAAAATCCACAGGCCAAGTAATACGCTTTCTTCATGGTAGTCTTGGCCGGATCGTCAGGGAGCGGAGCAGGAATGCTCGTGGCCCGGGTGGAAAGGGTGTGCATGCAGCAGGGGCAGTCAAAGCAGTTCGCACACCTGGAAAGAGGAAGGCCTGTAAGAGAGTGCTCTGACAGGGATCCCAGGCTGAGGAAAATGCTCTCAACAGGCAAATCAAGATCAAACCAACAGATCTTTTCATCTTATACAACAGCAGTAGGAAAAAAGGGCGACAGAGCCATCAACAGAAACAGGAGGGGTTCAGAGTCAACACAAGAATGGCGACAGTGAGAAATACTGGGCGATACTAAAAAACCCTTTGTATTATGAGAGCAGGTCATCAAAAAAACTAGAACATGAAAAGCACCTGATATATCATGGAAAGACGCTTATTCCCCAAAACAGACTAAAAGGTAACAAGAAGCGATGTAATTTCTGAAGAGAGTTTCAGATACATGTGTGATCAGGTGTTGATTAAGAAAGGAGCCATTTAAAATAGTGCGTCTTGACGAAAAAAGCCAAAGTGATCTTACCTATTCTTCTTCAGCTTGGCTTCGGCTGAAGGCATGTTTTCCAGGCAGCTGGGGCAGTAGTGAGAGTCCACCTGATGAACAAGACGGTCACATCACACTTCCCGGCATGGGTTTGTCTAGACAGCACGCTGGCAGCAGCCTGAGACTCTGCTGTGCGATTTGACAAGGCTTTGTGTCTGGCAACGGACAGGCGAAGTCTGTGAAGACTTGAGACATTTTTTATTGTCTGAAATCTTAGCCCATCTCAGCCAAATTTTGGTCTTTAATAATGTAAGTCAGAAGGTTTCTTAAGTCAGGATAAACTACTCTGCCTAGCAAATAGGAAAAGGACAACGGGGTATTTTGTGGTTACCAGAATTTGATTTTTCAGCTTTAACAGCAGGTTTTAACATGCTATTTTCCATTTGTATCTACATTTATTCTGCCCTTGTACTTACACTGGTCAGAAATCCACGTGTTTAAAAAATGTATTTTATCTGTCTGCTGACACAAAATAATTTTGCCAATTAAAACAACAGCAGCAAGAAGGGGTCCCCTTCCTGAAGAGGAAATCAAACTTGACGTTAAACATGGAAATGCACGATGACTGTACCCTATGGAGGATTCATAACAGATGCAGCCTGGAGACAAATCTATTTTCTGCTCTTCAGAGGCTTTGACATTTGCGAAGAGGTACCTCTTCTGAGATCTGGGTTGCATGGTCATTCTTTTAGGGCTTTTCAAATCTACTGTCATTTCTTAATTCACCCAGACTTATAGAAAATCGATGTTACCCATTTTACGATGATGACCTGAGCAGTGGCGTGAGCAGCCCCAGGACCGAGGCTCGCCCCTGCTCTGCTCCTGCAGGCCCCCAGGCCCCAGCAGACCATCGCCCCAGCCTGACGACAGCCTACAGCCCAAGGCTCCAGCCATACCTGGACAAAGAACAAACCCTCCACAGCAGAAACCCCGCTGTATAACGTGGGGGAAAAAAGCTCATCTGGGTGGAAATAAATTCACATTAAATAATCTGAACCCCGACTTCATTCTCAAAGCAAGTACGATGCTCTCGGGCCTCAGCACGCTGAAGGCCTGGGTTTTGTTTTTGCGCGGGCCGCAAGCTCCACCACATCCAGCCAATCTCGGCAAGGCCTGGGGGCCGTCTGATGGCAGCGCTGCCCCTGTGAGACAGCCCCCGCCCGGGAACGCTGCGGGAGCTCCCGGCCCTGCTCGGTCTTCGCCCCAGGCCGGGTCCCAGGGAGGGGTGCGGGTCGGTGGGTGTCCCTGCCCCTCCCCGGCCGGGCCCGATGGGGACGTGGGCGTGGAAGGGGGTCCCTGTCCCCCCGCCCCGGCTGGGCCCGTGGAGGGGTGGGGGGTCCCCGGCCGGGCCCCGCGGAGGAGCCGTTCTGGGTGGGGGGACATCCCCGACGCCCTGGTACGGGCGCCTCAGCCAATCACAGCCCCAACTCCGCCGACGGACAGGCGTGCACAGCCAATCCAATGCAAGACACCGCCCTTTCCTTCACCCGCTTACCAATCAAGCCGCTCTATGAAGCCACCGCTGTGCCCACCCCTTAGCCGCGCCACCAACCAATAGCAGAGCAGACGGAGAGCGAGCGGCAGGAGACCCGCCCAATCGCTGCGCGCAGAGAGAGCAACGTCCCGCCCCGTCCCACCCGGTCTGCGGGCGCGGCGTTGCCGGTCCGCCGTTACCTCATGCGAGACGCACTCCAGGGAGCGGAGCTCGGTGCAGTACCGGCAGAAGTACAACTGCGACAGCGGCGCCCGCATCTCCTTCTTGCCGCGCACCAGGTACAGCACCCGCTCCGATTGCAGCAGCGACGCCATCTTGAGAAAGGGGGCGGTGGCCGACGTCGTGCGTCACGGCGTCGCCGCGCTCACGTGGCTCCGGCGGGATGGGGCGGGGGCCGCGGCGTGCGATGGCCGCCGGGCTGCGGGGGGCTTTGTTCTGTCGCTTGTTACTGGGGAGGAGAGACCGACCCCCCCCCGGCTCCAGCCTCCTGTCAGGCAGTTGCAGAGAGCGATGAGGGCTCCCCTCAGCCTCCTCTTCCCCAGGCTGAGCCCCCCCAGCTCCCCCAGCCGCTCCTCCCCAGCCTTGTGCTCCAGCCCCTGCCCCAGCCTCGCTGCCCTGCTCTGGCCACGCTCCAGCCCCTCCATGGCCGCCTTGGGGTGAGGGGCCCAGCGCTGAGCACAGGATTCGAGGGGCGGCCTCACCAGTGCCCAGCACAGGGGCACCATCACCTCCCTGCTCCTGCTGGCCACACTATTCCTGGTACAAGCCAGGATGTTACTGGCCTTCTTGGCCACTTGAGCACACCGCCAGCTCACATTCGGGTGGCTGTCTACCAACACCCCCAGCTCCTTTCCCTCCAGGCAGGTCTCCAGCCGCTCTTCCTGAAGCCTGCAGAGTTGCACGGGGTTGCTGTGACGCAAGCGCAGTTCTTCACACCCCAAATCTGATTCCTCTTTGGTCTCGTGGTCGCCAAGATGAGATCCTGGCAAAACCAAACTTCCCCGTGTCGTGGGATATGCAGAAAAGCGTGATGTCTCCGTGTGCTGCACTGTCTGTCCAGAGGGCAGAGTTTGCATCAGCAAACCGCCTCCGGTTTGATCCCAGTCACGCCACCCAAGCATCCGTCCTGGGTTGTTGTTCCCCAACACGCCTGTGTCCGCGCAGTGCCCAGCGTCAGCCCCTGGCCCCTGCCCAGAGGAAACCCCTGCCCACAAGGATCCGCTGCTGCTCATGATAAAGCCCCCACGTGCTTTTTATCCCACAGCGGCAGCTGGAAGGGGACACGCCATTGGGAAGGCAGGGAGGAGGCTGCCTGCGGCTGCCTGTGCGCTGCTCCCGGGGGAGCGGGGAGCTGCATGCCCGGAGGCCAGGGGTGTCTGAGAGCACGCGGTGGTGGTTTCTGCCACCGGGAATCTGGCAAGTTTCCCTAGGAAAGCCAGGGTGAAGGGTGCGGGTCCCACTGTGGGTGACGCTGGGCTTGTGTCCCAGCAGGAAAATCAGAGCATCCCACCTTGCTTCCCTGAGCCGGCTGGGAATATCTGCTGCTGGCTTTGCCCTTCAGCATCGCCGACAGAGTGGAATATTCCACTGGGCAGCAGAAACGCTGTTCCCAGCCAGTGGGCCGAGGTCCGCTGCCTCCCCAGAGATGCCCCCTGCCCCTGTCTCTGTAAATCAGCCCTGGCCCGAAGGCCTGGGGAGCGCTGCTGGTGCCTCGCCGCTGGGGTTTTATGGAGGGTCTCGGTGGTTTTGCTTTTCCCTCTTGCCCCGGGCCTCGCAGGCGAGCGGGCGCGTGTGAGCCCTGCTGCTGGCAAGGCAGGAGGGGAACGGGAGCAGGGAGCAGCCCTTCATTAAGCTGTTAGGCTGTGAAACGTCCCCACGGTGCCCCCCTGGCACCCGAGACCTTCAGCCTTGGCTCCAGGCGGTCTCCCCGAGTAGGACCCCATCCCGGGGGGGGGGGGACGAGCTGGGGTATGCTCTTCCTTTATCCCGCTGCAGAAAGAAGGTCCTGTCCTCCCTCGTCCTCCCTTCCCTTCCTTTCCTTTCCCTTCCTTTCCCTTCCCTCCTGTCCCGCCTCGGGCCGGGCCGGGCGGGGCCAGGCGGAGGCTCCCTCCCCCGGCGGGGATCCGACCGCCGCCTTTCGCCGGAGCCGGGCAGCGCTGCAGGTAGGAGGGCAGGCAGGGCAGGCAGGGCAGGGCAGGCTGCTGCTGCCACCTCTCCCCCCGTAGCGGGGGCTCGTCCCCCCCGTCCCCGGGCTGCCGGAGCCTGGAGCGGCTGCGGGCAGGACGGAGGGGGCTCAGCCCGGTGCTCTCGGTCGTGTCCGGGACCCACGGAGGGGTGCCCGCTCCCCACCCCTCAGCCCCGCACCCTGCTGCTAATTAAGCCATTAACGCCGTGACTCAGCTGGAGGCCCCCCGGGGGGGGCGGGAGGTGCGGGGCTCCCCCGGAGCGAGGGGGGCTCCGGTAGCCTCGGTCCCGGCGTCTCCCCACCCGATGACCCACTCGTGAGTGACCAGCGGGGTGCCTGGTTGTGGCTTTGCTTTATCGGCTCCTTTAACAACGGTAGCAATTAACAGGAAAGTTTTTCCTCTGGGCTCTGGGCTTTTATCCAGCTGCATTGAAGCGCGCTATAAATCCTGGGGCTTCTTGAGGGAGCCTTTGCTCTCAAAGGAGCCCGGGGCCAAGGCTGGACGTGCAGCGGGGTGCTCAGAGCGATGGGGGGGGTTCTGGCTATGGGAGGGATGGAGGGGGCTGCCCCATCACTTCTCTGCCTCTCCCTTGCAGGATGGACCTCCCTGACCCCACAAGTCCTGTCGCCCTCCCCAAGCACATCCTGGACATCTGGGTCATCGTCTTGATCATCCTGGCCACCATCCTCATCATGACAGCACTGGTGCTCTGCCCGGCCACTGCCGTCATCATCTACCGCGTACGAACTCATCCCACACGCAATGGCATCGTGTGAGGCGGAGGCGATGAGGGACGGCTGGCTTGCTGAGCAGGGGGCCACAGCCACGGGACCCTGTGCCGGGGACCCCACAGAGCCTGATGGGGCACCCCGAGAGCTGAGGAGAGATGGGCAGGAGCCGGGGTGGGCCAGCACCCGGGCGCCTGCCCCTGTACCTGGTTCTCGCCGGGTGAACCCACTGCCTCCTATTGACCCACCGAGCTCACGGGGACCGTTGGGGAGATGGTGGCCTTGGCACCAGCGGGGAGATGTGTGACTTTGCGGACGCGTCCAGCTAGAAACGACTCGCTCCCATGAGGCAAGCAGGCTGGTCTCACCTTCGCTGCTGATCCCGTCTCCTCCCAGGCAAGCAGCAAGGAGTGGAAATGCCCAGCAAAGTTATTTCTTCTTTGGAGTCCCAGCTGTGGGGAAAGAAGGGTTAAAGCAAGATGGATGTGACTTTTGGTTGTGCATTTGGAGACTCGGCTAAAAGCATCAGTGACAGAGCCTGTCCTGGCTGCACAGCAGGCGTGCAGCTGGCGTCAGCTTCTCCTCTATCAGATATCTGCTGAAAATGTAGGAAAACCCTATGGAGTGCTCGGTTCCTCTGGGTCTCGTGGGGCAGAGGAGTGTGGGCAGCTCCTGCCAGCCTGCACGCCGGCTGCCCTTGGTGCTCCTGCCGATGGCGAGGGCCCCCAGCACTTGCCCGGCACGCCGGTCCTGTTGGGGGGGGTCTGTGCATCCCTCGCCTGGGCAGGCAAAGCGGGAAGAGCAGAGGGGTTCCTGCCCAGGCAGCGGCAAGGGACCACGTAAGCTCTTACATTGCACCTTGCTACGAAATAAATGGACTTTATTCTACATGTGCGCGTGTCGTGCAGCTCTGTCCGCACTACGGATGGTGTCTGGGTGCCCGTGCGCAGGATCTGAGATACTTTGCAGCCTCTCCAGAAACCCTCCCCGCGCTGACCTCCTGCACCGCCTTGGCTCGAGGTCCCCGGGATTCTTGCCCGGCCTTTGAGCCTGGTGGCCGCAGCCACGCGGACGGCACGCTGCCAGCCCGGCCCCACGCTCCGGGGGTGCAAACCCGAGTCTGGCTGCAATAGCGGCAGCAACCGTCAGACAGCGAGCGGGAAGGATCCCCAGGGACCTTCTGACAGCAGCAACGGCTGCTTTTCTCCCGCTTGGGCAACTGGCAGCGCTCCCCCTCCCTAGAGCCGGGCTCTGGTGTATGGCAGGAGTCTGGGGGCCAAAGCAGCATCCTGGTGACTCACGGCGAGAAAGGTGATGAATAATGAGATGAATCAGGCTGGGATGTAGGGAAATGCTATGGTGATGCTGGTGGGAATTGTTTAAATCCCGTTTTCTCTGCTGGAAAGAGCAACCAGCCCCACAGTGTTGGAAACCCTGCATCCCATCCCTGTGCAGCTTGATCCGTGACAGCCAGCATTGGGTTTGCTTTTGGCATCGGGGCCACAGGGGCAGGTGATTCCCAGAGAAGCAGGACCTTGGGCGAACGCTGCCTCCCCGGGGAGGGAGCCCCGCATGGGGATGCAGCCCCCGGGGAGCAGAAACGCCTGCGCTGGGGCTGCGGGCTGCGGTTGTGCCGGGGAGGGGGCGGACGCGTATTTCTTGCCCGGCCCAGAAACAAATTTCTGTTTCAAGCTGTCGTCTCTCTCTCTCCCCTCTCGAGTTGCAGAATTTGAGGCAAATAACCGGTTATTTTCCTGTTGTTCCCCCTCTCTCCCTCCCTTGCTGGCACGGTGCGGCAGCAGCTGGAGGAGATTATGGTTGTGCTGGGTGGGAGCAGCCCCGGCTCTGCTTTCCCCCCGCACTCCACCTCAGCGTCCCTTCCTTGGGGACACTGGGTGTGGGGACGGCCAGCAGCATCTGGCACCAGGAACCGGAGCTGAGCAGCTTTGCTATAAGAGGAATAGGGAAGAAGCCACAAATACTGGAGTGGTTTGAGAAGGAAGCCTGGTTTGGAGCAAAACACCGGAGGAAAAGCATCCAAACCACCCCCGTCCCTGCAGCCGTGCCCGGTGACTGTTCCCACCTCCCTGTGGGAGCAGCCGGGGGGTGCGAGAGTTTTCCTTTCATGGCAGGAGTTTTCTGGGAAGTTTCAAGCCCGTGGCAAACATTTCCAGGAACGGCATTGCAAAGCCTTGGAAAGACAGGTTCGCTCATGACAACAACAAACTGCACAGAGCAGAATGGCAGTGAGGGGAGAGCAGGGAGAAGCGGGGACGTTTTTAAAGCGTGATAATGGGGGGGATGGATTTAGACTGCTGCGCACTGTCGAGTTGGAAATTCCTCCTCCAGGACTGAGCAAGATAAGCAAATCCCCCTGTGGCCCTGGCTTTGGTGCCTGACCAGCGCTGGAGCTCGGAGTCAGTGTTTGCGTGGCGTTTCGCTGAGGAAAAATGCCTTTTCTCGCCTGTTGGGGAGCGGGTCCTGCAGCGGTGACGCTGTGCCAGGCAGGCGTGATGCGGGCGAAGAGGTGATTCAGCATCCGCCAGGATGTTTCCTTGCCAGTGCCGGCGGGTGCTGGAGCGTGGTGGGAGCCGTGCTGCTGCTGAGGGAGATGGATGATGGCAGCCCCGGCAGGGAGGAGGTGATGCCTCTGGGCAGCGATGAGAGCCATGATGGGGGTGCAAGCACCCGGCTCGGCTGCCTTATCCCTGCCGGACGGGGCATCGCGGACCCTGTGGCTCTTCAGGAAGGTTGTGGGGAGCTCCAGCGGCAACTGTGCAGCAGGAGCGGAGCCTGAACATGTTGGGTGCTGTGGGGAAAGCATCGCCTGGAGCAACTGGTGATACAGGACCCAAACACAAGCCTCGTGGCCCCAAAGGGAGGTTTACGGGGTCCCAAAGCACCCTCCGGGCTCCAGGCTGCAGTGGGGTCTCCAGGAGCACATCGCAAACATCACGGCCGGTGGGCTCATCCTTCCCCAGCCTCAGGCAGGAGCAAATCCCCGTGGGGTCGGAGCACTCCTGGGGGGCTCCTCATGCTGGAGGGGAGAGCAGCAGCGCTCAGCAGCCACCCGTCTCCCCTCCCCTGCTCGGCAGCAGCGGGTCACTGTGTGCCCCTGTCCCCTTTGGGTGGGGGCAATGGGTCGGGGCATTTCTGCAGGGGGCAAATCTTTGCCTGGGAGAGGAAGGGATGGGGCAGCACCTGCAGCCATAGCCTGGGGGGTGCAGGGGCACTCGGGGATGGGGGGTCTCTGCTCCAAAGGGTGCTGGGCACTGTGCCCAGCGGGGAGGCTGCCGCCGAACCAGGGCAGCGCCTGCGGGAGCACACGGGCTGGGCAGGGCGGCGAGGGCTGGGCGAGCTGTGGAGGCAGCAGCGTGGAGGAAGCCTGGCACTGGGGGAGCTGGGACCTTTCATCCGACAGAGCTTGTTTTGCTTTTGCCTCCTGTTGCACACCTAGAACAAAAGTTCAGAGGTTGCTCCGGGATTGATGCTGTGCCAGGCTGCCAGAGGGAAAGCAGTGCCACTCCCAGCTGGCATGATGCTGCCTGCTGCTGCCCGAGCCCCTTGCCACTGTGCCCGGCACGCTGCTGGCACCATCCCCGGCACTCTGCATGGAAGAAGCTCCTCGTTCGGCTCTGGGACAAGCCCAGCCAGCAGCAGTACGTGGTCCCCACCGCTGGTTTCACGTTGCCTGTACTCACCACGGCCTTGCAGCCTGGCGCGAGGTCTCTGCAGCCCCCGGCCCGTGGCTCGGACACAGCCGGGGAGGCTGGTGGCAGCGGCAGCATGGTGGCCAGGGGACTGGAAGCGCCTGGCCTCCCGCCCCCGGACTCCTGCCAAACATCTGCAGCAGGCAGGGGCCAGCTCCAGCCCGGCTCTGGTGGAAAAACAACCGAGGAGGGAGGGTCAGGCTGTGCAGCGCGCCTGCATTTGGGGTGGGGACCCCGATCTGGAAGGGTGGAGCGGCACACTGCCCTCGGACAGTCTTGCTGGAGCCGCCAGCACCCTTGGCTCTCCCATGCTGCCTCTGGCATGGCACGGCATGGTGGGGACACTGCGTGACAGGCCCAATGTCCCATGGAAGTTCAGTGGCAGAGATGGGGTCCATCAACTTATTAAATCCTCCCCTGCTCCCCACCTCCACCGAGGACAATTCAGCAACCAGGACCCAAGGAGAGGGGACTTGGAGAAACGGGTCCCTTATTTTTGTTTTGGTTTTAAGAAAACGCGGTTCAAGAGTGGCTCAGCCTTTCCCTGCACGTGGTGGGGATCAGGGACACGTGGAAGGGACACAACCGTGCTGTGCCACCACTGCACGTGCCGCACTGCTCCTCCTGGGCCCAAGTCCCTGCTAACCACGGGAAAGCCACCAAAGCCCCACGCAGGCAATTAGGGGATATAATTAGAAGCGGGTGGCTGTTCCTGCGGTGGGAACTAGCAGGGCAGGGAGCGCAGCCCCGAGCAGGTCCCCGGCTCTGTCCTGGCTCTGTCCTGGCTCTGTCCTGGGAGGCGGCTCAAGCCCTGGCCGGGGTCAGCACCGTGAGCTGGCTGGCGAGCACGGCACCGTGCCGGGGAGCATGGCGCCATGCTGGGCATGCACCAGTCCCTGTTGGCTGCAGGATGCAGCGAGGTGCAAGCAGCGTGCTGGCTGGCCAGGAGCTGCAGCCCCATGGTCCCAAATCTCCCCAGAGCCTGGGAAGTGGGTGGGGAGGGTTGAGCCCCTGCTTTTGGCTCCCACAGGCTCCCCAGTTTTGGCAAGGAGCTGCCTCGCACTGCCCACAGCCACATCTGTGAGGGGTGACCGGCGCATCCCTGCAGCCAGCCCGGCCGTTGGCGCGTTGTGTTGGGCTCTGGGCAGTCCCCAAGCAGCAGCTGAGCGTCTCAGGGGTTTGCCTGGACCTGGGGGAGCACCCCACACCACGTGGGGACCCGTGGCAGGGCAGGGCTAAGCCACTTCTCCAGTAGCAGTGCAGGTTTAAAGCTTTGGGAAATGCTGCCCGTGACAGAGGGACCCGGACCCCCCCCTGCTCCATGGGTTCCCCGTGTGCCTGGGGGACGTACCCGACCTCCCATGCCAGCCGAGGCTGCACTCGGAGCCTGACAACATCAGCCTTTCCCAGGACATGGTGTTCCTGCCGGCAAAGGACACGGGGTTGGGAGATTGCTCCCAGCTTCCCCCAAGCCATGGCCCCACTCCCCTTCTCTGGTGGCGTCTCCGGCAGCCGGCTCGGTGACAGCACCCTGGCAGGGCTGGCCCTGCTTTCTAGTAAAGCCAAACCTCGTGCTGGCGTCCACGGTCCCCCGGGGCTCACCCGCTGACACCCCGTCCTGCCCTCCATCCCAGGCCAGCCCCCACCCCAAACCGCAGCCCCCCTCCAGCCAGTTAATTCTCCCATCAAATAATTGTTTTTATGGGATTTCAGGGAATTTACACCTCACCAGGGATATTTCCCTTGGAGCCAGCCCAGGGTAAATGTTTACATTCCCCTGATATGCAAACAGGGCCCTGGAAACTCCTGCCCCTTGGCCACAGCAGGGTCACCATGGGGCTACGGCCCCCCAGCCCCAGCACAGCCCCCCTCGGGAGGGACCCTAACCCAAGGCAGCTTCTAGGAGCACCCTAATTTTCTGGGCTGCAAAGGAGAGAAGCTTGATTAACCCTTTCCCACCCTGGAGCAGCCCAGCCATGGGAGGGGACCCTCCCCGGGGATGCTGCTGGGGCGATTCGGTCCCTGCTCCTCGGGTCCCAGCACCCCGCTCCGGGAGGGTGGATGTCACCCCGGCCGGGTGGGGACATCGCCTGGCACCTCTCCCACCCCGCGGGTTTTGATCCCCGGGTCTTTGGCTCATATAACGCGTTGCATAAACCCATGGCACACGCGGCTGCCCCGTGTTGTCGCGGCTGTCCCACGTCCCTGTCCCGCCGAGGTGCCAGCATGGCACCGCCACCCCCCTCCTCCCCAAACGGCCCCCCCGCCGCCGCCCTGTCCGTCCCAGGGCCCAGACGGTTAACGCAGCCCTCGGCCCGTCCTTCCTCCGGCGATTGGCTCCCCCCGCTCAGCCCAGCAGCTATTTCTCGGCTGTCGGGCTGGGAGGTGGCAGAAGGGGACAGGGAGAGGTGTGTCCCCCGAGGAGGGTGTCCCCCGAGGAGGGTGCTCGCACCCCACGCCAGCCCCGGCCATGGGGGGCTGGTCCGGCAGCGCCTGGATTTTGTCCCTTTTCTTGGCTGGGCTGGTTCAGCCGGGGCAGAGCCAGGAGAGGGAGAAGGTAAGGGGGGGGGGGACGGAGGGACGGGGACACCCCCCACGGGGGGTGCGGAGGGGGGGAGGTGGCACCCTGGGGACCCGCCTGTCCCCAAGGCTCGCTGCAGAGCTCCCAGGGACAGGAGTGGGGCACGGGGACCCTCCCCGTCCCGATGCCTGGAATCATGGGGGGATTTTGCTGAGCAAAGGGGGAATCGCTGTCCTGGGGTTGGGGACAGAGGGGGACAGAGCCTTCTCGTCCCCTCCCAGTGACCCCCACAGGGGTAGAGCACAGGGCTTTTGTTCCATGCGCAGTGTCCAGGGGGGTGCACCGATGTTTGGGGGGTGCAGGGGCCGCTGTGTCCCCACGCCCCCATGGGCAGAGAGCAGGGGTGACCAGAGAGCAGGGGTGACCGTCACCCCCGGCCCCCCGCCAGCCTCTCCACCCGGGGTGGGTGAAGCAGAGCCCCACTGCCAGGATCTGGCCGGCCCCATGGAGGCTGAGCTCCCCGGGCAGAGCCCCTGTGACTTTATCTCCTGCCAGCTCCCAAAATAGTCCCTCGGTGGCACTTGGGTGAGCCTGGGTGCCCTGATGGGAACAGGAGATGGGGTCCCCTGGGTTAACCCCTGCAGCACCACAGGCAGAGGCTGTTCCACCATGGCATGGGTCTGATCCAGCCCCGGTCGCTCCTTTCCCTGGGCCTGGCTTGGCCACGGCACAGCAGGGTGCTCTGGCTGCCCCTTCAGAGGGGTGCGTGCAGGGGTGGTGGGGTCCTGCCCGCCTGCAGCCCCAGGGAGGCTGGGGCTGGTCTCCCCACGCCAGCTCAGGCTGTTTTCCAGCCTCTCGCCTTCCTGCCTGGCCGGGTAAACATCCCTCCAGCTGCAGCCAGCCCCGCTGTGTGCACGTGTGTGTATGTGCACGCACACGCCAGCCTGGCCTGCCACCCTGACCTTGGCATGCCGGACCCTGGCTGCCGCCAGCAGCATTTGGGGCAGGAGACACAACGCAGGCAGCTGCTGTCTCAGCCAGCGCTGGATCTGCTGCTCTGGTGGCCATGGGTGGCCGTGGGGTGGGTGAGCGGGGTGGCCGGCAGCCCCCAGCCCCATCCCACTGGATGCTCCTCGCCCCACAGGTGAAATGCTACGGCTCAGTGCAGGGCACCATCTACGATTACGGGGCCCTGACCATTGATGGGGAGGAGTACGTCCCCTTTAGGAACTACGCGGGGAAGATGGTGCTTTTTGTCAACGTGGCCACGTACTGAGGCCTTACCCTGCAGTACCTTGGTAAGGGTCCCGCGGGGCGCGGGCACCCGGGGGACGGGGCAGGCAGCCGAGGAGCAGGCGGCGTCACCCAGGCGTGCAGCCCTTGGCAGGTCCCCATGGTCCGTCCTGCCCCGGGGAGCTGGGGGAAGGGGTAACGCCTGCTCCCCAGGACCCAGCCCGGGATGCTCCGAGGGGGTCGGTGCAGGTGTGGGGGTAAGCCTGGTCCTCTACTAACCCATCCCTGGCTCTGCTTGCATGCAGAACTGAATGCACTACAAAATGAGCTGGGGCCCTATGGGCTCGTCGTCCTGGGCTTCCCCTCCAACCAATTCGGGAAGCAGGAACCTGGCCAGAACTCCGAGATCCTCCCGGCACTGAAGTGAGTACTGTGCCAGGGGGCTGTGGGGCACCTGCCCCCCTGGGCTGGGCTAGGGTCCCCAGCCAGGCGGTGGGTACATAGGCTGCAGCTCCTGCTGGCTGTGATCCCCCTCCCTGCCTGGGGCTGTGGTCCCCAAAAGCACAGGGTTTGGGGTTCCCCCACAACCCCTGTGCAGCCCCAAGAGCTGCCTGCTGCACATCGCTCCCCTTACAGGTATGTCCGGCCAGGGGGTGGCTTCGTCCCCAACTTCCAGCTCTTCCAGAAAGGGGATGTGAATGGGGCCAAGGAGCAGAAGGTCTATACCTTCCTGAAGGTGAGTGCTGTGGTCGCAGGGGGTGAGGGCAGCACCCAGCTTGGTTTTTTTAGGGGGGCAAGGCAGTGACGTGCTGGCCCCCATTGCAGAACGCCTGTCCCCCGGTGGCGGAAGAGTTTGGGAACCCCAAGAACCTCTTCTGGGAGCCCCTGCGGAACCACGACATCAAGTGGAACTTCGAGAAGTTCCTGGTGGGCCCCGACGGCGTGCCTGTCATGCGCTGGTACCACCGCGCCAACATCGCTGTCGTGAAGAACGACATCATTGCCTACATGAGGCAGCAGCAGGAGCAGCAGCAAGAGGACCAGCAGAGGCAGGGGATGCCAGCCTAGAGGGTGGCTCCCCCCACCACTGGCACCTCCCTCGTTGTCCCCTCCCGGGATGCTCCCCAAGCAGCAGGAGCCAAACGCTGAGCCACCACGCTGTCCCCCCCCCCCTCCATCGCTCCCCTCTCTGCCACCTCCCGGCTGGGATGAGACCAGTGGCAGAGACCTCAGCGATGGGAGAGGGACATTTCCCAATAACCCCGTGTCCCACCTCCACCCCCAGCTTGCCCCTGCCTCTGCCATCCCACCGGGGGGGACGCAGGGGCCGGCCGCCCCTGGAGCAGAAGACCACGTCTTCGTGAAGGCTTGGCCCGAAAGCCCCCAGCGTGGGGCGGGCCTGGCCTGATCCTGCCAGGCACGGAGCAGCTCTTCAGTGCATTCAAGCTGCCCGTGGTTCCGGCGCAGAGACGCGCTCCTCTCCCAGCCGGGGAGAGCCAGCCCCTCGCCCCCCGCCACAGAAATGCCAAATAAAGGCTCTGCAAACACGCAGCCCTGCTTCCCGCCCGGGGGTGGGAGGAAAGAGTGGGGGGCACAGCAGCCAGCCTGGGGGTACCAGCAGGGAGGGCTGGCTGCCAGCTGGAGAAACTCCATTTTTTTTTTCAGGTCAGCTGCAAACATGGATTTATCATCACAGCCCAGCATTTAGGGAGAGTATGGGGGGGTCAGTGCAGAGCAGAGGGGGGAAAAGCGGCTGGCAAGGAGCATGCCAGGGCACCCTGCCTCCTGCAGCCATGCTTACAGAAATAGGGTTGGTTTTTCTTTTTTTCCCCTCCAGGCTTGTTTTCCTGGAGTGAGATTTGCTCTGTGCAATTTGAGAGACTGGCCCCAAGGCCATGGTTGCAGGGAAAGGCAGAGGGGGGAGCAGGGGGGTCCCTGCCCTGGCAGAGGCGGAGGGCAGGAGAGGGGAGGGCAAGGGGCTGAGCCCAGCGCCCAGAGGGAGGTGGGGGGCATGGACTTGGGGCAATAGATCCTGGGGTGCCCATGCAGGGGGTTGGGTTCCCCTCATGCTCGCACTCGCCCCACGGCTACACCCAAGCAGCCCTGGCATCCCTCCGCGTCCTGTGCGGAGGCTCCCCTAGGGAAAGCAGCTTTCAGGATAAAATCAGAGAGACTCAGCTACACTTCAGTCCTTAAATAAATACAAAGACACCGACCACCCTCAGCCCGGGCCGTGGCTGTGGCAGGCACCTGCCTGCGAGCACGGGACCTCGCACCGCTGGGAGAGAAGCTGCCGTCACCCGCTCCTCCAGGCGCTGAACCGAAGCCCCTGGACCGGGGCAGCTCCTGGCACACTCCTGGGAAAGGCCGGCTCCTCTTCCCTGAAGACCTGGCTCGGGTCTACAGTGATGCCAGGCCTGATGCCTCGTGGGGAAGGGGATGGCTGCAGGGGACTAACCCTGCGCTGGCCGCCATGGTGATGGCACCTCCGGTCCCTCCTTCCCACTTTCTTCACGGGGACGCACTGCTGAGCCGCTCCAGGCCACGGATGCGGCCACGTCCACTGCACGTCCGCACACGGGGATAGGCAGCTGGAGGAAGCTCCTAGATACATACACACGGGCACACACACACACCCTACTCCTCTTCTGCCAGTATTGCAGCGCAGCCGGTCCTTGGTGTTAGGGCAATCCGGGACCTGCCTGTTCTGAGACACAAAAGAGAGGGGTGGCACAGGGTGAGCGCAGCTCTTCATGCCCAGACAAGCCCCATGGGAGGGATGCCAGCCATGGGATGGTTGTTATCCCTGAGCACTGACTGCCATAACCCTGCGGGCTGCCAGGGCTCAGGCTCACACCTGTTGTCAGATGCTGCGGGGATGGTGGAGGGGATGCAGCAGGGACCAACCCCACGGCAGAATCATCCCCTCGCCTGATCAGAGGTGGGGGCTGAAGGGAAATGGCCGCTGCCTGGCAAGCTGTTCCCCCATCCCTCCCCTAGGTGTTCAGCCAACTGCCCAGGGTCTCAGGGTGAAGGACAGGGGCGCTCCCCTGGCCGAGGGTCCAAGCCTTACCCAAGTCCTTGGGGACTGGTTTCACCCCGGCCACTGCCTGAGCGTTCTGGCTGCGAGCCATGGCGCAGGGTGGGCGCCAGGGGTACTCGGACTGCAGGAGGAGATGGAACAGAAAAAGCGCATTATCAGAGACGTGAATCACAAGGCTGCACTCCATATTCGATTGCCAGGGTGTGAGGAGAAGGAGGACAAGGGCTGAGTGTTCATGTGCCAACAGGACACGTGCTCAGCTCCCTGCTCGGTGACTCGGTGGCCCTGGAAGAGCTGCTCACTTGGCAGCAAGCCCCAGACCCACTCACATGGGACCCTCTGCTCCCCCTCGTGCCGGCATGGGTAGACACTCACCGGGGAATAATGGTGGAAGTTTTGTCCCGGCGTGTGCTCGCCTGGCATCACTGGTGGGTATCGGAGCTGCTGCCACTCGTCGAAGCCGTGGTACATGGGGGGAGCCACGGGGGAACTGTACTGGTACTGGTACATGGGGCAGGCAGGGCTCACCGGCCCTGGCCGCGGCTCAGGGTGCAGCCTCTCTCCAGAAGCCTGCGAGGAGCCGGGAAGATGCTGGGGAGAGCCCGAGGGCAGCCTGCCACCACCACCCATTGCCCAGCTCAGAGCTGCCCCTCCAACAGGAGATGAGGGCCAGGCCTGCAGTCCCCAGCCCCTCCATCCAGGAAGGGTTCTTCCCCCATCCCCACCTGTTTGTGCTGTTTCAGCAGCTTCTTCAGTTTCTCCTTCTCCTCCTTCTCCCGCTGGCAGTCATCCTTGGAAGCTCGCAGCTGGGAGCAAGCGGGGGGGTTAGTGCAGAGCCCACCCTGCTACCCCCCGTGTCTGTGGGGCAGGGGATGCTGCCATGCCCTAGTGGAACACCTGCACTGGTCCCCCCATCAGACCCCCTGGAGAGGGGCAAGTGGAAGAGATGGGTGAAAGGAGATGCTCTGGTAGGGACAAGCTGAAGCAAAACCACTGCTCCAGCCCTTCTGTCCCTGCTCAGCCCCTGCTCTGAGGTGAGTACAGGGCTGTGGTGCTGGGGATAAGCACACCTCTGACACACCCAGGGGGGACATGGGGCTCCCGGGGTGCTGCTGGGGGCACCCAGTGTTGCTCACCTGGTTGTTGGAGAGGACCAGCTGCTTCTGCAGCTTCTCCAGCTGCTGCTTCAGCTCTTCCTTCTCCTCGTTCATCCTCTCCCTGTCACTCCGCTCCCGCTGGAAGTCCTCCTCGAAAATTTTCACCTGGCAGGAAGGAAGGGTGTGGGTGCACCTGGCTGGGGGTGGGCAGCTCCCCCATCACCCCGTCACTGCGCTGCCATCCCTGACCACACCAGCTATGCCAAGCCCCAGGCACATGGGTTGGCACGGTGGCCCATGGCTGTGGTCCCTCCAGCTGAAGGCTGGAGGATGCTGCATTTGGTGCCCCCCCTTCCCACCACCACGGCACAGACACAGATTAGGGCTGCTTGGCTGCTCCCGGCCACACCAGGCTCTTTGCCAGGGAGGTCCAGGGCACCTAGCTCCCTCCCTGCCTCCAGCAGCTCCGCGTCCTGCCCTACCTGCTGCTTGAGGAGCTCGTTCTGGGTCAGCAGCTCCTGCTGTGGCACCTTCCCCACCGGCTCCATGGTGCTGGCAAAGATGGGTGGTGGGGAGGCCTGGACGTTCAGGGCTTCCTCTAGCGCCTGGAGAGGAAGAGGAAGAGCAGGGAAGGGGGTCAGAGCGAGGTGCTGTGCCTATGACATCTCCAGAGGGCTATGGGCACATGCCCAGTGTGGGAAGTGGGTATAACTGGGCAAGAGCAAGAGGGACTACGGACCCCCCATCCCCCTTTCCTGGGAGCCTAAGGAGATGTGATGGGCATCGTCTGACACAAGCCCCCACCCGGGCAGGAGGGGGTTGATCAGGGTCAGTTTTGGATTTGAGAGAGAAGAGGACAGAGAACATAAAAGACATTTTGCAGGGAGGGGTTTTGCCCTGGCCCCCACCTTGTTCAGCCTCTGGATCTCCTTCTCCTGGTACTCCCGCTGCCTGGTGACTGGAGCCAGCTGCTCCTGCAGGAACCGCATCCTCTGCTGCAGGTCCCTCACCTCCATGGCCAGCCTCTCCTTCTCTGCCTGCAGGACCCAGGGGATGGAGATCAGCCAGGGCAGGGCGATGGGGCCAGCACCTCCCTGCTGCCCTTCTTGGGGGACTCACCTCCTCTGCTTCAATCCGGGACTTGGCCAGGAGCAGCTTGCGGTCAAAATCCCGTTGCTTTTGCTCCCGCTCTGACTCCAGCTCGGTCAGTGCCCTGCGGGCCTCGGCCAGCTCCTGGTGCAAGTCTGTGACCTGCCGGGAGGGAGTGGGGACATTGGTCTGCCTGCAAGGACCCCCATCGGGGGGCAAGGAGGCACAGGCAGCCCAAAACCTTCCCCAGCAGTGTCTCCACTGGCACCCAGCAAAGACATGCCCCCCAAGCACCCAGCTCTGGGCATCTAGCCTTACCTTCTGCTCATACTTCTGCTTCGTGGCTCGGAAGTGCTGATCCCATTGCTTATTCACCTCCAGCAGCTGTGGGGAGAGAGGGACAGCTGAACAGGAGCCCAGCCCCTGCCCTGAGCCAGCCATAGTGGTCCCCAGCAGCCTCCTGTCTCAAAAGCACCTCAGGGACCAGCTGGATAGAGATCCCGGTTCCAGCAGTGCTTCCCTGCAGCTCCACAGCCCTGCCCCAGTCTCCCCATGCCATCCCAGCCACGTGTCCTGCTCCCACCCTGTACCTGGCAGTGCCTCCCTTCCAGCCCCATCCTCACCTCCCTGCGCTGGTGCTCCAGGATCTTCACCTTCTTCTCCTTGGCCTCCAGCTCTCCTCTGCCTGGTGCCTTCTCCACCACGGCCCCGCTCTGCTGGACACGCACGGGGGGACCCTCAGGGCTTTTGCAGAGGCCATGCCCAAAGCCGGCTAAACACCAGCCAGTTCCCCTCCCATGGCCTCCTCCATCCCCTCGAGACCCTGAGAAGTCCTGTTGGTCATACTGGGACAAACTGGAGACCCGATTAAAGTGAGGCCACATTTGCTGATGTGTCAGAGGGCTCCTCGCCTCCTTCCCAGCCCTCTCCGAGGGCGATGCTGCTTCCTCACCTGCTGCTGCTCTGCAGCTTCCCTATTCCCACCGTCCTGGCTGCTCAGTGTCACCATTCTCCGGAGCTCCTGGTTCTCACACCTGCAGGCAGGGAGGGCCGGGTCAGCGGGAAGAAGCACCCAGGGCAGCCCCGTCCCCCTCCCCACCACCCACCCTCACCTGAGCTTCTCCAGTGCCTGGTTTCTCTGCTCCAGGTCCCGCTCCAGCTTCGTTCGCAGCTCCTTGTTCTCACTGTGCAGCGTCTCACACAGCGTCTGGGGGGCAAACACCGGCAGCATGAGGACCGCTGGCCAGCCCCAGGAGCCTGCCTGGCCACCCACCTCCCACCAAGCCCTGGCCTGCGGGTGGGTGTCCACCTTGGGGTGGACAGGAGGGGCTTGGTGGAGGAAAAAAAAAAAAAAAAAAAAAAAAGGGGAGGAAACCCCCATGAAGAGCCTGGTCAGCCCTCACTCACCTGCAGGAACGATGTTCTTTGCTCGTTCTTGTGCACCTTGGAGGCCAGGCGCTTGAGCTCGGAGGCCATGTAGCCCATGCGCACGAAGACCTGGTCCTTGCTGGCCTCCTTGGCGCAGCCGCTCAGCGTGCTCTCCAGCTGCTGCAGCTGGGGCAGCAGGTTGGCGTCCTCGTTCGGCGGCTGCTCCAAGTCCTGGGGAGGGGATGAAGCTCAGTCAGATTGGTTCAAGGAGCATTGCAAAGCTCCCTCTCAGGGCAGTCAGCCTCATCTCCCATCCAGGGCTGTGGTGGGGAGCTGAGCCAGCACTGAGACACTCTGCAACAGCCCTTGGTACACTGAAAAATTGTGTCAGCTTTGTAAAGGTTTGATTCCCAGCCGCTGGAGATGGGACACCAAGTCCCTGGGTGGAGGAGGATATTACGGCAGCAGCTCTCCCAGCTCATGGATTCCCCGTGCTCCTCGGCAGTCTGAGCAGACCACACTCCTGGCTTGCAAACAGCAACAGAGGTATCTCTACCCCTGGTCCCTTCTCCTCCTGAGCTCTCCCCATTGGCACACTAAGACTAGAAATCCCAGCTCCTGAGACTGTCCTTTCCACGTACGCCATGGTCAGCGCTGGGAGCTGAGGTTTTCCACGTGCGGGGTGGTCTTACCCCAGTCCTCATCTTCTTCTTCCCCCGTCCTACCTCTGCGGCTCCCCTGCCACCGTGGCACACCAGGCGCCGGACCCCAGGCTCTTTGGCAGGTGGCAGTCAAGAGGGTGATGCACGGGATTTAAACAGTGGCTGGGAGAGCCGGGGTCAGGACGCGCCCGCCAGCGTCAGGGCACACCCCCACCCACGCAGGAGGGGTGCCCCCAACAGGCTTGTCCTCCCCTGGTGCGGCTGGTTAACTCCTTCAATTGCCTAGGAGACACTGCCAGCACAACAGAGCCTGGCCCGGCACACGCGGCATCGCCGGGGAGGAGGTGGGGATGCGCTAGCACACCTTTGCCCGCTCCGCTCCCAGCCCTGCTGACTCAGCCTGCCACCTGTGGGAATGCCCCAGGCAGCTCCGCGTAGGGCCAGGAGGCCAGTGTGTTCCTGGTGCCCCGGCCCCGGGGTTTACAGCCCCAAAACTGCCATGGGAGGGTGTGTGCAGGGCACAGCACGGCCAACTCCTCCCACCAGCACCGGCAGGCACGGAGAGGCAGTGAGGACCTGAGCCCAGCTGGAGTGCCTGGGAGAGCTCGGGACTAACACCAATTGCCCAGCGGATGCCACCCCATTCTCCATCACCCCATGGCTGCACCCCAGGAGGGTCCAACGAGACTCAACCCCTCCTGGAGCCTCTCTGGTCAATGCAAACAGGGATGTGCAAGGACAGCATGTCCCCTTACCGGCACTGTGTGGTGTGAGCTGATGTTTGTCCCCCTTGGGCTCCCCATCCCTCCTCCCCTCCCTTCCAACACAGAAAAAAAGCCAGAGGAGGACAGGACGGGGCAGTGCCAGCCAGGGGGACATTCAGGTGGCAGCAAACGGAGCACATGGAGGTGCCTTGGCTGGGGCAGACCCTATCAGCAATGACGGGGCTTGGAGACCTGGTCCTCCCACCCAGTGCAGGCATCAGGAGGTGAGCGTCAGAGCATCTCTGACAGCTCCTCAAGTCATCACAGCCTTTCCTGTCACTGTCATGTGGTGTCTGGAGACGCTGGTGTCCCCAGCTGGCTGGGGCTGCTTTGCTGGCCCCGTGCCCAGGCAGCCCGGCCAGGCCACTTGTTCTCCGGAGCCCTTGCCCTTGGAGGGCAGGCTGCATGTTGTCCCCTCTTCCCGCCTTGGCTGGCTGAGAGGAGCGGTACACGCTGGAGCACACGTGCCATCACTCCCGAGCCCTCTGGCTCCAGCGAGACACGGCGAGGACCAGCCACGGGGCTGTGTGGTTCCCTCCTGCCTGCGGACTGGCCAGGTCCCCTCATCTTCATCGCTGGCAGAGGCTGGGCACAGCAGCACAAGCACTGTCCTGGGGGCCGTATGTGGGGCTGGCTCTGCTCCCCTGGGAACGCCTGGGTGCAGCTTATCCCTCTTCTGTGGTTTGCCCAAGGGCCACCTCGACACAGGTCCCCCAGCCCTGCCTGTACCTGCCGGCGGCTATGCCACCGGGGCACACCGCTGCCTGCCTGCGCACCCTCCCATGCCCCCGGTACCACCGCCACCACCACCGCACCAACAGGCTCAACTCTCCACCTGCCGCCCACCAAATCCCGCAGGCACCAGGGCTACTCACCGCTCTCACGCTCTCCTGGGGAAACCCCTGCGCTTCGACAGCGACGATCTCGAACTCTGAGGAGGATCCCTGCAAGGAGAGGCAGCCAGGTCACGTCTCCGCAGGGAATGGCAACCCAGGATGCCCACCACGCAGAGGCAGGGACTGCCGGGACAGGAGCACGGCAGGGAAGCTGACCCCTCCCTTTCAGATTTATCCTCATTTCTAGAGGCTAAAGGCTGCCTCCTTTTGCTTTAATTAGATTGAAAGTCTCTCCCTCCGGCCATGCCAGCACCAGCTCTCGCATTCACCAGACTCACACTTGGAGGAGATTTCCGTGCTTCCGCGTCTGGCTGGGCGCTGCCTGGGGCAGCCTGCGTGGAGCTGGGATCAGGGCCGACGGCTGCGGAGAGGGGAGAGGACATAGCCATGAGCCTTTTGGAGAGCAGGGCCTCTCCCTGCCTGGCGCCGGGATGCAGAGAGCAGACACCCTGCGAGGTCAGGCACCAATGGATGGTTTCTACCCCAGCTATGGGGACGGGACAGAAACCTCCCTCCAGGAAAAGGGAGGATGGCAGTGGGTTGATACACTCCAGAGATGACAGGGCTGCAAGAAACCTTTGTGGAAGTCTTTACACCCTCTCCCTTCCCCTGAGCTCAGGATCCTGAGCCATCAGGTTATCCCCCCGCAGCGAGCCTCGCATCTCCTACCTCCAGTTCCCACCAGGTCCTCCAAGGAAGATGATGCCATCAGCATTTTGTTGTCCTTCACAAGGTCCTCCGCCTTCTGCCGCAGCTTGGATGCCTCCACCTGGGACTCCTCCAGCAGCTCTCCTGTTGTGGGCAACAGAAGGATGCTCACCCTCCTTCCCCAAGTGCCTGTCCTGCAGCAGCCCCATCCACCAACACCAAGCCCCCTGCTTGGGTGGAGAGGTGCCCAGCGTGGTTGTTGTTCATCCAGAAAGAACTCCTCTTGGCCAAATCCAACAGCAAAGCTCTATCAGTGGCTCAGTGGCTGCAGAGTCCCCCATGCTGACACACAGAGGACTGGTTACAGGAGGCAGCTTGGCAGCACTGCATCTCTCAGAGTTCTCCTTGGCTTCCCAGAAGAGCCCAATTTAAGCCTAGGTGGTGGACCTAGGGGTCCAGCCTGCCCGCTTTGGGCTCTGGCACCGGCAATGCAATCCTCTCCCCGCCCCGCACAGCTGCTCCCACATCAGTGGGTCCCAGTCCCAGGTAGGGGCACGACGACGCGACAGGAATCACGAGGCAGGTGGAAATTCGGCTGCAGAAGCAGGACTCGAAAGTGGAAGCTGGGTCACGAGACCGAAAACAAAACTGGGGGCGGGTGGGGGAAGGCAGCCAAGGAGGAGAAAGGGGGTGGCACGACTCGGCTGGGGCATTTCAATGCCAGCACGTCCCTGCCGCTGTGGGCAGCATCCAATGCTGGGGTCTTCGAGCTGCACCCAGGAAAAGCCCCTGACCTGACAGAGGTTGCGGGAGGTGGGGGCTTTCAAAGGCAGAACAGATCCTGGCATCTGCGGCCTGCCACGGCAGGACTCTGGGAAGCTGACCTTGCTCCATCATTTGCCTTTTTTTCAGCCATTTATCCCACTATAAAGCACCCCAGGAGTTCAGCAAAAGCCTTGCTCCCTCTGCACCGCCGTGTGAAAAAGCCCAGACATCCTGCTCGACCCCCAGGGCAGGGAGAGCTTTGCTATTGCCCCGGTGCCAAGACCCCCAGCTTCTTATAGCACCCTTCCTAAACAGAGCAAGAAACCCCCAGGCTCGGTGGGCACAGGCTGAGCTGCCTCAAAGGCGAACTTCATCCTCCAGCCATGCAGCAGTTACCGATAGACTTGATCCCCTGCATCTTCTCCTTCAGCCGGGCGTTCTCCTCCACCAGCCGCTCAAAGGCTGTGGATCCATTCTCCTCTGTCCCCCCGCCAGGGTCGTAGATGCGGTATGGTCCTCTCCCTTCCATGCCCGCCATTCAGTCGCCTACCTCCCAGCCGGGCATCCCTGCAAGGCAACGGAGCACAGCGTCACCTTCCTCTGGCCCCGGATGGCACCGCGGTCCCCCGGTCCCAGCCGTGCAGGGGTCTGGGGTGCCACGCCAACAGAGGCAGGGCTGCCTCGCTGCTCGCCGGCCAGCAGAGAAGTGTCCCAGGTAAAGGCACTTCCCCCTCCAGCCCTGCTTGGCGTGAACGTGCCGGGGTGACTCATGGCCATGAGAAGTGTCATGCGAGGAGGCATCACCAGCACCCCCACCCGAGGCCGGCTCTCACCCTTGCGGGGCGTGGGAGTCCCCGAGGAGGTCACAGCCGCCTGCCCCTGCATCCCCATGGGGACAGAGACCCAGCCCAGGAGCATCCACCCTCACCAGTGTGGACCCAGGCCCCTTCACTGGAGCATCCCGCTCACCGCAGGGTATTTTTGGGGGGCAGAAAGGGTTACAGAGGGCTGTTTGGGTAGGGGCAGTGTCTGCAGCTGCAAAAGCCTTAACCCACAGCCGGTGGGCTGTTTGGGCAGCACCGGTGGGGGGTAGACAAGCCCCAGCAGCCAGGCAGGGACCCGCTCTGCCCTTTGGCTCAGCCAGTGAGAAACCGGCTGCCAACAGCACGGCTTCCCAAATCAGGACACAGGGAACAGCCAGGCATGTGCCAGGCTGGGAACAAACTACGAGGAGAGGCAACACCCGCACGCAGCACGCTATTTGCTTTTTTAATTCCTTGCATTCGTGGGTGGCCCAAGGCCTCCCTCTTGCTAAGGTCTGGCCTGGGGATGGCTGGGCAACATCCTGGCCCCAGGTCTCGCCCATCTCCTGGGGGTGATAAAGCAGCTGCTGTGAATTACAGCCCAACTTATCAAAAATACCCTGCTCTGCCGATGCACGCTCACTATAAAGCAGGGCAGCGTGGCAGCCGAGACAGCCCTGGGGGCGATGCCAGCCAGAGCTGGGGTACTGCCTGCAGTGCCAGCTGCCGGGAGGCACCGTGGGGACCCCCAAGTGCTCTTCCACCCAGCCAAGGCAGCTGGGCGCTCATGAGCAGGAAGGGGCCAAGGGGGGACCATTTTGAAAGAGGAAGGGGGGAAGCCTGTACCTGAAACCGCCTCGACCTCAGACTAATGCTCATGCCACAAGCGATCTGGGCTGATCACCGGTTTAGTTAGATGACCTGCCTGCCAGGGAGCGGCAGGGACTTTCCAGATGACAACTGCCACCTGGCAGCATCCACAACTGGAGCGGCAATTAACACGTGCCTTGGTGGCAGGTAATTACGCACGGCCTCAGCGGCAGTCTGTTTTTGGGAGATGCATCCATCAGTAGGTCTCGCCTTCCTCCTGCTCTGCAGGTGCTGCCAAGCCCCCCCATCGCCCATGGCTCCACGCAGGGAGCCGGCAGCCCCGTCCCAAGCAGCTGGAGGTGGTGACCACCGGGAGCTGCCCAGCTGCAGGGCGGGCTGAGCAGCGGCTATTTCTGGAGCCCATAGCAGCTGACAGGAAGCTGCAGCAGAACCGGGGCAGTTTCCATGCCGCGGGTCCCGGCACAAGGCAGCACTGCCACAGCCAGTACAAAATCCCCCCTGCTACAGGACAAGGAAAACTCCCCGAGCAGACCTGCTGGTGGACGGGATGGAGCCCAGCGTGGTGGGGCAGCACACACACGACCTGGGGATCCAGTGCCACCTCCACTGCAGGGAAATGCCATCGCCAGTGGCCACGCTACCCGCCTGGCCAGCCTGGCGGAGGACGGGGACAATATCACAGGCAGGCTGGGGACCTGACGCTTTCTCAACAGCGTCTGGTCACCATGTGCTGCTCCAGATGTAAACCTGAGGCTCTGGCAGGAGCTGGTTAACAAAGCGATCTTACAGCAAGCATCTCACAGGGTGTCCATGTCCTCTGCCAGGACAAACCCAGCTGTGAGTCGGGGAAGGTGGGGACAAGCTGCCCTCTCCCATGGCATCCTTTCCCCATGCGGCTTTGCAGCAGTCTGAAATACCAGCCCGATTTTCTTGTGCTCCAGACCCCAAACCGGTCAGTTTTCCACCTCGCCCTGTGGCACACATGCAGGAGGTCCCCTACCCCTGCACATCCCTGTCTGCAAGGCAACGTGGCACCAAACACCCAAACCCAAGCTGCACTGATCACCTTGCCCACTGGCAGAGCTCACCCATGGCGACCACATATTCTTTCAGATGGATGGAGCCACTGAAAGCCTATGCTATTCCCAATTCTCATGGTTTTATCAAGGATTTTCCTACCCAAGGTCTGCACCCTACCAGGCAGACAGCAGCAGAGGGGTCACTGGAGGTATTTTCAAACAGCAGCCGGGGAGAGGAACTGAACTATCCCCAGCTGACAGAAGCACAAACCAGCCACAAATTCACCAGCATCAAAGACCCAGCAAGAGAGGGGGGTTTCCACAGCATCCGAGCCCATCGCTGGGGTCATGGCGGGTTTGCCCAGGGTGGAGGAAAAGCCCCATTTCTGCAAGGAGCCGCTGGGACTGAGCTGTCACCCTGGGGACTGGACCCTGGACCAGATCACTGCTCCCAGTCTGGTTTGGTTTTTTTTCCTTGAGAGTTCTGAAAGGTGAGATTTGCAGTGAAAAACGTCACATTTCAATAAAAACACCAGGGGAGGAAAGAGAGGACTATAGATGAGCACCTAACAATGGTTAGAAATGCAAAGAAAACAACACTACCACAAACTCCAGAAGAAATGACCAAACCACCAGAAAACACTTCTCTTTTTGCTAATCAACAGTTCCTAAGCTAACGAGATGGTATTTCACAGCCCCAGGGGCTGAGGGCCAGCCACGGACCATGGCTGCTCGGGTGTAGCTCACCGGCAGAGGCTGCCAGACGCCGTGGTTGCCCGTGGGCGTCGCTGGTTGCAAGCGGGGCACCGAGACCTTTAGGTAGTAAATTTTTATGACAACTCAGCAAAAGGAGAGAATGAGAGTAGGAGAGGGCAGGGGAGACTCCCAGGCGAAGACGAAAGCAGGGTGATATTTAAATAGCTGCGCTGCGGCTTGGGAGTGAGCTGGCTCTGTGTAGCCGTGGCCAGACTGTTCCCCACTGTCACCCAGGAATATATGCATCACTGCCACGGCCACCAGCACCGCAGCCCTCGCTGCACCGGCCACGCAGAAGCTGTAGAAGGAAACAATTCCTGCTTTAAAATTACTTAACAGCTGAAGACATGAAGGCAGAGGATGCGAATTCTGCACAGGGAGCAGGCTGGCACCGCTGGAGGGTTGCTGTCGGCAGTGAGCCCCGGGGCAGAGACCAGCCTGCCGAGGCCGTGGGCTTGGCAGCCCATCAGTTCCCATCCCAAGATCCATGGTGGGGGCTCGGCCCAGCCCTTAGGAGAACGGGGTTTTCCTTACCACGGCGTACAGCATTCCCAGGAAGTCTCCTCCCCGCCAGGATCGCACGAGGCGAAAACAAATCCCTGCAGGCTGCCAGCATCGTTTTCCCATGACTGGGTCTGCTGGGCCCCTGGAATCCCTCCTCCTCAGAGGGAAAGCAAAAGCCACTCAAGATAGATGATATGGAGGAATTTTTTTTTGTTTAATCATTTTACTGGAATTCAGCAAAATGCCACAGCCCCCGGCCCAGTTTCTTTTCCTCTCCAGAGCTCCAGCAGCTCCCAAGCTCCAGGGACGACCATTCCTGGGCTGGTCTCATTCGCAGGGAAACAAAAGCAGAGATGGCTTTAGGAGGAAACAACAATAAGGAGAGTTTCTGGGCACGGCAGTCCAGAAAACTGGACTCCCTAGGCTGAGCGTAATAAAAGAAAAGGAAAGCAGGCATTGCAAGGCTCAGGTCTCAGCGGGAAAGGTCTGAACTTCCACTTGAAGCATTTTTCTTCCCAGCCTGCCCAGCTGCAGAGAGAGGGTGGGAAATGCAAGAGCCCCATCCAAAACGCAGTAGATGTTACAGACGTGCTCCGGCCAGAAATCCCACCCTTGCCTGAGAAACCCACCTCCCTCAGAGGCTTCCCAAAACAACCTGCTTCCAATGAGGTTGCTCACAAGGAAAATAAAGCATTTCCCCATTCGGAGCCAGGTTTACAAACATGGGTAACCACACACAGCTGCAGGGCTCCTCACCACAGGTCCGAGCTCTGGCGCAGGCAGGACAGGCAGCCAGACTTGGTGGTGGTGTTCCCCTGGGCAGCACGGTCGCGTTTTACACGACACCCTGTCTTCTGCTGCAAAGACATCTCGCTTCATGCTGCCTGCTCCGTTTCTTCCCCCCCGCAGAGCTCAGTAGCATCATGGCTGCTTGTCACAGCACTCAAAAGCAGAGCAAGGCACAGCTACCCCGTTCCTTGCAGCTCCAGCACAACCTGGGCTACTCCTGTCCAACCTGCTGTGCTTCAGCCAGGCAACAACCAAGCAGCAGAAGACAGCGGCACCGCAAAGCTACAGCAGCAAAGCTACCTCTGTCGCCCAAAGCATAAGAATTGTTGCTTGAAAACAAAATCTGCAATGCCACAGGAGTAGATGGTTCAGCTTCCTCCACCCACGAGTGTTTTGTACCAGCTGCTGGCAAGCAACAACCCACGGCCCTGTGCTAAATAGGTCTGTTTGGCACAGGTCAGGCTGAAAGGGCGTCGTGGGATTTCTTGCAGAGCCCAGGAACGATGCCAAAGGCTGCAAAAAGCCTTTCCTCTTTTCTTATTGTTTACTTCGCCTCACCACAGAGGCAGCTCTCAAGGACGTGCCTGGCTGGAGCCTTCCTGCCTCCAGAACTCGCCCCAGCAGTCAAAGTCCGGTCTCCTGGCTCCAGCACGCTTTGGCTGCCTTTGCCAGCGGTCTGGATGCAATTTGCACTCCAAAAGAGCTTGTGGCAACGGAACAGCTCTTACTCACCCAAGCAGATAGAAATAACGAGCTAAAGGGGCAAAGGCTGCATTTGCCTCCCTGATACAGGGAGCAACCTGAGCCCTGGGGCGCTGAGGAATGGGACGGCCAGATCTCCAAGAGGCTGCGGGTCCCCACTAAGTCCCATCCGCGGCTATTTTCACCCCAAAGCAGGGCGGACGGGCAGCATCTTCCCTTCCCCTGCCCTCAGCGGGGGGTTTAGCCTGGAATGGAGGGGAGACGGGGAGGCAAGCTGTGCACCAGCTCCCCGAGGAGGGCAGGCTGCCCTCCCCGCTCCGGCTATTCCAGCCTCCGGACCCGCATCTGGTGCGGACTCCCCCATCGGCCGGACCCTCGCACTGGCCCTGCCCCAGGGGGAACCGCAAGCCCCGGAACAGTCAGCAGAGAGATGCGTGGGCCTGGGGGAAACGCCGGGGTTGTGCAAGGCAGAGCGAGAGGAGGAGCGAGCCCGGGGCACGGCGGCGGTGCGGGGCCGCCCGGCCCGAGGGAGCAGCAGGGACCCCCGCACCGGCACCTCCGAGCCCTTCTCCTCTCCTCCCCCCGGGCATTGCCACCGCCGGTGAACCCCGGCTCCGCTGCAACCACCCTGCCTTCTCGGGAGCGGAGAGGGGAGCCGGCAGCCACTGCCCTGCCCCGACCGAGGCACGGCACGACTGTCGCGACAAGCCCGCAGCACCCGGGCCGGCCCCGGAGCCGGTCCCCGGGGGACGGCGCAGCCCCGGCCCCCTCCGGGGTTTCACCTCGGCCGCCCGCGGAAACCGACAGCCCAGATACGGCTCAACGTGCAGCCCCGAGCCCCGCCAGCCCCTCCCCACCGCCGGGACCCCTCACCGGGGCGGCACGACCCGGTGTCCCGGGCAAGGCCCCTCTCCCCAAGGGCGGCGGGCCCCCGTACCGCTCCGGACTCACCTGCCAGTGCGTCCCCGAGGCAGGGCCGGTACCGGGGCTGCTGCTGCTGCTGCTGCTGCTGCCGGTGCCGGTACCGGTACCGCTCCGCTCCGCCGCCAGCACAGGAGGAAGCGGTGCGGGGCGGGGGGCGACAGTTCCGCCCCCGGGAAATTCCCAGCCTGACGGACAGGCGCCACAGCCAATCGGCGCGGAGCGGAGGGTATAAAGATGGAGGGAGGCGGGGAAGGCAGCGAGCGGTCTGTCATGGCGGGGGTGGTTGGTGCTTCTGCTGCTGCGCCCTCCGTGGGCCTGTGCGGGGTCCCGCGGGTCTGCCCCGCATCGTGGGGCCCCGGGGGGTGGAAGGAGCCGTCCTCCCGCCACCTTAGCGGGGTCTGCGCTCCTTGGGGAGCGGCAGGCCCGAGCCCGGCAGCGGCGCCCCCGGCTTATCGAGAGACAAAATGGCGGGGCCGAGGGGCGGGCAGGGCCCGGCCGCGGCGGCTGCCTGCCGGCGGGGAGGAACCCTCTTGCACCCCGGTGCCGCTCGTGGGGTGCAGCCGGTTTGGGGGGGTGGAGGAGCAGCTGAGAGGAGGCCGTGCTGAGGAGACCCCGGGTCCCCAGCCGCTGTGGCAGGTGGGCTGCAGCAGCCCCCGGCTCTCCCTACAGCAGTCCCCTCGGCTTGCGTACTCCCGCTGAGGCTCACAGACCTTCCCTCTGAGGCAGGGAGAGTTACCCACCGAGGCCGTGCCTCTGAGTCGCATTACACAAGGCACTTACACCCCCCAGCTGCAGCATTTATTACCAGGGATCCTTTTCCTCTGCACCGCTGCTTTGATTATTGTACGTTTGTGAACACCAGAAATCGGCCAGAGGAGCAGGAACCATAGATAATGCCTTCAGGTTTCGCATAGCTCTTCAGGACTTGCTCTGTAGCTACCTGATTTTCTTTCTTGTGTTGGTTTTGCCAACAAACCAGAAGCAAAGCAAGCCTGCTGTGAGCCGGCACGCTGCTCGCTCTCTGCCTCTGCTCCCGACATCTTTCTGCAGGCGGCTGCTGCTGGGCTCGCAGACGTGTCCTTCACTGGTGATGGTGCTGTTTCCAGCTGTCCTAGTCCTGCCTTCCTACTCAGTTCAGACAGTTCCACTGCTTCTTGGCGATGTGATGGTTTTTTTTTGGGTTGTAAAAATTAAAACAATTTCCTTTCCCTGAGTGCCCTTCATTCCAACCAGGATGTCGCCCTGGCAGCCTGGCTGGGTTATGAGGTGGCTCAGCGGGTGCTGGGACCCCGACGTGCTCTTTGGCTGTGCTCCTGTCCGAGGTCTCGACTGGGGATGAGACAGCAGGACCCCACGCACAGGCAACATCTTCCCTTTTGTTCCCCAAAGTGCTTGTTTCACCCCAGAGGCCCAGTGCTGTTCTGTAAACCCTCAGAAAACCTGTTTTCAAAGCTAAATGCAGTCCCACAGAACCAGAAAGCATCTTGTTTATAAGATAACATCTCAGCCCGCAAAAAATAGCCAAACCCTGCTCTATTTCTTTGAGGAGGGAAGGGGGGGTGGCACAATTCGGCTTTGCAGCGCTCTGGGCTGAGCCCGAAAAGCTGCCTGCCTTCCCCTTGCTCCGTCTTGGGCACGCTCGCACTGAAAAAAAGCATCGCTCTACTCACCCGGCCGGGTCGCGGAGGGGCTCGAGGTGGTGAGAGCCCTTTGGGCCAGGCGCTCTCCGGCTGCGATCCCCAAATGCAGGAAGGCCAGCCCAGCTGAGCTTACTTTTAGGCATGGAGAAGGGGAATTCCCCATGATGGAGGTCCCAGACAGCCTCTGTGTGGTTTTGATAAGGAGCCAGGCACCGCTTAAAGGGCTCTCCTGTGCTGTTCCTTCCAGGGGCCACTGACCCGTGTCAGGTGTTAGTCAGCAAAAGGAGGGAGGGGGCTGTCGGGGGGGCTGTGATTCACTTTTGGACAACGGGAGAGCCTGGTTACATCATTCTCCTCGCCTGGTTTCTGAACGGCTTCAGCGGGTTTACAAACATGTCATGCTTCTCCCCGGGGAAACTGCTGCATCTTGCGAGAGGCATCGCCGTTGTCCCTTGTGTGTTTCCATCCCGTTCTCGTCCATCTCTGGAGTCCGACAAGGATGCGTGTTCCTGGGGGAGCGGGGAAGAGCTGGTGGAGCCGGGCAGGTGACGGTGTGCCGGGGTTGCAGGTAGTCCCTGGAACCCACCCACCAAGACACCCGGCGGTCAGAGCCAAGGCTGGAGCCAGCTGCTGCTGGAATAAACACCACGGATTTAAGCGTTTCTGTTTCACAGAGGCCGACTCCAGCTCCCCAGCTCCTCACCAGCGTTGTACCTGGCAGGGCGTTGGGTCTACATTCGCCAGGCGTGAACTGCTTTGCTTTAGTCCGGCTGGTTTAGGTGGTGGGAGCATGGGTGTTGGCAGGAGGGGTGAGGAGCCAGGGGGTCTGGGGCCTGCCGGCAGCCTAGGTACCCACGGAGGTGGTCGGTCGACGGCGTGCTCTCACCCAGCACCTCTCCACCTCTCTAACCAGCTGCAATTTGTGTTTCTTACCTGAGGTCGCCAGCTTGGGCTGGCCCAAACGCCAGGACGAATTTCACTACGAAAACCAAAGGCTCTTGGTCATAGAATCATAGAATCATAGAGTTGGAAGGGACCCACAAGGATCATCGAGTCCAACTCCTGTCCCTGCATAGGACAACCCCAAAAATCACACCCGTTGGTACCGTTGGTCCTTCCTTGTTCCTTCTGTCCTGCCGTGCTCCCAGGAGAGCAAACTCACCTGACCGCAGCTGTGATTCATGAGCACGCCTGCGTGGCTGTGAAGATGTGCTCATAGCTGACACTTTTACATACTAGGGGTTTTTTGGCACGGAGGGCTGGGTTCAGCACCTTCAGCGGAGGCTCATTCATGTGAAGGCACCTTGATTGCTTCCGTGTTTGTGGCCGTGCTGCGGGAAACGGGGCGAGAAGGAGCACAGGCCACGGGTGGGAGTGGTGGAGCTCTCCTGTCCTCTGCTCCTGCTTGTTTTGGTTCAGGACCAGCCTCCTACTCGTTGACCCCACTCAGGGGTGAGCAGGGTGGGCCTTGTGTGTGTCTGGTGGTGCAAATCCCGAGTGGAAACACCCCAGCAGCCTGAGGCACCTGATAAATCCACCTACCATCAGTGCTGCTGGGAGAACGGGGCGCATTTCAACCCCAATGGGGCGATGGGGCCAGCCAGGGCCTGGCTGTCACGGGTGGCCGTGTCGGGGAGCTGGCCCTGGGGCAAGGCGGGAGCAGAGGGGCAGCTGCAGAGCAGGCGGTGGGTGCAGCCGGTTTGGCACAGCACCCCGGGGCCGCTCGTGGGCTTAGCTCTGCAGCAGGCTGCGGCCGACGGATGCCTCTTGGCATCAGCAGCGGGTTTCGCTGGGGGCTGCTCCTTGTGCCGCACTGATCGGATGCATCCTGGTGCTCCGGCAGGGAAGGGAAGCAGAAGGCCGTCGGTGACGCTGTGAGAGCTGGGAGGAAGCTCCAGCCGCAGGAGGGGATTTCCAGAACATTGTGATCTGCTGCTTATGCAAATCAGGAACTCAAATTAACCTGGCAGGATGGGAGGGCTCTGGGATGGAGGGCAAGGGAGAGGCAGGGGAGGGAGTCTGGGAGAGTGGGCTGCTGGGAGAGGGAAGGAGGGAGCCAGGAAGGGATCGGGGTAGGCGAGGGGTCTGCAGAGGGATGGAGAAGCGAGGTGCTGGGGAGTGACCTTGCTCCCCCAGACCTCCCGCAGCGCCCTGCCTTCACAGGGGGTCAGAGTCCCACCGTGGCTTTCCAGGGATGCTGGGCTGGCTGCTTTCGCTTTGCTGGGTTTACCCTCTTGCTGAACGAGAGCTTCCTTCTCCCTCTGCCTCTGGCACGTGAGGCAAGGCTCAGTGTCACCCGCTTCGCAGGAGGGGATCACCACCTCCTGCCTTCCTCCACAGCCTCACCATC
This sequence comes from Nipponia nippon, assembly GCF_047370975.1. Taxonomy (NCBI): domain Eukaryota; kingdom Metazoa; phylum Chordata; class Aves; order Pelecaniformes; family Threskiornithidae; genus Nipponia; species Nipponia nippon. The sequence continues at coordinate 6,034,799 of NW_028262333.1, read as the reverse complement.
CTCCCCCTCCCTCCTCCACAGTCAGCAGGGGATGGGTTATGGTGGGACCTGGTGCAGCCCCACAGCAGATATGCCAAGAACTGTGGGAACTGGATCCGGGAGCACTCAAAGGATTTCCTTGCATGCCTTAAACTTTGAATTATTCAGAGTCCAAATTTGCAAGATCAACAACAGGCACAGAGGGGATTTTCCCCTCTTCCTCTCTCGCCAGGCCATGTCTCATCCAGTTGCAATGCCTGAGAAAAGGGTTCCTCAGCAGTCATCACGTCCTGGAAAGCTGACTGCAGGGGTGACGGTGTGGGGAGAGCAGCCCTGGCAAGCTCAGCCGTTTCCCCAGCCTCAGCTCACTGTGGGGAACAGGCTGCTCAGTGAGCAGCACATGGATGTGAAGGGCAAGGCTGCTTCTTCCTCCTTTGGCTTGGGAAGAGGAAGACCTGAAGAAGAAACCTCTGCCAGCTCCCAAGACTCAAGGCTAGGTTTCTCCCCTCTGGGGGAAGGGGTGGGTGGGATGGAAGTGGCTCGCTCATGTTGCAGCGTTGGGCCAAGGACCAAGACCAGCGTCCCGTGTGTCTCTGCACCAGATGCGGCTCCTCCCAGGGTTTGGTAGTAAAGAGGATCTGCAGTGGCCCCCAGAGCTGACTCAGAGGGAGAGGTCCGACCCTCTGCACACCAAATGTGGGCTCACGGGGTTTTTTGGATGTTGCAACCTGTGAAATCTGGCATTGGCTTTGCCTGGAAGTGAGTCCTTGCCCCCAGCATTGCTGGTCAATGTGCAAGACAGCCGTGTGCAAGGTGCTGTTGTGTAAAGCCCAGACCCTGGCAGCAGCTTCTCGGCAGCAGCCCTGAAGGCTGAAGCGTGGGTGGCCAGCACGGACCTGCCTCTGGCCCTTGCCCTGCTCACAGCCTTTCTAATTCTTCCCCTTTTTTGTGCCCATCATTTTGTCCTCCCCTTTCCTTGCTTTCCTTGAACCACTTGCCTTCTTGTTAACCACAGAGGCAAGCCATGAGATCTGCCATCGATTGCCCTCGGATTGGGCTGGCTGGAGCCAGCGGATGGAGTGGGGCTGTTCCTGGAGAGCAGTGCTATGAAGTGCATTTTCTCTAGAGACCGGGATGCTACAGGGATGAAGCTGCTTTGCCTCAAGGGTCTATATCCTGCCCACGTATGGAGGGTTTCATGGGCAAAACAGTCCTCACTTGGGGAATTTTTATTTAATTTATTGTCAGTTAACACAAATTGCTAGTGAGTGATTTGAGCATAAACAAAACAAGTGTTCTTCCTTCCCCAGGCCTGGCTTAGGCCAAACATGTTCTTTCCCCTTCCTAGACTCAGTGTTCCTTGTTTCACCACAGTTTACACTCATTTTCTCTGTCGCAAAACCTTTGGCAAGGTGACAAGTCACGTGTAACCTTCTGGCTGCTGCTTCTCTGTGCTTCTTACTGGGTTTCTCGACTTCTTTGCGCTTCTCCGTGTCCCAGGGTCCACAGCCTGTCCTGATGCTGCCCGTCCCCAGGCTCCTCTTGGTTCACTTGGAGTCTTTCTAAAGCAACATCCCTGCCCAGCGCCTCCTCCTTCCTCCTGGCTGCTTTTGCCCAGAGCGTCTCATGTTCCCCAGGGCTCAGTACTGGGGCCAGTTCTGTTTAATATCTTTATCAATGATCTGGATGAGGGGATCGAGTGCACCCTCAGTCAGTTTGCAGACAACACTGAGTTGGGTGGAAGTGTTGGTCTGCTGGAGGGTAGGAAGGCCCTACAGAGGGACCTGGACAGGCTGGATCGATGGGCTCAGGCCAACTGGGTGAGGTTCAAGAAGGCTCAGTGCCGGGTCCTGCACTTGGGTCACAACAACCCCATGCAGTGCTACAGGCTTGGGGAGGAGGGGCTGGGAGCTGCCTGGCAGAAAAGGACCTGGGGGTGTTGGTTGACAGCCGCCTGAACATGAGCCAGCAGTGTGCTCAGGTGGCCAAGAGGGCCAATGGCATCCTGGCTTGTATCAGGAATAGTGTGGCCAGCAGGAGCAGGGAGGTGATGGTGCCCCTGTACTGGGCACTGGTGAGGCCGCCCCTCGAGTACTGTGCTTAGCGTTGGGCCCCTCACCCCAAGGCGGCCATGGAGGGGCTGGAGCGTGGCCAGAGCAGGGCAGCGAGGCTGGGGCAGGGGCTGGAGCACAAGGCTGGGGAGGAGCGGCTGGGGGAGGTGGGGGTGCTCAGCCTGGGGAAGAGGAGGCTGAGGGGAGCCCTCATCGCTCTCTGCAACGGCCTGACAGGAGGCTGGAGCTGGGGGGGGTGTCGGTCTCTTCTCCCAGGTTACAAGTGATAGGACGAGAGGCAACGGCCTCAAGCTGCGCCAGGGGAGGTTTAAGTTGGATATTAGGAAAAACTTCTTCCCCAAAAGGGTTGTTGGGCACTGGCACAGGCTGCCCAGGGCAGTGGTTGAGTCCCCATCCCTGGAGGTATTTAAAAGCCGGGGAGATGTGGTGCCTGGGGACATGGTTTAGTGGTGGGCTTGGCAGTGCTGGGTGAGTGGTTGGACTTAGTGATCTTAAGGGTCTTTTCCAACCTAAACAATTATGTGATTCTATGACTTCTCTGGGCCTGGTGTGCAGTTCTCAGGCTCTCCAGCACAGAAGGCAGCAGGAGTTTAATTCAGTTGGCAGTAGGAGATGCATTTACTGTTATGCATGACACCAGATGGGAGCAGGTCTCCAAACAGGAGCTGGCTGCAAATTTATCAACCTCTGCAAGGAAGCATCAGGGTGAGAAACAGGGAGAAAATGCCCCAGGTGCAGAGTGGGTTCCAGGGGCCATGCTTGTGCTTCCCACGGTGCCGTCACCCGCCTGGCGTTGCCCTCGGGGTGGGCAGCTCTGCTGAGCTCAGTCCAGTTTGCGGTTCCCCCTGGGAGGGCAGCCCCAGGTGTGCTGCCAACCCCAGCAGCATGGGGGCGGGATGCTGAAATACCCTGTGCTTAAAGAGGATATTGAGTGTGCTTGAGTATTTGCATCGATTAAAATGCCGCTGGCTGTTTTCTGCTCCAACTGCTGCTGGAGATGGATTACTGTGGAGCTGGGGCAAGATGAAGGCTTTTTGGCAGCAGAACTTCCCAGGAGAGGGAGTTGCTCCAAGGAGGAAATCCCATCTTGCTCTCCCCCCCGTCCCAAACCACTGTGTTACTCTAGTATCTTGCCTGCGTCATAGGAGCAGCCGGCAGTGGGTGCCAGGGAAATTCCTGGCCTTGGGACCGATGCGCTGGGATCAGCCAGGCTTACTGGTGGCAGCGTCGCCCTGAGCCGGGCTGGGGACTGGCCCTGAGGGGCTGCCTGGTCTCAGTCACGGTCCTGTGCCACTCCAAGGCAGCTGGGTTGTAGGTGACGGAGTCACCGGTCACAGGCTTCTAGCAATTGTGGTACAGCCAGAAATTTCTCTGGAGCGCTTATGCCTGTGCCCAGGGAATACACCCCTCTGTACGCTCCCCGAGAGCCTGCGCTTTGGCAACAAGGAGGCAGGATGATAGCTCACACGTTGCAGCCCTGTGCTAACGCTGAGCAGATTTCCCCCCCTGCTCTGGAGGAGCAGAGCTCTGCTGCCCCAAATCTGGCTTTCCCAGGGGTACGGGGCTGTCTCCCGAGCCCCAAAACTTCTTTGGACATTGCAGCTGGGTCCCTGAGAGCACCGTTCCCAGCTGCGGGGCCGTGGCCAGCTCTGCTCCCCGCAGTCGCTGTGCTGTGCCCGGCTCTCTGGCAGCCTCACGCCTCTGCTGCGAAGCTGAGGGCTGCAGTGCTGAGCCGCAGGAAGAGATGGGCAGATGAAGATCGGGGTTTATATCCTCCCTTCAAAACATCTTTTGCATCTGCTTGAAGCCTTCACAGCAGGTTCCTGGCCAAGGAGGTGACCTGTGAGCTGCTGTGGGCATGGGGTGGGCTCAGCCACCCAGGTGCCACCAGGACTGGGATGCCCAGTCCTTATTACACACAGGGGCAAGACAGAGGCGCCCAAATCTCTATGGGAGAGAGGGAAAAAGCTTCAGCCAGGCCCTTTTCCCCTGAGAAAGGTGATTTTGTTACAAGGGGATGTTTTACAGGAAGGCATCAAGAGAATTTTCAGTGGAATAACAACCAGCTGAGTCGTTTCAGCTTCCCTGGTTTGTCTCTACATGTTGCTGCTTCTTGACCTCAGCTGGTTTTGAAGTGTTCTAATCATACGGTGTTATTATTCCTAATGCTGCTTTGATATTTTGAAGGTGAAGCTTTCCTCACCCGGCTGTTCTGAGGAAAACCTGGGTATTCAAGACTTTTTGTTCCGACTTGGAAACAATTGAAAGTGCTGGGATTCCCCACTTTTGGAAATTCCAGTTCTTTTCTCCTGGCTGCTGGGAGGGAAGTGCAAACATAAACTGTTTGGGGGTGTAGCCTCTATGGCATGTGCCTTTCAACTGCTTCTTCAGCAGCTTGAAGGCACAGGAAACCACTTGCGAGGACGTGTGGATGCCATCAAGTCCGATTTGTATCTGTTTGATGAAAGCATCATCCACACAATGGCACGAACCCTGCCGGGGGTTTTTACAGGCATGAAGCGAAGCTCTCAGTGAAATCCCTGCACTGTTGCCAGCCCCAGATGCATTTCCAGCCCCTTTCTCAGCAGTGGGGGACCCTGCGGTGGTGCTCAGAGGGGCTTTGGGGTCTCCAGGGCCCTCCCTGAGGCTGGGGCAGGGCTCTCTCTTGCCTGCGGGAGCAAGGAGACACTGAGACTCCTCAGCACGGGCTCAGTCCCACCTAAACCTGCCCCAATAAATCCACTGCTCTTGCCTCAGGGTCAGCAACAGTAAGGTTTTATTGATGAGATTTAAAATTCTCGTTTCCATCTGGGTAAATTCCTGGGTTAGTGGCATCTTTGGATATGAATTCTTTTGCACCGAGACAGACAATAATCCCCCTACCCAGACCCCTCTGCTCCCCTCCCAGAGACTCCCCCGCTTGCAATGTGGTGTTGCTTTCCAGCGCAAAGTGAGTCGTCCTCTGCAGGGAACCGAGCGGCCCCCGAAGCCCCCGAAGCTGCAGTGGCATCAAGGCAGTGGGTGCGTGCGTGCTGGCTCAGACACGAAGAAGGGGCTCCCGCGGCCGCCTAGTCCTCCCCACCGCACAGGGCCAGCAGAGCCTTGCGGTAGTCGCCGGAGGTGTCCTTCTGCAAGAGGGAGACCCATGTCAGAGAACCACCTACTGATGCCTGCCCTGGGGAAGCCCAGTTCAAGGGCACGGGGAAGGCACAGCTCCATGCCCTGGCCGCTCCGCAGGCATCCGCGCAGCAGTGGGAGATATCGGCACATCCCCTCTATGGCCAGAGCTGCCAACGCTGGGGCAGGTTCCCACTCCCCAGGCGATGCTCAGCCCCTGTGCCGCTCGTGGCACTACTCACGGCTCGGGTCCCTGCAGGGCTCGTGCCCAGGGCTCAGCCAGACAAGGTGACAAGCTGGGGAGGGATGCCCGTAGCCCCTCACCTCGATCATGTGGTGCAGTGATTTGTCAAACAGGTCTACAAACTCGCTGCGGATGTTGAGCAGGTCGATCTCACTCCGGGAAATCATGATCCGGGTGAGGGTTCTTTCATCAGTGCCAGCACCCTGCAAAGTGGAGCTCGAATAAATAACGCTGGAGGGACTGGGGCTCAGGGACCCTGCCGGCATCTCCAGCACAGTCCAAGCTGGGGAGTGGGTCCAGAGGAGGCCACAAAAATGACCCGAGGGCTGGAACACCTCTCCTATGAGGAAAGGCTGAGAGAGTTGTTCAGCCTGGAGAAGAGAAGGCTCTGGGGAGACCTTATTGTGGCCTTTCAGTACTTAAAGGGGGCTTGTAAGAAAGATGGGGACAGACTTTTTCGTAGGGCTTGTAGCAATAGGACAAGGGGTAATGGTTTTAAACGAAAAGAGGGCAGATTCAGCCTAGATACAAATAAAGAAGATTTTTACAATGAGGGTAGTGAAACACTGGCACAGGTTGCCCAGAGAGCTGGTAGATGCCCCATCCCTGGAAATGTTCAAGGTGAGGTTGGACGGGGCTCTGGGCAACCTGATCTAGTTGAAGATGTCCCTGCTCACTGCAGGGGCGTTGGACTAGATGGCCTTTAGAGGACCCTTCCAACCCAAACTATTCTATGATTCTACAATCTCTCCTTGGACATCTGCTGGGCTTGCTGCTGGCAAGACACAAGCCTGCCGCATCTCCTGCTAGCCCCAGAAAGCTGATGCGGTATTGGTTTGAGCTCAGCTCTGCCCTGCTCCCTCAGGGACGGCTGGGGACAGAGCCCATCGCTGCCGTGGGGTTAAATCAGAGAGTCCCAAAGGGTGTCTGCCCAGCATAGCCCCCTCCCGCAGCCCGACCCCAGGAGAGCCCGTCTGCACCTTCATGGACTTGTAGAGCTTATCAGCGAAGAAGGCTGGCTTGTTCTTCACACTCCGGACTGCAACACAGAAGGGAGAGAAAGTGGGCTCCTGGCTCGCAGCACCCAGGGGACCCGTCTCAGCAAGGACCTGTGCCACCCATTGGGTCAGCTGCAAAACCTCCTTGGTACAAGGGTGCAGGCTTGGCCCCGTAGGACGCCCTATAAATGCCCCAACCCCATGCCATGCTGGGAGTCTCCATGGCCCAAAGGCAGCAGGAATCTGCTGTCACGTTGCCTTGGCAGAGGCAGGCAAAGGGGCTGCCTGGCCTCCGGGGAGCCCGGCCCCGAGGGAGAACCCGCCGGGCACTGACCGATGGCCAAGAAGGCGTCCCTCACATCTCCCGACATCCGCTTCCTGATGGCGTGCTCCACATCATGGTTGGTCATTTTGATGAACTCCTGAAACACTGGGGATGGGGGAGAGGAAAGAGTCACCGCTGAACTGCTCCGTCCCAGCCCTGGGCACCCAGGAGACCCGAGCCTCAACCGTGGAGGCTTCTGGACCAGATGGGACCAGAGCAGCCTTTGGTGACCTCAACCAGCCACCCCAAATCCCATCTCCTCCCACCACTGGGGAGACAGGGCCACCCCAACCTCCTGCTGCCCAGGAGTGCCATCCAGCCCAAATCAAAGCACTTGTGTCACAGCTGAGGATCCAGCAGCGATGGAGAAACGTGGTCCTACCTCTGCGGAGGTGTGGGTAGCTGCGGGTGCAGAGGATGCTGAGGAAGCGGGTCTCCAGGGAGTCGTTGGAGTCGTTGCTGGAGACGTCAGCAAGTTTCTGGAAGAGGAACCGAGAGTGAAGAGGGAGGCAGGGGAATGGGCATAGTGGAGAAGGGCAAAGACATCAAACAGCTCTTCCTGGGATAGCCAGTCCTGAACACCCTCCTGCAAAGAGGGTGGCCTCTCATGAGCAGGAAAATAGCTTTTTTTGGCCAAAAAGGGCATTTCTTATGCATGGATGTGAAGGTGCGTGGCTGCACGCTCGCGCATTACCTCTGAGAAAAGGTGTTTTCCAGTTTTTGTGAAAAAGCTTTGCAATGCTCATGGTTAAGACTTTTTTTTGTCCTTTGGGGATGATATTTTGGGGGTGACCAATATTGAACAGGAAATTCAGAGCTGCCAGACACAGGAGCCACCCTCCACCCTGGGCTGCAGCAGTGCTGCCCACGGGCAAAACGGCTGCCACCCCTGCGGCGGGGCTCAGTGGGGAGGCTGTGTGCATCGTGCCTGTTAGGCTATTGCAGTGGAAAGTCATCCCTTCCCCAATTCCCACTTTCAGTGAGCCAGGGAAGCCAGTCCTGAGTCCCACACTGCCAGGACCATGGGTCCTGCATGCAGGCAGCAGGCAGGATTGGTCCCCAGCCCTCCCAAGGGCAGGAAGGTGGCTTTCCCTCTCTCCTGCCCTGCCTTCTCCCTGCCCAACGCTGCAGGAAAAAGCCCTTGTGCAGGTCCCATCTGTCCCCTTGCCACCCATCCTGATGCAAAGACCCTGGAGCCCCAAGCAAGCAAGCACAGCCCATGTGGTCAGAGGAGCCTGGCACGTGGGGCTGCAGCCGAGGACCGCAGCATCCCCTCAAACATGCAGAAGGCTGAGGAGTGAAAGGGCGGGCACTCACCAGGGTCTCAGCAACAACCTGGTGGAGAGAGAGAGAGAGACAGGAAGACAACAGGGTCAGAAGGTGCTGCTCAACCTTTATCCTTCCCTGACCAAGCCTGGGCAAAATCCCCCCAGATGACCTGTCTCCAGCTCCCTTGCTTCCCTGTGAGTGGGGACCTGTGTCCTCCTCCAGTTTGGCCCCTATACTGCTAGCTGGGACGGGGGGGGGTGATCTTTGACCAAGCAAAGTGAGCTCCCCACCCCTGGGACTTGGGTACTAGCCCGTTGCTCCTTGGGGAGCATCCTTGCCTGGCCCCACACTGGCTCACGCCAGCCTGCCTGCCGCTGCCAGGCGCAGGCAGCAGGAGAAGGGGAAGGACGGCTTTGCTGACAAAATACAGCGTGGCCCCAGGCCAGCTGCCACCCGGCTGGCTCGTCCCCGTGTTTGTCATCCCTGGCTCTCTCTTTCTCTGCAGCAGGTCGAGGCGAGCGGCAGCGCATGCGGCGGGGTGCAGGCAGCGCAGCATCCGCTCCCTCTGCCGGCAGCAGCCCCGCCAGGAGAGCTGCACATCTGCGTGCTGCCGGCATGCGTTGGAGCAGGCAGCACTGGGACAGGACAGCCAAGCGAGAGCGCGGGTTTGGCCCTGCACCAAGCTTCCCAGCCCCTTTCAGAAAAGACTTGGCTCGAAGGAGCAGGAGGCCAAGGTGCACAGCCCGAGGGTCACAGGTCTCCTGGGACCAGGAGCTGAGCCAGGCAATGGGGCCCCTGCACCCCCTGCACCATTTCTGGCTTTTCTTCCCCCTCCGGTCCTGGCTCACCACAGCCCAGTAAAGATGAGGTAATGGTTTGGGGGCTGGGGCTGGCATCCTGGCGTGCTGGCAGGGTGAAAAGCAGCTTATAGGCTTCAGGGCTGCCCCATGCACAACACAAAGGGGTGGGTGGCTCCTGCGGACCAGCCCAAAGCTGCCTTTGAAGCTCAAGTGCCAGATGTCAGCATCAGCGTCTGTGACTGCAGCCCAAAGTGGCAGCTCTGCCCAAGAAATGCTGCAGCCCCCAGCTGGGAGCTCCCCAGGGCTGGGCCTTGGGGCTGCTCTCATGGTTTGCAGTTTCCCTGTGCATGAAGCAGCAGAGCCCAGGGCATCAGAAATCAGGACTGGGAGCTTTTTCTCCAAGGGTGTCACTTCACCTGGCATCTCCCCCTGCAGCTTACAGAGACCCTGCCCCAGCAGCATTTGCTTCCCTGAGGATGCCATTTCCAGACCAGTGGATGCAACATCGTCGTTTTTATTTTATGCAGAGCCTGTAACAGCCCTGCCGGTACGGTTCTTACCTTGGCATCTTCATGCGCCTGTGTGAGGTTCTCTGGTCCTTCGTCGCGGTTGCCCTGTGATTCAATATAAAAATCATGGAGCTGGGGAGAGGACATCTCCCAGGAGACCCCCAAGTGAGGGGGTGGCAGACAGGGTCCAGCAGCGCTGCCCAGCCAGGTGGTGATGCTCTGTCTTCTCCATAGCCACCGTCCTCACAGAGCCCACCGCTGCCCACGGCAGGGAGGGGACAATCCCCAGCGAGAGAGCCGCCCTTACCAGGGCCAGGGAGACGAGAATCCTCTTGAAATGCCCTGATGTGTCGGAGCTCAGGTCGTCTTCCAGGCGCTTGTGGTAGGCTGTGGAGAAGGGGGACGGCTGAGCCCTGCACCCTGCCTGCAGCTGTGCTTCCCACCCACCAATGCCTGTTGTGGCCATGATCCCCGTGGGGCCTGCGGATGGCGGTGGCCATCCCCCAGCCTTTGCATGGCTGAAGCAGATGCCTCCATCTGCTATTTTCAGGCCCGGGGAGGAGGGGATCACCCCAAAAGCTCTAATGCCCTGGGCACGAGCACAGCCTTTTGCTCCGGGTGCTCCGGAGGGAAAGAGATCATGGCAAAAGAGTTCTCAGGGGAGGAGACATTGGTGGCAGAGCTGGGGCACGTCACCGTGACACAGAGAGAGGCCAGGACTAGCGCTGTGCTGGGGGAGACCAGCCACAGAACCATCTGTTTAAAACCATGGGCTCTCTGGGGGAGAAGAGGCTGGGGATTCAACCTGGGGCTTGCAGCTCTTGTTCCCTAGGGAGAAGGGCGGATGGATGGAAGGGAGAGAGAAGTGCAGGGTCTGGGGGTGTGAGAAATCACAGGATGGATTTGAGGACTCCTGCCAGCCTCATCCCAGGTTTCCACTTCTCTTTAATAAGGTGTTGGACCTGGAAAAGAGCTGCTCTTGCCTGGAGGGACTAATAGACCTTCACAGCACCAAGGCATGGACCCAACCCAGAGACAAAAATTGTACCCCAGGCTCTGGAAGTGGCCTCGTACAGCATTAAACGCGGTCCGTGCCCAGGACCGGGGTGCTCCCCACGTCCCTCCTGTGCCGTACCTTCCTGATACGCCTTGTTGATAGCTGCGATCTCCTGGTTGTTCCGTGTGGCCATGATTTCGATGAGGACGCTCTCATCTGTGCCGGCCCCCTGGAAGAGAGCGGCATGGCGGGGTGCTGCGGGTGCCAGCGCTGGACGAGGACACGGCGGCATCGCCCCGCCAGTGCCAGGCAAGGTGGGACTGCTCTAACCCCAGGGCTGCCACATGCCAACAATCCAAGTCCAGCAAATGGCCCCAAGGGCTGGTAGGAACCAGCATGAAAGTGCCCAAGTGTGCTGCTAGTGGGGTCCCAACTGGTGTGACTGGTGGATAGTGCTGCACACCACTGGTTTGCCCCTACCCTGGCTCTCCTGTGGGTGCCTGTGCCTGGCAGGGCACTGCTCATGCTGCAAAGCGGGGATGCTCTGTAAAGCAGTGGAAGGCCTCCCTGCTTTGTGTACAAGCTGGCTAGAGCGTGCTGGGCTGCAAAGGGGGCAAACTGGGCTCCCAGCAGGTCTTGAGTGCAAACCAGGTCTTTGTCCTGGTGCTTTCTGCTCTGCTTTCCTTCTATATAGGAGAGGAGAGCCTGGGGGCGTGGGAAGCTGGGGTGCACTCACAGCCTGGGTACAACCACAGTGAAAACCCTCTCATCCTCACGTGCTGAAGCCGATACCACCAGTGTGGCAGTTACCTCCACAGCCTTCCTCAGCTGCTTGGCATCGTACTGCGCCGGTGTCAGCATGAGCCCGAGGATCAGCTTGGCCAAGCTGCCTGACAGCTCAGATTTCAGGTCTGCCATCAGGTCCTGCAAAAGCGTTTGAGGGTTCAGTCCCCAGCTCCTTCTGCAGGGATGGACCAGCCGAGGCAGGGGAAGGAGAGTGTGGAGGTGGGAGACATCTGGGAAGACCCTTGGGGTGGTTTAAGGTCACATTTTGGGGGGTGCCTCTGGGGAGATCCTGGCTCTGGAGTCCTCTGTGTGGGACCGAGGATGGGGCAAGCTCGGGCTGGTGGTGCACCCAGAGCACCCAGGCTGCTTTGACAACTCGGTCTTCCATGCTGGGGCAAATCGGGGTGCCCTGGCTGCCCACCGCTCCCTGGGCAGGATTTCTTTCAGCGAGGGACAGGTCTCTGCATGGGAGGGAGCGGGATGCGGACAGAAGGAAGGAGCAGGGTGGGAGGGGGGGCCGGCAGTACCCTGCCGTAGTGAGCCTTGTAAGCCTTTAGGATCTGCTGCCTCTGGGCGTTGCTCCTCTGTGTCACCACCTCGATGATGGCCCCTTCGTCCGTGCCTGCAACAAGAGCAGTGATGCTGGGGAGAGCCAAGGGGGCCAACAGAGCCACACTGTCACCCCTGACCGCGAGCACGTCGCCATCCTACCCCATAAACAGGAGATGGGGAAGAGGGAGCTCCCATGGCTCCAAAACTGGCTCTTTTCCCTCTCCCCAGGGCTTTCATGCAGCCCTGCTTGGGCCAGGGTGGGTTTTCTGCCCCAGGAGCTGGAAGGGGCTGGGTCCACGGTCCCCGCTTACCCAGGCCCTTCATCGCCTTCCTCAGCACCTGCGCGTCCCCATCATCGTTGAAGCCTCCTGCGGGGTGCACAGTTCCTCGCAGCTGTGGATGCACAGAGGGGTTTGGGTTCATCCCTGAGCTGGGTGGGATGGAGGGAGGGATGGAGAGAGAGAGTGATGGACAGAAAGAGGGATGGAGAAAGGGAGGGATGGAGAAAGGGAGGGAAGGTGCCACCCGGCAAGCTGAGGCCAAAGCAGGTCGTGTGTTAGTGCAAGCACCTGGGGCTCAGTGAGGATGTCCCTGCCACTGTCACCCCTTCCATTGAGGGGCAAACCATAGCCAGGCCAGCAGAGAGCGGGGAGAAGATGGCAACAGACAGTCCCTGGAGTCTCGGTGTCCTGCTGGGTGGTATACCCGCCTCCCCAAGCACTGGGACACCTCGGTCGGGGCTGATCACATCAGCTGAGAGCCAGAAGAGGAGCCGCTGAAAGTGACTGCCCTGTAACTCTACCCTCCTGCCCTGTAACTCTACCCTCCTGCGTCCTTACAGCTCCCAGCACATCTCTGTCCTCCCCATGCACGCAGGGCTCAGGGTGCCTTTTCTGAACATCCCAAAGCGCCCTTTTGCGGGTGCCTCGGGCTGCATGCAGGGTGCCAGCTCCCCGTGGCATGGCCGTGCCCCGGCCAGCCCTGGGGAGCAGGAGGTCTTCAGCGGGCACCGGAGCCAGCGCTGCAGGTGATGGATTGCACAGACATGCAGGGCCTGCCGCTGAGAGGGAGGGAGGCCTCAGAGAGAGGAGGGGGTTAGTGGAGCCTGCGGGGGGCGGCCAGCCCTGCCGGGGTTACATCCCACCAACCTCATGCCCTAAAACCAGAGAAAGGTGTCGAGAGAAGCAGCGGAGCAAGAGGCAGAGCAGAGGTGCGGGGCTGGCCATGCCCCACGGCAGAGAGGAGCAGCCGGGGGGTCCTAAGCTGGCGGGGAACGGAGAGGGGGTACAGGGGGGTACGGGGGGTGCTGACCTCTACTTTGGCCACTGCGCTAAGCTCCCACATCCGATAGGCCACCTGCGCCGCCTCGGGGAAGAACTCACCTGCGGCACTGCAATGGGAGGGCAAGGACAGGGTACAGTGAGCTGTGGGGGCCCCATGCCCCGCCAGCAGCCGCCCCCCATCCCGTCCTGCCCCTCCATGAGGGACATTTTGTACCCGCCGGGTGCCGGGCACAGGGGCAGGTGGGCAGGAGCCGGCTGCTTGCTGTGGGGCTGGGTGGGAATGGAGGAGATGCGGGTGGTAAATCCCAACCGCCCCCACCAGAGCATCCTCCCTCCAGGCGTTTGTCTCTGCCCTGTGGGGCTGCCACGTCCCAAGAAGGGACCATGGCGTCGTGGCTGGCCATGCAGAGGGGCCGCAGGGCCCCTCGTACTGAACCGCTGTCACTGTGGCTGCTGCTGGTCCAGGTGCTCCACCAGGCTTTGACCCAGAGGTTTGTACCCAGCACCAAGGGGATGAAGAGGGACAAACAGGGGCGACAGGAGGTCTTACTCATCGTCCCCGCCACACAGCTTCAGCAGGGCCTTCTTGTACTCCCCGGAGGTGTCCTCCTGGAAAGACAGATGGAGATGGAGAACCATGCGGCAGGGAGGGTCAAGGTAGTGCCGTGGGATGGGGGCATGGAGAGGCGTCTCTCTGTGCCTTGTCCTCAGAGATGGACACCCGGCACAGGGTGGCTGGGGAGGGGGCTCAGCCCTCCCACGGGCGCTGGCATCATGAGGGAGGCAGCACCAGCAGCTTCTCGGAGGGCGACCGAGGACCCCCAGCACTTACCTTTATCATGTTGTAGAGAGATTTCTCATACTTGGTCCTGAACACCTCACGGATGTCCAGCATGTCGATCTCGCTGCGGGACACCATGATGCGGATCAGCGTGTTGTCTCTTGTGCCCAGTCCCTGCAATGGAGGAGCCCCCGCATCAAGCCTGGGATGGCCAAGCAACCCCGCTCAGCCCATCACATTTGGGACCCTCTATCAAATTTCTACCCAGCCCTGGGTCTGAAGGAATAACTCCTTTGGAGGGAAGAGCAGAGACACCAGGTCACATAGGTCCTGTCTTCATGGACCTGCGTCACCCTGCCCTCCAGCAGCACCCTGCAGCCAGGGCACCCCTCCTCCAGCCAGCTCCCCGTGACGCTGAGGGGGGATCTCCTGGAGGAAGGACGATCCACTCACCTTCATAGCCTTGTAGAGCCTTTCAGCAAAATACTCTGCAGTGCTTCTGATGCACTTAACTGCAGGGAAATAGAGGCGTGGTGAGGGACCCTGGCACCCAGCTACGCCAGCACCCCAGCCTCTGAGCACCCATTCCCCTCGGGCACCACATTCAGCATCCCCACCCGCCCCGAAGGAGCCTCCCTGAAACCAGGCACAGCCGCAACCCCGACCCCGCTGGCTCTGGCACTGAGCCCTACCACCCCGGCAAGGCCAGCAGCGTGTTTTCACAGCACTCCCCACGCAGGGGCTGACTTACCCACGGCCAGCATCAGCTTCTCGAAGTCACCAGAGAGCTCTCCCCGGATGCTCCTCTCGATCGGCTTCCCAGAAATCTTCAGGTACTCATCAAAGACTGCAGGACGAGAGCAAGATGATGCCTGGAGAAGCTGCCAAGACACCTTCAAGGCCAGCCCTGAGCTTGCAGGAGATGCTCACCCAGGCGCAGGTGCTGCTTGCTTCGCCGGCCAAGGATGTAGATGAACTGGGCCTCGTCCGTGCCCCATTTCAGCTCGCCGGCTTCCAGCAGGTCCTTGTGGGATGGGGAAGGCAGCAGAGCCCGAATCAGGGTGCTGCTCACGTGGGGCTGTGCCCAAACACGGGTGCCCTGGGTGCCCACCCGCTTTTTGCAGGCCTAAGTCCGGATGGTCCCAGTGCCACCAGCCCCATCCCTGCCCGGATGCCACCTGTCCCAGCAACCTGCCAAGCCTCACCTTGGCATCCTGCTCCACCAGGTCCTCGCTCACCACGTCGTCCTCCTCCCTGGTGCCCTGTGGGACAGAGACGGGCTCAGCCCTGCTGGGCGCAGGCACCCACCACCTACAGACGCTGGACAGATGGACATACCTGAAGCAGAACGACAAGCATCTTCTTGAAGTGGCCTGAGGTGTCTCCAACAATGTCAGCCTCCAGGTCTCTCTCGTAGGCTGGTGGAAGAGGGAGAGGTCAAGGCCTGGAGAGCCGGATCCCCTTACCTCTGCCCCTTGTCCTGGCCCGAGGGGACACAGGGCAGCCCGTGCCCTTCCCCAGCCCTCACCGTCTTTGTAGGCGGCCACCAGGTCATGGATCTCTTGGTTGGTGCGGGAGGCGAGGATCTCGATGAGGCACTTCTCATCCGTGCCAATGCCCTGTGGGCAGAGACGCAGCCCTGTGAGCAGCGGGGCCAGCCGGGGTGTCCTCCGAGGGGCCCCGGGGGGGCTGCCCACGCCGTACCGCAATGGCATCTTTGATCTCCTTGGCGTCGCTGTAAGCTGGGGGCCGCATCAGGCTCACGATCAGCCGCTCAAACTTCCCCGTCAGCTCGTACTTGAGGTCTGCGATGAGGTCCTGGTAGAGGGAAAGAAAGGGGCTGGGGGACCCTTTGCTCCACAGCATCTCTGAGTGCGTCCAGGGAGCAGTGGGTCCCTGTGTGGGCTGGTTGGTGGCAGCCACGGCCACCTGCGTCTGCAGTGGGGGCAAGAACCAGGGAGGATTTCTGCTGTTACCTTCCCGTAGAGGGACTTGTAGGCTTGGCAGATCTCCACTCGCTGCTTGTTGCTTCTGGATGTGATGAGGTCGAGGATGGCCTCCTTGTCGCTGCCTGCGGGGAGAGCCGGGACTCCCATTTAGCCCCACGGCTGGGTCTCACCTGCCAAGGCTGGGCTTATCATAGCCAGCCTGCCATGCCCAAAGCAGCTTCAGACTTGGGGCCGGGAGGAGAAGCAGAGCCGAGCTGGCTCCAGGGAGGAAAGGGGAGCCAGGGGAGGTCCTGGCACACTGCTGAAGCAGACAGGCAGCTGAAAGGGGAGGCGATGCAGGATGCCCAGCCATGCAAGGGTCAACCAAAGGAACAGGGGACATCAGGGTGGCCCCGGGGTGACAGTCCGGAGGAGTGTCCATACCAAATCCCTTCATGGCATTGTACAAGGCCTCTGCGTCCTGGCTGGCATCAAAGCCTGGGAAATCCTTCACTGACCCCCTGTAGACCTAGGGGAAAGGAGGCGAGAAGGTGAAAAGGGAAGGAGCAGCCCCGGCTGGAATGGGGGGAAGAAGAAGTTGAAGCTGAGCAGGACCGGGGCGAGATCCGCTCCCGCTCGGGCTGCCCAAAGGCAAAGCTCAGCCTCAAACATAAACACTTGTTCTTCTCCTCAGTTGTTTCCTCTCCCATTTGCTCTCCCCGCTGTGCAAATTTTTTGCATGCCAGGTCACAAGAGTACACAGCCTTCCCTCTTGTATCTCACTGGCATCGCTGTTTGCTGCTTGTGCCCCGTGTTTAAGCTGAATACAACCCTCCTTGCCGTGCCAGCAAGAGCTGGTGGTTTGGAGAGAGGTTTCTTGAGCACATTTGGGTTCCCAACTCCATCTGGGGAGGTTCAGCAGGAAAAGGGGAGACCCCATGGGAGGGCTGGACACCCTGAATGCAGGGGAAGGCATGGAAGGACCAGGGCGATCCTCCTGCAATGCAGCCAGGAGCTAAGGGGGTGGATTGGGAGCGATGAAGGAAGTCATTTTCCTGCCGCCTGTTGTGAGCAGGGAAACCCTCCGGATGCCGAGGATGCCCAAGCTCTGCATGGCCTCCCAGCGAGGAGACACATTTACAGGCACAAAATCATTGTGGGCTGCTAAGTGGAAAGCACTGAGAAGTGCCAGAGCTGCCAACAGCTTGTCCTGCCCCAGCGTGTGCTCCTGCAGGGCCCAGGCTGGTCCGAGGGGTCAGAGCAGAGATCCTGGATACAGGGAAAGACTTTCCTGGGAGCCTGAGAAATCCTGGGGGTTGGCATGATCCACTTGTGTCTGTTCCTCTGCGCCTGCAGGCTGCACAATGGGGAGCCCAGGAGCGACACCCCCTAACAAAGACCTCAGGAAAAAGCAGGGACCGGGCTTCCCCTCCGCAGGTCAGCTTTGCTTGGGGAACTCGCCTCGGGCTGGACTCCGAACAAGATCACCACAAACCCTGGGTAGAAGCAGATGTGAAACCAGCCCAGCCCCACATAAGGAACTGGGACACATCCCAGCCAGAGGCACGAGTGGGAAGAGCTGAACAGCAGCATTTCCTTAGTGGCCGCGCTGGGGAGCGGGAGGGCTGAGAGCCAGGCTGAGCCGGGGCTCTCAGCTGTGTCAGCACCCTGGGAAACTCTGAGCATCCTCCCGTGGCTCTGCTTGTACCGTGTGCCAAGTGGGTGCCTACACCTCCCAGGGCTTACTTGCTCAGGAGCTGCCGCAAGGCTTGTCTAAAATCCCCCTGAGCTGTACGAATGCCCAGGGCTGTTACCAGCGTGGGCATCTGAAGCCGACATGTCCCCAGTGAAGATGGGCATCAGGCAGGCAGCACCAGTGCCAGCATCCCTGACCCAGCAAGTGCCTCCAGGAGTGAACCCAAGGGGATGGACACGGGGCAGCCCCGTACCCATCACTCCTCCAGGCCCCATCCCAACGCTGTGGCACAACAGCTCCACTGTGCATCTCACGCAGCTGGCCTTGGTACCCCCATTTTCCAGGGAGAAACCAGTCCATGCTGGGCACATCCCACAGGGCCTCTCGGGAGGAGCTGCTGGCACTGGTGTCCCACGTGGTGGGGACCAGGTCGGGCAAGAGGAGACGCTGCCCTTCGAGGGAGCCAGGCGGGCACAGGGACGGATCGTATTGCATGTGATTTCATCCAGAGAGCTGGATTTAGCCCTGCTTCCCGGCAGCTCCCAGACCCTTCTGGCTCTGTGTAAGCTGCTGCCCACACACATGCCTTGCAGAGACATAAATAAGAAGTTGCAGGGCAAAGGAGGTGCCTGGAGGCAGCAGGAGGGGATGAAGGTGGCGGGAAGGTGCTGGGGTTGCACAGGTGGTGATGGGGAGACAAGAGGTTGGCCCTGGTTAAACGGGGAGGAGGAGGAGGGCTGCGTTCCTGCCTGCTGAGCCATCGAAGCACGAGCTGCCTGCCTTGCCTCAGTGCTGCCATGGCGGGGGCAAGGGAAACTGAGGCAGGAGCTCAGCACTGTGCATCGCCCCACGCTCCCTGCACTCTTCTGGGAACGAGCTCCAGGGAAGTGCAGAAACACCCCTCGGGAGGGAAACAGCATCCTGCTCCCTGTGCCCTCCTCACATCCCCATCCCCCTTTCGGTCCCCACTTCAGCTGCCGGGGCCCCCCGCCTCCCCTCCTCCAGCCTCTGAGTCATCCCGGCCGGCCCGGGACCTCCCAGCTAAAAATAAGCCAGGCTGGGGCTGGGAAGGTGGAAGCAAAATTCCCAGCGTGGCTTTGCTCTCTCCCACCACGGCTTTGCTCTCTCCCACCACATGGCTCCTTGGGGTCCTGGACCACCACAGGGGTGACGCTCACCCATGCCGTGCCTCAGTTTCCCCACCCAGAGGCAGCCACCCCCGTGGCTGGGCAGGAAGCCACGGGTAAATTGGGCTTGAGGCAATGATTTCTTGATTTCTCGAGGGAATGGAAAGCAGAGCCTGGCCCCCAGCAGTGGAGAAGGGAGGCTCTGGACTTGGACTCCTGCCCTGCCTCGCACAGTGCAGGCAGGCTGGACCCCGCAGGCAGGCTGGACCCTGCCAGCCACAGCTGCCCACCGAGGCAGGGTTTTCCACCCACGCCGAGATGTTTTCCTGGCTGCGAGGGAGCACCTGCTCACCCAGCTGCCACATTGCACCAGCCCCGGCTTGGAGGAGGGAGAAATCCAGGCTGGGGCGGGGAGAGGCCCAAGCGGGGCTGCACGCCTCGCAGCGGGCTCAGGCACAGGCGGGATTTCTCTCCAGCGAAAGCCCAAATCCCCAGCGCAACGTCTTTTCTCCTCCCCTTCCCACAGCTCCGCTTCTCTCCCCCATCCCACTGTGGTCCCAAAAGGATTTTTGCTCCTCGCTGTCCCTGCTCTCCCGGCTCCCCGCCCCGGCGCTTCCCCCATCTGCATCCCATCCAGACAGCCCTGGCTGGAGAGGCAGGAATGTAAACAGGCTCCGGGCAGCATCGCGCCCCGTGCACGTCACCACCATCCTTGCTGCACAACGGAGACGCTGCCCCAACTCGGGGGTCTGCCCTGCGGCACCCTCGGTATCCATCCCTGCCGTGTGTGGGTCACCCTTACCTTTCCTTTGGGTGCCATGGCTTCCCAAGCTGGAAATCACCGGAGCGAGGGCAAGGAGGAGCTGCAGGAGGGAACAGAAAAGCTGCTGTGAGCCAAATCCCCCTCTCTGCGGGCTGCGTTAGTTAAGGGAGGCTTCGCTCCCTCCCTTGGGTGCTGCTGCCAGCCATCGCTGCGGGAGCGGTACCCGCAGGAGGGCGATGGCTGGGTGCTGCTGGGGAGGCTCAGGGAGAGGGGCTTCACCAGCCACCCTGCAGTCACCAGAACTGAAATCCTTTGGTATCTGGCACCGAGTTGAGGACCTCACGGCTGGGGGCAGTGGAGATGGGCCCCTGTGCACCTTCCTGCCAGTGCCGAGAGAAACCAGGAGGGGAAGAAAGCGCTGAATACATGGAAATGGGCCGAGCATCCTCCATGAGGCTGGCCCTCCTTGCTGCACCCCGCAATGCTCTCCCTGCAGCCCCCCAAACCCTGGCACCATCCCAGCTCCAGCAGCTGCTGTGGATGCCCTGTTGCTGCACAGTGCTGGGGCTGGGCAGCCCCTGCAAAGTCCCATCAGCTTTATCTGAGTTTCTGTGCACCAAATCAAGGCCGTTATCAGTCCCACGCACCCAGCGCAGCCCAGGAAACACAGTCGGGTTTCCAGGGTGACTCGCAGGTTGTTTTCTAACACTAGCACCATTTATAGCTGCAACCCGCTGCGGTGTGGACTCTCCCCACCCCCCCAGAGAAAGTCCCCAGACAGCGCCGTTTGCTCCGAGAAAGCTGACAAAGGGAGAGAAACAGCTGGAAAATGGAGCGAGGCCATGAATGAACCGCTCAGCGTCAGCTGAGCTCCAGCCATGAGGCACGGCTCCCTCCTTGCCAGCCCTCGCCCTCCCTCCGAGACACGTTGCAGGAAAGCTCAAGGCGCCGTGGGGCTGCTCTTGGGGGTGTTCTGCCCCCAGCTGAGCTTGATTTCATGCCATGGAGCGAGAAGGGGAAAAACAGATTAACTTTCCCAGCCTGGCCCCACATCCCTACGAGAACACCCATGGAGGGGGAGACCCAGGCCCGTAGCTGTTGGTGCGGCTGGGTCACCGGGCTCTGGTGCAGGAAGCCGCCTGGCACCCGCGGGCATCCTTGCCGAGGGAAGGAAGTTTTGCAGAAAACCAGACCTGCCTTCATCTCCCCTTCCCCTTTCAGCTGGGGAAGCTGCAAGCCTCGGCCGCCCTTCTCCGTGGCTTCTGACCCACCGTGTGCCCCGTGCATAGTGGGGCTGCACTGCGGCAATGCTGGGTGGGTGCCACAGGATCCCAGCCCCCAGCCCACACAGCCTTTTAACACCACTCGGGAGCCTGTACGTGAAGCTGTGTACCCTCCAGGGAACAGAGAAAGCCCTGCGTGGCACAGCCCTCCTGCCTCACTCCATGTATGCGGCAGCTGGGCTGAGACTGCCCAACTCATCTCAGCAGTGGTGGAGAATCCCCGGCCACACCCAGTTCCCAGCCTGTCCCTGCAGCGCCCCATCCCTGTCCCCCACCGCTGCTGACACCTCCGCAGAGGCTGGGGGAGCAGCCCCAGCTCTTGCCCTGCCAGCAGGCGATCCGGGGAGGATGCCCGAACAAACACACTGCATCCGTGGGGCAGATGGCAAAACCTGGAGGCTGCAGAGCCCGGGCACGGGGATGTACCTGCCTCCCCCCCGAAACGATGGAGAGGTTTGGGTTGTAGGGGTCCCTGGAGAGAAAGTGCCATGGGAAACCCTAAATGATGTGCACAGCCCGTCCCCTTTGCGGAACAACCCGCCTTTGCCAAAAAGCCCCTGTCCCCCCAGCAGCGTGCACCCTGCCGGCCTCTCCATGGCCCCACCACGGCTTTGGGCTCAGGGGTTTCACCCCAGGAGCCCGGCAGCTATTTTGGCAGCCCGCTGCCTGGCGGGGCCCTCCTGGCACAGCCACACACAGCGAAGGCCACGGCACACCCAGCACCCCGCCACCCATCGTCCTGCCCGTGGGGCGGAAAGGGAGCTTTGCTGGGTTAAAAAAAGTGGCATCCGTCCTCCCTGCGTGGCAAGGGAGATCCTCAAAGTCCCCTGCCCCACCCCAGCGCCGAAAAGTCCCCCTGCCCTTCTAGAGCTCTGTGCCTCTGGGGTGTCGTATGCTGCATTTGCCTGTGCAAAACTCGGTGGGTGCCGAATCAGGGGGATTCTCCCCACCGAGGCCAGCTCAGACCCCTGCATGGGCGTTTCCACGGCCGCCGCAGTGCCGGGGCACGGACAAAGGCGCATCCCAGCCAGGACACACCCATGGGCCCCGCAGCAATGCCTGCGCCCACCCGAAAAAGCACCCGCTGGCAGTGCAGCCCCCCAGGCTTTTGTTAAAAAAGAAGGATTTTTCATAAAAAGAAAAAGAAAACAAGAATCCCCCCTGCAGCCACCCCTTGGAGGAAGCCTCCGCTTGCACGGCTCAATGCCCAGCCAGGGCTTTCCTCCCCTCACCGCCGCGGTGGCTTTGCACACCAGCACCGTCCCCTCGCCTACCAGCACGGTCCCCCTGCACGCCAGCGCAGACTTACGGGCGTCACCAAGGTCTGGCCGGGCGCGCTTGCGGGAACAGCCAGCGCGCTTGGTGCGTACTTGTGGCCGTACGCTCGTCCTTGGCGTGCAGCTGTTTCCTCCCGGCGAGACGTCACCGCTTACGAGCCCTCCAGTCCCCGCCTGCCACGGCACTGGGGTCAGGGCCACACTCCCACCCTTGCTGCCATGCCAGACCTCAGCCTCTCGGTTTTGGGTGCCCACGGTGCAGGGGGACCCGATGACGCCCACAGAAGCACCCTGCCCCTGCCAGGGTGCGGGGAAAGGGGTCACTCGGCAGAAAAGCCCCACCATCCGCATGCAGGGGCTGTGTGCCAGCAGTGGTGACGCACATAGTGTGAGGCGATAATGGTGATTACACTTAAACTACAGAAATTTCACCCCCTTCTGTCCCCCCTGCCCTGGTTTCCTGGTGAGCGCTGGGGTGCAGGGTACCCCGCTGCCTCCCGGGCTGGTCCTGCCGCTGGCCACCTCCGCCTGCACCAAATCACCCCCTTCCCTGGTCCTGGTTGGGAAAGGTCCATCCCTGAGTCTCTCTGCAAAAGCCAAGGGGGAGAGTTGGCCCCCCAGGACCTGCTTAAGGGGGAAGGTGCTGACCAGGGCTGTGCAAGCAGCATCTGTGGGGCAGGAGCCGAGCTGGCACAGGGAGCTGGGGCAAGGCAACCCAAACCTTCCCTCCCGTGCTGCAGACACGGGGATGAAGACCTTGCAGCACAGTCATGGGTGGAGATGCAGGCTGAGCCTCTCCAGATGCTCCCAGCAGGCTGTACCGCTGCCTGCAGTGCCTGGAGGCCCTTTGCTTCCCTGCATTGCCCAGGTTCACCCCACTCCTTCTTTACCACCACCCTTTGCTCCAACCAGCAGAGAAGCTGCAGAAGGGCTGGAGGGGCTCCCCAGGAGCCATGGGCAGTGGTGTCTGTGCTCTGGCTGATACCAGCAGGAGCAGATGAAACCAAGGGCCCCCTTGAGATGTTGAAGGCTGCTGGCATACGACCTTTCAGGCATCCAAGTGCTGGTGGTACCCACTGGCTAGAGCATCTCTCTGGGGCTGCAAGGCAGCTGAGCTGCTCAGCCCTGCCTGCCCTGGGAGGTGGTGGTCCTGGGCAGCAGGGACCCCAGGCTGGGTGCGACATGCCCAATGGCTGGCACATGGCCACAGGGCTGTGCGCCCCCGGGGGACTGGAGGCACCCTGGGAGGGGGAGGCCCTCACGGCCAGCTAGCACCGGCTGCTCCTTCGTGCCCTGTTGTTCCCTCAGGCTGGCGTTGGTGTCTGGAGACCTTGCTCATGTGAGATGGCGTGGGTGACAAGCACATCTTTGTTCACCCTGTGCTGCAATGCAGGACAACAGCCCTGCTCTCCTCCCAGTGCCCCTGGCTGTGTCACGGTGTGCTGAGCCTCCCTGCCCCAGAGGTACCAGCCCAGGAGCTCACAGGGTGCAGCGGGGACATGGGGCTGCCCCATAGAGCCAGGACAGGGCAGCCTTGTAGTTAGAGCTTTATGTTTTAGGTGCTCTAGATCTGCATGGCTGATGTCCCCCACCTCTGCTCCTTGCAAGCTGAAGGCTCGAGAGTGTGCTGAACTACATTACAGCCTAAGAGGTTTTTGTCCCCAAATACTGTAAGCAATCTCAGCCTGAGCACCACCTACAATAAAATCATAGCGCTTCACCCCAAAATACCAGCTCCTAGCTTCTCCTCAGAGCCTAGACTTGGTCCTCTTCTCCCAGGGTGCTGAAGACCAGCTAGGTCATACCATAGCTTCCTCATGTCCTCTCTCTGTTAGGAGCAGCCCTACAGAACAGCTGTGCTGGGGCCTGAGGGCACTTATATGCCTTACTGGTCCTGAGCAGCCTCACCTGGGACCCCCACCCACACAGCCCTGGGCCCCTATTTAAGCCCAGCCCTGCACTCATCCCAACCCTGCTTGCACTCTGCTGCTTGTCTCTTGTAGGCTGCCCTTCAGGAGGGAGGTATTGTGTCAGGGGCATTCTTAGTGCCCATTTCATTCCCTATGGAGGAGCATCTAGGTCTTGTTGCACCCTTGCAACCTCCCAACTAGGACAGGGGCTGGGATAGAGCAGGTGTTGCTTTGGCTGAGAGGTGTAGCCCTAGCCCTGCTCCCAGGGCAAGGCTGGATTGATCAGTGATGGATGGTGCTGCTCCTGCTCTGCTACAAGCTATGCTGATTAGGTACTTCTCTTCTTTATTTAAGGCTGCTGTGTCTATGCACTGGGGCTGTGCCAAGGTGTGGGCAGCAACTGGGGTCTTGGTGTCCATATACTGGGGAAGCGAAGGCAGCCTCAGGACTTTGCTTCTGGAAGCTACAGGTGGATGTGCTGCTGCAAACATCCCATGGAGCTGGGTCTGCGCTCCTCTGCCTTGCTGCTGCAGTCAACTCTCAGACCTGCTCCCCTGCCTTTGTGTTCCCTGGGGCAGCTCAGCCTGGGTGCAATCACAGCTGTAGTAGGTGCATGCACCCCTGTATCCTGACCTGGCTGTGTTTCTGCTCCTTTCTGCCTGGATTTCCTCCAAAACCTGCTCCACAGATTGAGATGAGGGTCCTGGTGTGAGGGAGTGGGGACAGAGGGAAGGGGTTCCACCTTCTACCTGCATGGGCAGCTTTGAAATGCTAATTAAACTCCCTCAATAATGCCTCTGAGCCTATTAGCATTACAGGCTTGTGTGTATGATTTGGAAGGCGTTGTGGGAAAAATATTTCTGCATAGATTTCCCATTGTGCAGCCCTGAGTGGTGGTCAGCAGGGGGAGGGCCAGGGCACTCCCAAAATGGATTTAAGGGGGGAGCATAACTGGGGCTGCCTCAGCTTGCCCTCCCTGTCAGCTCGCAGCTGGAGCAGTTTGCCCAGAGGTTGGCTGGAGTAAGTAGTTTGTTTGCAGAAGGGAAAATCATCAGGGTGAGATGCCAAGGGTGGGACTGGTGGTTTGCAGTGGGTGGGTGCTGCTGGGGGGGGGTGGGAAGGCAGCCCCAGCTGGCCTTGGGCAGCGGCTCTCCAGCCCCCAGGAGACACAGCAGTTGTTCTGGAGGTTGGGGCTCCCCATGCCACAAGGGCTTACAGCACCCTATCCTGCGGGTCAGGGTGCCGGGCACTGCCTCAGGGCTTCATGCCGCAGCAGGGACTGTGTGGCCCTGTGATCCTCGGTGCTGCTGGGATGTGCTGGTGGGCAGGGTTTCCAGCAGGGTCCCTGACCCTGTAAGTAGCAGTTTATGGGATCTGAAGTGTGCAGCAGGGATTTTGCTTTGCTGCGGGGTAATGTGGAGGTCCTGGCAGCACCCTGCAGATGGGGAGGCATGCAGCCCCTGTTTCTCCGGTCCTGGGAGCTCCTGGGGAAGGATGGGCAGGAGGGGGGAAGGCACACAAATCCGAGGCATGCCCTACCAAGCACCTCACTTGCCCCAAGCACAACTATCACACAATTTGGGGTTTCTGCTGGGCTGACATCCTCATTGGTGACCCGAGCAAGCCACAGCATTACTGTACAGGCTGATGGCCCAGGGCACCCAGTCTCTGCCTGAGCCCTGCCATTGATCCATGGTTATGGGTGCTGTGGGAGCATCTTCAGCTGAGCAGATGGGTCCTTCCTGGTGCACTTCAAGGCCAAAGGCTGCTCCAGGAGCAGAACATCTCCCATCCCTCCTTCTCTGGCCTGGTTTCTGCATTTTGAATAGTGTCAGTGTCAAAGCTGGGACAATGCTGGCTGTGTGTCCCTGCTGGGGATGCTGCTGGAGCAATAGGACTTTCTAAGCTGGCAGGGGGACAAGCAGATGTCCTTGTCCCCTCTCACTGTAGCATGAATTGGACAGAGCCCAGCAAACCCCAATCGTGCATTGCTCCACTTCTCATTGGGGATGAGAGAGCAATGCAGCCGCTTTAGCCCCATCTTGCTCCAAAATGGATTGTTTTTCTGGCAGAGACAGAAAACAGGCAGCACCCACAGAGTCCGGAAAGCACCATGTGGATGGTGGGAGCTACAAGGAAAATGCTGAAGCTGGGTTTGGGTTACGTCCCCGGGGTGGTGCCTGTGGGGCAGCAGCATCCTCATGCCTGCTGCTTTCCTTTCCCGCAGATGCCATGCTGGGGCTGCCTGCTCTCTGTTTCGAAGATGCTTTGCCGCAGAAAGAGGGTCCCGGCTGGTTTGGAGGGCTCCAGCCTTCGCCGCTGCCTCTCCACTGTGGACCTCATCACCTTGGGAGTGGGCAGCACGCTGGGGGCTGGCGTCTATGTCCTAGCAGGGGAAGTGGCTAAGACCAGCTCTGGCCCAAGCATTGTCCTTTCTTTCCTGATTGCAGCCGTGGTGTCTGCTCTGGCAGGGCTGTGCTACGCCGAATTCGGGGCCCGTGTGCCCCTGGCTGGGTCTGCCTATCTCTACAGCTACGTGACAGTGGGCGAGCTGTGGGCGTTCATTGCTGGGTGGAATCTGCTGCTGTCCTATGTCATTGGTATAAAGCCCTTTTGATCCCTCCACCTTTGCTTTGCATTGGTGGCTTTACTGGGTGTCATTCCCAGACCCGCAGGGCCGCCATCACTGCCCCAGCCGCCACCTCTCCCCAGGTACCGCCAGCGTTGCCCGGGCCTGGAGCGCTACCTTTGACCAGCTCCTTGGCAAGAAGATGGGGAGGTTTTTGGGTGCTCACGCAGCCATGAGCTCTGTGGGGCTGGCAGAGCACCCGGATGCCTTTGCAGCTGGCCTGGTGGTCCTGCTGGCAGGTAGGATGCCTCCCCCTGTGCCACCCTCCATGTAGGATGATCTCTTCACCCCACCATGGGCTCTTCAGGATGGTGCTGACCCCTCTGACCCTCTTCCATTTCCTTGAGCAAAGAATGGGGAATACAAGGGGAATCTGGGGAAATCTGCAGATTTTCCTGACTCTACCACTGTTGCCCCTTTCCCACCCTCCCCAGTAATGTCTACCCTGGGCCTGGTGTCATCCAGGAGCTCGGCCAGTTTTGCTCTTTTCGTCCCCAGGGCTTCTTTCCTTTGGCGTGAAGGAGTCCACCATGGTCAACAAAGCCTTCACAGCTCTCAACGTGCTTGTCCTGCTCTTTGTCACAGTGAGTGGCTTCATCAAAGGCGACCTGAACCACTGGAAGCTTGGGGAGGATGACCTGCCAAGGGCAGCTGCTTGTGAGGCTGGGTATGAGGGGTGCCGCTCTGCATGTGCTGCCTTCAGAGGGCGATGGGGATGGCTGGGTCATCCCCCTAATGCTTTATCCCAGGAAATCCCGCTTTCTCCTATTTCTCCCTGCCCTGTTGGCAAGGTGTCAAAGAGCCAAAGTCCTAAGCCCTGCTGGGTAGATGCTGGGAGGGTGAGCAGGTTGGATGGGCTGTTCAGCCTGGCCCCATCCTGGGACCCCATTGCACCAACCCCTCTGCACTGCCTGGCTCTTCCTCCTCCTCCCAGGAACCAGTCCGTGGCCAACAACATGACCAGTGCCTTTGGGGTGGGAGGCTTCATGCCCTACGGTTTCACCGGGACCTTGGCTGGAGCCTCTGCCTGTTTCTATGCCTTTGTTGGATTTGACTGCATTGCTACCATGGGTGAGTGAGGTGGGGGGAGATGCTGGTGGGACCCTCCCCTGCAGGCTGGGGGGCCGTGGCAGTGATTGTCCCCGCAGCCCCGGGAGCTGCTTAGGGCTGGGCTAGGAATGGGCACATTGCCGGCTCTGCCACAGCTGCCCTGTCCTGCCCTCCGTGCTCAGAGGGGGAACTATAAGAGTCCACGTGGCACAACCCGGCTAATCCTGAAGCAGAGACAGTCCCTATCCCCATAACCCTGGAGCCCAGGAGGTCTAGTGATCCTTGCTAGAAGGCCTCTGTGTCCCCTCTTGTGGGGGGATATGGGATATTAAATGAGCATCTGTTTTTACAGCTGAGCTTGTCCTCCCCAGGGGAAGAAGTGAGGGACCCGCAGAGATCCATCCCCATAGGCATTGTCCTCTCCCTCCTTGTCTGCTTCCTCGCATACTTTGGGGTTTCTGCTGCCCTCACCCTGATGATGCCCTACTACCTCCTGGACACCATGAGCCCACTCCCAGTGGCTTTTGAATACGTTGGCTGGAGCAGCGTGAAGCATGTTGTGGCTGTGGGGTCCTTGTGTGCCCTGACGACCAGGTGAGGGGCGGCCCCTGACAGCAGCTCTGTGGCTCAGAGCAAGGTTGCATTGGAGCTATAACACATGCAGGAGCTATCCCCAACCCTTTCCTTCTGACTGCCCTGCTTGGCCAAAATCCCTCAGCCCTTCCTCACAAACCCTGTTGCTCCCACTCTGGCTGCTCCTCATCAAGGAGAGCAACCAAACCCCTTGGCATGCCACTTACAGCCCAAAGTTGGAGGAAGTGGTTGGGTGTTTGGTGGCACCATGGCCACAGGAGCAGGCTGGGGTGTCTTGGTGTGCACAGGGCTCCCGGTGACCTGCAGATGTTGCTTCCCCAATACTGTCCTTTGTGTGATGGTGAGGGAGCTGATGGTCTTGGCAGCATGGTCTTGAGAAGGTCATGGACTGTACAGATGAATGGGAGCTCCCTTGGCACCCAAGGAGGAGCAAAAGGCAGGATGGCACCTCCTGGATTCCTGCCCTCTTCTCCCCCATCTCCTCCCCTCCCTGCAGCCTCCTGGGCTCCATGTTCCCCATGCCACGGATCCTGTATGCAATGGCTCGAGATGGGCTCCTCTTCAATCCTCTGGCCAAAGTTAGTCGCCGTCAGTGCCCGGTGGTGGCAACGCTGGTGTCTGGAGGAGTGGCAGGTGGGTGAGCGATTGGGTTACCCCTTATCCTTGAGCAGGGCTTGGTGGATGTCCTTGTTCAGCAGGACAACACAGATCCCCTAGCTTGCCAGTAGCTGTTTGAGCAATATCTCTCCACCCAGAGAGAGGTCTCCTTGCTGTGGGTGAGGACCATTTGGCCTCAATGCTGTCCTGGACACCAGTTCAGCCTCTCTGAGCTGCCAGGCAGGAGGTGGCTGGATACTTTGCACTAGTGACCAAAGCATTGCCAGCTCGTTGAGGTGCTTGAGTCCTGTTGTAGTGGGTGTCAGGGGGACCCGGGAGGGCCAGGAGAGCATGGCTGAGGTGGGCACAGCAGCAGTGCTGCCAGCTCTGCTGGGAGGCTGAAAGGGCTTCTTGTTCCCACAGCTCTCCTGGCCCTCCTCTTTGACCTGAAAGCCCTGGTTGACATGATGTCCATCGGCACGCTGCTGGCCTACTCGCTGGTGGCTGGCTGTGTGCTGCTGCTTAGGTGGGACTGCTGGGGACAGGAGGCAGGGCTCACCCAGCTTCTGATGTTGGCTATGCCTGGGACAAGGCACTGGCCTTGGTGCGCTGCAGGTGCACACACATGTGCCTTGATGTCCAATATCTGCTCCTCAGGTACCGGCCTGGACCCAGCGCTCAGGACACTCCTGTGGGGAAGGTCCCAGTTGTGCAGCTCTGGTGGGACCATCTTGTCTGGCCGCCCCTGCATCCTACCCCACATTCTTCTGCCGTGGTGGCCTGGGCTCTGACAGCTGTAGGTACGCCCAGGACTGATGGATGGGCTTTATGGGGTGCCTGCTTGGGGGGACCTGCTGGGGACATTGCTGCTGTAGCATGGGCTGGCAGGTTCCTGCTTGCTGAAAACCACCCGGCAGCGGGATGCAGGCAGGGCCTGCCTGGCTCCCTCCTGCCCTCTCCTGACTGCTGCACAGCTGGCTGCCCCAACAGCACCCAGGGAAACCTCTTGCTCCCTCCGCTTCCCAGGCTGGCTGGAGAGAAAAGCTAAACCCACCATGACAACCACCCAGCCCTGTCTCCTGGTTGTCCTTTGTCCCTCCCACCATGGCAGCCTTGGGTGCTGCACCCCGGGAGAGGGATGGGCTCAGCCCAGGGAAGCGCTGCCCTGATGCGCTGCTGTGGTCCCTCCGCAGCCGCCCTGGTCTGCGCCGTGAGCTGGGTGAGCACCGCGGGGCTGCCCTGTCTCCGGGCCGGGGGTGCCTGGTGCATCGCTGCCCTGGCTCTGCCTCTCCTGGGGATCCTGGCAGCAGCTCTGCTCATCCGGAGGCAGCCTCAGAGCCAGGAGAGAGCATCCTTCATGGTGAGCACACAGCCTGGCTCTTGGGGACTGTCCCCAGGGAGAAGGACATGGGGGATGGAGAGGAGGCAAGTGCCACAGCCCCATGGGGAGAGGGTTACGCTGCATCGGGGGGGTGTTCCCTCTGCTTCAGGTCAGGCAGACCTTTGCTGCATCCATGTTGAACAAAGCACTGTTGCAGCCATCGGGCAGCTCATGGGGTTTTACGTAGGGACTGTGAGGGCTGCCTGGTTCTTCCCACCATGTCTCGCAGGCCAAAGGGGCACCTCCTGCAGCCCCAACTGAGCCCACTGCCTGCTGCATGAATCAGAGCTGCTCTTCAGTAAAAAGAAACCTCCTCCTGACACCCTGGATAGGTTTTGCTAGTGGCTTACTGCCTCCCCCTTAAATCCTGCAGCACCTCCTGCCCTGGTGCAGGACCTGTCAACCAAACCACCCTCCGCAAGCATCCCTCTCCAGCACAGGCTGCAGTTCCAGCTCAGGTCTCCAAGCCTCACAGCTTGACAGCTGGGCTGGGCTTCCACTTGCCTGTCGGCAACTAGCCAAAGCAGCAAAGAGCCCAAGTGAGCTGTGAAACCCCTGCTGTGCCTCTGGGAGAAGGCATGACCCTGTTGCCTTGGGCTTGGTCCCTGTAGGTTCCCTTCCTGCCCTTCCTGCCACTCCTCAGCATCACCATCAACAGCATCCTGATGGCCCGGCTCAGCGCGGCTGCCTGGCTGCGGTACCTGCTCTGGATGGCCATCGGTAAGCCCGGCCACCCTTGAGGTCCCGGAGCTGGCGGCAACCTCTTTGGGTGAAGCATAGGTGGTTTGAGAGCCCAAGGCATTAACGCTGGCTGCAGAGCGGTGGTGGGCGGCTGGAGGAGATGCTGAACTTTGACAAAGGGTGGTGGGAGCACCCCATCCTCTGATGGGTGGCCCAAACTGGGAATGTTGTGGCTGGGAGGGGAGGGCAGAGAGAGGACACCCCCCCTCCCTTCTGTCTGTTCCCAGGTTTCCTCATTTACTTTGGCTACGGGATCTGGCACAGCGCCGAGAGCCGTTGGCCCGAAGGGGCAGCCCCTCAGGAGCTGCTGAGAAGCACAGCCAGGGAGGTGGCCCCAGAGCCCTGTGGGACTGCGCGGTGCCCCTCTGCTCCAGGGCAATAAAAGGAGACAGGCTGGTCCCTGAGCGCCTGGCTCCCTCCACCCTGTGCCTGGCGGGCAAAGAGGCCCCTTGGGCTGAAGGTCCCATCCTGCAGAGGGGCACAGCCCTGACACGGGCCCCAGGAGCTGTTTTCTCCCAGGTCTGGTGAACCTCCCTGAGTAACCCGAATCCTCACTGTGAGCCCCCTGCCGAAGTTTTGCTTGGAGAGGATAAAGCAGATGAGTGGTTTTGCTGCTGTGGGGTTTTTTTTTTGCCCTTGAAACCTCCCTCTGTAGCCCCTCAACTCCCCCCTGGCCCCTCGCCCACCCTGGCCCCTCAGCCACTCATGGTGGAGTGGAAGATTCTCGTGCTGCCCTGACCCTCCACCTGCCTCGGCACCCTGAGGCAGGCAGGGCTGACCTGCCTGCCCCCCATGACTGCCAAGGTACTGCAGGGGCTGGGCTTTTTCCTCCTTACTGTGGACAAGTCGTTTTCTGGACTCATTTATTCTTCTTCCTCAGATCCCAGCACTCTCCTTTTGCAGAGCCAGGCACATTCCTCCAGGTCCCACGCAGGATCTGCCTTCAGAGCAGTGGGAACGTGGTACCAGGTGCCCAGAGCAGGATGCCAGAGCCCACCAGCCTCATCTCCCTGTGCCCCCTTCAACCACAGCTAGGCAGGATTTGCTGGGGCAGCAACCTTGCCCCATTTCCCCTGCTTTGGTGCTACAGCACCTGGCAGGTCCCCCCCCATCCCTGAGGGTGCTGTGCAAAGCCAGAGGCTGCCCCACCACCCGTCCCCAGAGCTGTAGGCATGCATGGAGAAGTGGGTGCCCTGGGGGGGACACTGCTCTGACACAACAGGCACCCCCGTTTCCCACTCTGGTGCTCAGGTGAGAGCCAGACCCTGCATCCCTGTTGCCTTCCTGGCTGCCTTGTTCAGCTGACATTTTCCCAATAAGGATCTGCACAAAGGATGGAAGCGGCCATTGCGGTGGCCCTGCTGGCTTGGGAGGATCAGGGTCTGCCCTGTCCTGGAAGCCCACTGAAATGAATGAAACAAGGGAAGGAGTGGGAAAAGGGAGACCGGCAGTGGGGACCTCCCTTGTTGTGGCTTCGTGGTGCCTGTGCCCACCCCTCCCCATTCTCCCCCTGCCCAAGGGGTGGAGCACATGGCCCTGCTGTGAAATGCTCCCACACCAGTCCCCAAAACCACAGACATGGGATTCTTGAGGCTGCTGCTTCTTACAGACTTGTAATTGTTACAGCCAGTAGCACATTGGCCTGGTGCGCACACAGACACACACGCATACACACACTGGCTAAACAGCCCCGGGGAGGGGACAGGCCAGTGACAGCCCCTGGAGCAGTGACCGTCCCACCACACTCGTGCACCCAGTGGAAAGTGCTTGCATGCATCTGGCCCTGAGCCATGGCCCCACAGCTGTGCTGGCAGCATCTTCCCCGATGGAGATGTGCTGGCTCGGAGCAGGGAGGGATGCTTGTGCTGGCAGCCACCGCTGAAGCCTGCTCCCCCTCGGGAGGATGCTCTGCTCCCCAAATGTGCACCTCTGGGCATGCAGCCTCTGCCCGGCTTTGAGGGAGAAGATGGGGCTGGTGGTGCTGCTGATGGGCATTGGGGACAAGGAGGGCTTGGCATCTGCGTGATGGTCAGTGGAAGCACACCTGGGTCACGGGAGCAATCCCTGGGAGCTGTTTGCTGAAGACTGAGGAGGTGATGGGGAGAGAAGAGCACGGGTGGGAGCCCTGCCTGGTCCCCCTCCCCAGGGAGCGAGGCAGGTCCTGGGCAGGGGAAGCCCTGCTTTCACTGGAAATGGTGGGAGTGGGTGGCATTGGCTTGGAGCAGCCTGAGCAGGAGGCTGAGCCCCAAAATGGGACAGGCTGGCATGGTTTATGGCAAGGGCAGCGCCGGAGGTGGTGGATATACCTGGCTGCACCCATCACTCCTGCCCTTTGCTGCTGCCCTGTGAAAGCCTCTGTGGCTCAGCCCTGGGCTTGGCCATGCACTTCCCAGGGAGTGAGGTACCTTAACACCACCATGTCCCCAGCGCCCTCCTCATCCCCCCAGTGCTTGTCCCCTTACCATTCCAGTGACCGCCTCGTCTTCCTCGCCTCCGTGCCCCCAGGCAGCACTGATGCTGGTTATGCTCAGAGCCAAGTGCTGGGTCGGATCCAGCCCAATGCACGTCTGCGTGTCCTGACTGACCCCTTTTACCCCCAGAAAGACCCCCACAGCCTCCCACCAGAGGAAGGGGTGCAGGGATGGCACAGAGGGGTGGCCGGTGATCCCTTGCAGCCCCACATGGGCTGGGAAAGGCAGGCACAAGTGTCTTATGAAATGCTCCATCGCCCTGCTCAGACAGGGCCACCCTGAGGGCTCAGCCGCCCCGAGGGCCTGCCCCAGCAGCAGGGGCACTTGTGAGAGCACCCCTGGGCTCACGCACCCGGAGGAAAGCCCTGACAGGCCCCCCGGCAGCGCGCGGTGCTGGTCAGCAGCGTGCTACGTGGCGATGAGGGGCACCTCGCCGGCAGCAATGGGGAAAGGGGAGCCGTCCCCCCCGTTGAGCACACGGTACAGCAGCTCCTCCTTCTCATGGCGAGCCTGCTCCCGCAGCTGCGCCTCCTTCTCCAGCGCCCCGCGGGCGGCCAGGAGCTCCTCCGACAGCTGCCTGTGGGCAAACAGCATGCGCTGCTGGAGTGCCCGTGACCCCCCTCTGCTCCCCACAAAGCACCCGGTGGCACCACAGGCTGTGATGTATTCCCCCCCCACTGCCACCTTTCCCCCCGTTGGAGATGCCACTTCCGACTGCTGTCACCCTGCCACCGTGCACCGGGCAGCTGGTGGATGCGTGGGACCAGCACCTACCTTGCCATGACCAAGTGGTTCTGGGTGCGAACCTGCAGGTCCTCGTTCTCCTGCTGGAGGGTCTTCACCTTCTCCTCCAGCAGAAGGTTCCTCTCCGCCTGCAAGAGGGGCATGAGGGGTAAGAAGAGAGCTGGAAAGCGTCCCTGACCTCCCTGCTGCCCCATCTGGGGGGAAAGGTGGCTCGGTGGGAGCATGGTGGCATTGCACCCACATCCCCTGCCCACTCTGAGGGAGGAGCCAGGCTCCATCCAGCTCCACTTCAGCTGCAATTTCTGGATGGGATTCAGGTGGGGAGAAGAGATGGAAAGAGGAAAGCCCATCTCCACTTTGAACCCACCACAGTCTCCAGGTTCAGCAGCTTCTTGTCCAGGCTGTGGATGTGCTCGTTTTTCATCTCGATGACGAAGTGCAGGCTCTCCAGCTCCTGCTCCCAGAAGGGGCTGGGGCTCCCGTGCTCCTGTGGGGCACAGCAGATGCGGCAGCTGCAGCAGGGTGGGCACTGGGGGCATCTGCCATGGTTCACCCCCCCACGCATGACCCCAGTGGGTCAGTGCTCTCAGCTGGGGCCCTGCATGGCCCAGGATGGGTTTGTACCCATAAGGCACCATGTTTCGCCCATCGCTTGTGTTCAAGGGACCCTAACAGCCCATGCACCTCCCAGGAATGGGGCTTTGCTCCCCCCTTCAGCTGTCCTGTGCCCCCCTGGCTCCAGCCCCTTGCTCTCAGGGTCTGTCAGAGAAGCACCCCTGGCTTTGGGCCAGCACACCGGAGCAGGTCCTCTCCCTGATACCCCTCTGCAGAGGCTGCCGGTCCCGTATCTCCCTGTACCTGGATGTGCTTCTTGTAGTCTGTGCTCAAAAGTGACTCCTCCACCCGCTGCATCCTCTCCTGGAAGGACTTCAGCTGGGAATTCAGTGCCTGGATCGTCTCCTGGGGCAGCCGGGGAAGAAATAGGATGGGAGGTGTCTGGGGTTTCTTCCTGAGCAGGGGCACTGCCAGGCTACTGCACTCCGATAACCCCAGGGCTGGAGGAGTCTGCGTGGTCCCCAGGCACAACAGGGACTGAGGTGGCCACTGAGGAGCTCAGGACACCATGGCAGAGCCAGCAGATGGTCCTCAAGCCCTTCATGAGCACCCTCTCCCCAGGTATTTCTCCACGGGTACCTGTAAGGCTGCCTGGGACCTGTGGTGGGACTCTGCCAGCAGCAGCTTCTCCTGCTCATGTGCTCTCTGGAGCTCTGTGGGGGGGATGTGAACTGAGCATCACCAGTGCGGGGACACTGGGGCAGCGAGCCCCACCTGAGCCCCACGATGCTGCGGAGCAAGGGGCAGCATCTCCACGACCCCACACGAAGCCAGAGGAGTGCTGGCAGTGGGGGGGAGCGGGTAGTGGGGCTGTGGGGAGCCCTGCTATCCTGGCACGCACCTTGCAGGGTCTCTGTGTGCTCCCTCCTCAGGGCATCAAACTGCTCCTCCAGCTCCAGGTCTTTTCCCTTTTCCACCTGGGAAGCAGAGAGACAACAAACCCTATGTGTCTGACTTGGCATAAGGGATGCTCTGGCCCTCCCTGCCCACACTGCTCCGGGCTTCCTAACCCCTTCCTAACACCTTCCTTCTCCCGAAAATGGGAGAGCCCAGCCCAGTGTGTGCCAGGTCAGTGATTGCTGCCTGGGAAGTCCTGGCTGGCCACACGCTCTCTGCCCGGCCGCTGCCCCCAGCAGCACCCGCCTTTTCGACCGACCTGGATGTTAACGCCCTGGGTGATTGTCGTGGTCCTTGCCCGGCCGGCATCCCGCAGCCGCTCCTCCTCCTCCTCCTGGCCTTGGAGGAGTCTCGTGCTCTCCGTCCGCTCCTCTTGCAGCACTGCCTTCTCCTTCCCGACCTCAGGCAACAGGGTGGCATTGGCTGCGATGCAAACACGGCTGAAACGGTGCTGGCCGCATCCTGCTAACCGGGCTGCTTGGATGTCCTGGGCAGCCGACCTGCCAGCGCGGTGGCCTGGGTACAGCCCCTGTCCTCTGGACAAAAAGCCTCTGTCCCACTGGACAAATACCCACCCCCCCCCATCTCACTGGTGCAAATTAGCACTAATCAGGATGGCTCTGGCAGGCTCAGAGAGGACATAGCTCATTAAGCCTCCTGCCCTGGGGACGACCTGTCTGCCTGAGAGGATGGGATGCCATCGGCTCTGGGATGCCATCATGTCTGCCTGCCTGCACCACTGCCATGTGGAGGCTGCAGCCATCATCCTCATCCTCCCCGGCCCCGGCGCAGGCCACCCGCCCTGGGGTCTGTCCTACTGCTTTCTTAATATCACACTGCGAAAGCACAGCGCAGGGGGAGACACACATTTTCTTCTCACCGTTCTCTGTCTTCAAGGCCGTGAGCTCCTGGGAAGCCGGTCCCTTCTGCTGCTGGGCTTTTAGCTGTCTCTGGCAGAGAGAGAGGGGGCTCGAGCAGGGGGGGACAAAGGCGGGCAGGTGGCTGCAGGCAGAGGACACCCTGCAGCCAGGCACCCTGCGCTGGGTGCGCTTCAGCCCTGCAAAAACACGGGTGCTCGAGCAGTGGTAGTCCCTCCCTGACCCCCTGCCAGCCCCGAGCACCTATGGGTGTGCATGTGCTGCCTGGCAGGCAGCCCCAAACTCGTGCCATTTCCCCGTGTCCTGGCCGCTTCACCATGCGGCATTGCCAGCCACCGGCTGGAAAACCAGGGGGATGCTCACCCCCCCCCCCCAACACAGTGCTGGTGCAAAATAGGCTCCAGCAGCAAAACATTTAGTGGGGGAGAGCAGGCAGCACCTGGCAGGGCTCCGGCTCTGGAGCTTCCTTGCCACCCTCCTCCTGCCCCGTCCCTGCTGCCCCGGGATGCTCAGGGTCAGCCTGGTCCTGGGCACCTTGCAGCACCCCAAACACACCCCTCTGCCGGTGCTTTACACAGCTGGCCTTTGACACAGCCCGTGCTGGAGCAGAAGTGAGAAATGAAAAATAACCATAAATCAGAGGCGATGCCGACCCTGTGCAGGGCTGGCAGCAGGCGAGGGCTGGCGGCGGCACAAGCAATGACCTCAGGAGCGCAGGAATGTGCTGCTCGGCCCCGCACGCTCCCGCACCCTCCCGCTGCTACCGCGGGGCTGATAGAACCCAGAGCTGGGAGCTGCCTTCAGCAACACAGCTCTATGGGATGCCTTCCAGCCCTGCATGGGTTTAATTTAGTCGCTTGGAGGGGAGGAGGAAAAAAAAAAAAAGAGATGGATATATTTTTATCTGTTGCTGAAAGATAGAAGCAAAGCTCGCCTGCTATCACAGCTCGGCCTCCCCGGTGCGGGGCAAATCTTGCCCCTGATGCCCATCACTGGGTCGTGCTTCTGGGCAGGGGTGCGGATGCACTGTGGGTGAGGGAATCCACCTGCAGACACGTTGCTGCTCTCCAGCTGCCGGCAAAGCCGCCCCAAAAAATACCAGTCCCTAACAAAACCAGCCCTGCAGCCTGTGGGGTGCTGGGGACCCCGCTGTGCCGGCTGCACCCCGGCTTGGCCCCACTGTCACAGCGGCGTAGCCAAATACAGATCAGACTAGGGAGCTTGGCTTGGGAAAAAAGCGAGGCAAAGCAAACAGGCGTCCCTGCCTCCGCCTCCCCTGCAGCCCCCCTTCTGAAGCTGGAGGGAAGCGCAGTTGCCAGAGAGAGCAGGAAAACTCTGAGCCTCTGGGAAGCCACAGCTTTATCTTCCCTTCTATGGCGTGAGCGGCCGCGGCGTTGAACGCGGCCCAGGCAGTGGGGCGAGGAGGCACCAGGCGGTCGGGATTTGCAGGGTTTGTTCTCGCTGCCGACACGGCTCGCCCTGCAAACGTGGGGTTCCCCGGGATGCTGCCGAGCCCCGGCAGCCCTGCCTGCAAAGGGTCCCCAGGGTGTCCAGCCTGCCCCCCGCACCCATCTCATGCTGACGTGCATCCCCCTGCTATTTAATGTACCCTGTGTCCCGTGCTGGGTTTTGGAGTCCGGTAGCGGGTAGGTGGATGAGACAGTCGGGGCTCTGCAAACCTGGGGGGCATCACGGGAACCTCAAAAGCCCCCCCCCCCAGGTTTTACTGTGACAAAGCAAAGGCTGTGCGGGGGGACCGTCCTGGCACGGCGGGGTCACACAGCCCCCAAGGGTTCTGGATGATCTGAGCCTTGCCAGGAGCGGGATGCTGGTACCTCCTCCAGGAGTGACCCCCAAACCTCACCCGCCCAAACCAACCGCTTCCACTGCATGCGTCCCGCTCGCTCGTGAAGGTGATGCCCAAGGATGGATTGCCCAGGGCTGGTCACCCCTGCTCATCCCCATAGCATGGGCAATGTCCCCAGCGCAGATCCAGGGCACTTTCACCTCTCCCCCATGCCCCAAACCCAGCGGGACGGGGCCTCAGAGCCCCTCGGCCGCTCAAGGAGGATGATTTGAGACAACTGCACTGAACTCAGAAATGCCTAAAGGGAGCAAGAGGTATGCCAGCATCAGCAGACAAATCTAAATACCTGCCCTGCGGCTCCAAGCCAGGCACCCTTCCTACCTCTAGGAGCAATTAAAATAGTGTCTGGAGCTAATTTTACTCCTAAGCACTCAGTTGTCCTTTGGGATGAGAGCTCCACCACCAAAGCCAAGGTGAAAAACAAAATGTGGCTGAGAACTAACTGAAATATAGAGGCACCTTCCGCTCCCACTTCCAGAGCAGCATGTGGCACCCGCACCCCTGGTATTGCCCAGTGCATTTTGGAGAGCTGGAAGACAGTCCCGTATGCGCTGTGTGCGAAAGGAGAAAGCTGGGAGTTGCTCCAGCTGGAACGGCTTTGGCCCAGGGAAGAAGCAGCCCCAAACATCCCGCAGGTGCAGGTCATCGGCAGCGCTGCTTATCCTGTAGGGTCCCAACATGGAAACCTCTGGCTTTGGCTTTGAGGAGGCTCATGCTAAAAAATACCTTCTAGCTACAAAAAAAAAGTATCCACGTTCTTAGAACTAAGTATTTCTAATGGTCTGAAGCAAAACTGTTTACGGATGGATTAATCGGGATTTCCAGCAGGACCTGAGGCATCTCGAAAGGTGCCAGCGGTGGGCAGCACCCGCGCGGAGGCAGCTGGCACGGTGCGGGCAGCTGGGTCGGCTGCAGCCTCTGCTTCAGCTTTTAGCGTGAGGTGGGGTTTTGTGCTGTATTTTTCTTCCTCTTTTCCTGTTTTACAATTATGTTAAGCAATTAAACCATGCAACATTACTGTCAGCGAACGAAATCACAAAGAGGCAGGAAACGAGCATTTAAATCCCGACCCTGCTCCGGAGGACGAGGTTTTGCTTTGTGGCTGTGGAGAAGGGGGCCAGGATTTGGCCCATGACCCTAAAACCTCCCTGGGACCTGCAGCAAATGCTCGGTGCTGCCAGAGCAATGCTGCACAGGTCCGTGGGACCTGTCTTCGACTCTGCTGCTGTTTTTCCTCCGGCAACGGTTGTGTTATGAGATGGCTATCACCTCTCGTACAGTCAGATCTGTGCCGCAGACCGTATGCAAACCCTTCACGCCGTCGACAGCCCCAAGTTTTGCATCCTGACCTTTCCCTGGCTCCTGCTGCTACATATAGTTCCTATATCTCCAAAATAAATTCACCCCAGCCCTGGAAGGTGGCCAAATCTCAGCCCTGATCTTTTGGGAAGGCATCTTGGCCTCTCTCACGCCGGGAGCATGACCGAAGGGGAAGCAGTGACCACGAGCGGCCAAGTGTGGGTGGATGGAGCTGGAGGGGAAGGGACCCCCGGGGACAGTGCCCGCAGCTCGGGGCCGGGCTCTGGCCATGGCACCTGAGCCCATGCCTCCTTATCGCCCCGCTGCCCGCAGACCGGTGACGGGAAGGACGAGACTGCCAAGCTGCCTCCCCCGGGGCACGCAGCGGTGCCTGGTATGCCATCCACCCACCAAACCCAGCCTGGCACGGGATCCCCAAGGTCACCTCCAACCTGGGATCGGCACCAAAAGCCTCTGCAGCCCCCAGCCCCACAACAGCCCCCAGCCCCCTGACATCCACCCCCTGGGGTTTGAGGACTGCCCCATCCCCAAGCAACCCCAAGGGACCAGCTCTGCAACTCCACCCATCAGCAGCGGGAGGGTGAAGGTCTCCCCCCCGCCTTTTGGTACCCCGGATACGAGAACGTGGGCAGGAGCGGCTCGATGCCCGCCTTTACCCCTTTTTGCCATAAAGGGGATTTTCGGTGCTGCTTTCGGGATTAACTTGCAACTTAGTCACAGCAGCAGGGCCGTTTTATGGGGCACAAATCGCGGTGAGCAGTGCCGCAAGGCTGAGCAGAAGAGCGGGCGAGTGCAGGAAGGGAGGCGTCTGCGGGCGAATGACTCTGAGTTAAATTTCCGCATTTCGGTAAACGTGGGGCTCTCAACACCTGGGGCCTCGGGGGCTGCTGTTTCTCCCTGTCCCATGCCCCTTCTCGTGAGCTCTCAGAGTCACAAACCAGCCCAGAAGCGTCTGATCTTATGACATAGAGAAGAGCGGGGTTTTTTCCGATGATATGGAGAAGCAGCCAAGCCAGCAAGTGCTGTAAATAAAGGCACTTGCTGTGTCCAGGGCTGTGCAAGCTCCGCGCCTGCTCCCCCCACACATCCCAGCAGCGGGTTGTGCTTCGGCCGCATGGTCCCGGGCGGCCGAGCTCTCACAGCTGCCTCTGCAAAGGGCCGCCCGTGTCGGGGGGCATGCCGGCACCGCGGGGCCTTTCCGACTTTCCTCCTGCCCCTGCCACCCTCCAGCGAGCACAACCCACCGACCTCAGCACGTCCGACCTCACAAACAACTCCTGAGGCCGATGGCGGGGTGCTAAGACAGGATGAGCACATCAAAAAATAATAATAATTAGCAGCAGATAATTTCTAGACCTTAACTCGCAGAAGAGCTCTTCAGTGCAGAGCAACGCGCTGCTGGGGGCTCGGAGTGTTCCCCTGCAGAAGTGTTGCCTTCAGCTCAAGGGGGGACCGGGCACAAGGGGGGACCCGACTTTTGGGACAAGGGAGGATGCTGTGGGAAGACGGCAGAGCTCCTAGCTGGGGGAACCCATCCCTGTCCTCTATGGGACCAGCATTTCCAACAGGCTTTGTCACCCCAGATGCTGCACCCCCTTTAGTACGGGCTTCTCTGTGATTTGGGGGAGAGCCCAGAGGGGTGCAGGTGGCTGCCAACTCCCGCTGTGCCCGGTGCCGGCTCCCCCACCCCAATGCCGGTGGGGTCACACGCAGCCGGGGACCCCCGCACTGCCCAGCCCCGCTGCTCCCCAGGGCAGGGGGGGACCCACGCCGGGTGCCCCCAGCACACCTCCTCCCCAGCAGGGCTCCACGCAACCCCCAACCCCAGGCGAACCCCATCTCCATGCGAACCCCGACAACACGCACACTCGGTCCCACGCAAACCCAGACCCCAGGCAAAGCCCCGACCCCAGGCGAGCCCCAAGCCCAGCCCAAGCCCAGCCCAGCCCCGCAAGCCCCCGCAGCCGCTACCTTGCCGCCGGCGGGGCAGCAGCGCAGGGCGCTGCCGGTGCAGCCCATGGAGCCCCGGCCCGGAGCCCGCTCAGCCGCGGGGCGCCGGGCGCTGCATCGCCCGGCGAGCGCCTGTCGCTGCCCGGCGGGACCGGGACGGACGGGACAGGACGGGACGGGACGGGACGGGTCGGGACGGGTCGGGACGAGCCGCCCCAGCTGGGGCTGGCAGGCAGCAAAAAAAACTAATAAAAAAAAAAAATTAAAAAAAAAAAAAAGTCCCCGCAGCTGCTCGCAGGCAGCGCCGGGAGAGGGTGCTCTGCACCCCCGAGCCGCGGGCAGGGCCCCCGGCCGCAGCCTGCCCGCCCCCGGGGCTGGCCCTGGGCGCCCGGCGGGGGTGCTCCGGCCCTGGGGCCCCTCCACCCAGGGGTGTCCCCGCCCTGGGCTCCGGTTGCTTCGTCCTAAGCAGGGTAGTAGGACCCCCAGCCCCGGGAATGCTCTGTCCCTGGGGTCCCCTGCAGCAGGGATGCTGCGGGGTGAGAGGAAAGGGGAGCAGGACCCTTGCACCGGGGCTGGGGTCCAGCCGGAGCAGGGCTGGCTTGGGGGGTTGAACCCCAGCTCCCCCGGAGAAAGGATGTGAGGGGCAAAGGCAGCACCCATCCTGGCTATTGCCTTCACCCCATGAAGTTGCAGCTCGTGACGGGGTAATTGTGTAAAGGCGGTGGTTTTGGGGTGTTTT
Organism: Nipponia nippon; assembly: GCF_047370975.1. Lineage (NCBI taxonomy): Eukaryota > Metazoa > Chordata > Aves > Pelecaniformes > Threskiornithidae > Nipponia > Nipponia nippon. The sequence goes on along the minus strand of NW_028262333.1, from coordinate 5,992,630 downwards.
TTTTCTGGCAGGAGCTCTGCTCTGGGGGTAGCCGTGCTGGCTGGAGGGGGCTGTCGGTGTGGTCCATACGGCCTGGGGGGCTGCATTCTGGCACCCCCCGTCCTGAGCATCCCAGACACCCCAAATGCTGGGCCTGGAGCCAGGGTGCCCTTTTCCAGGAGGAAATCCTGCGCTTTGGAAACGGGTCCCAAAGAGGTAGGGAAACACATGGATTTGAAAGTGTCCTGTCTAAAAACTAATGGGAGGAAAGACAGGTTCCTCAAAATGTTTTGGTTTTGATGATTTTTTAAAATGCCGTGAAATAATAGAGATTTCTAAATGAACACACATTCCGTCCTGAAAAATCAGCCATTGCCACCCAGCACTGCTGAAATAGGAGTGTTTCAACCTGGTCACGAGGCCGTGCCCATATGGAAACACTGCCAGTTTTTGTCAACAAGTTCTATTCTGACATTTTCCAAATATCCCCTGGGAGAAGTCCAAGCAGCCCGCGGCTCAGGGGCTGCCAGCACGCTGGCGTTTCGCCGCCGCCCCGGCACCGCCTGCCCGGCCAGCGAGGGAGCGGAGGTGCGTGGTCGACTTGGAGGTGTTTTTTCTGCCCTGGTAACCCTGGGACGAGGGAAATTGTGAAACACCGCTTGGTTAGGAGGGTGAGGAAGGTGAGGGGCAGGCCCATGGCTGCCCCAAGTCTCCCCGGGGACCGGTGGGACCAGTTGCCTGCATCCTCTTGGGTCCGTGCTGCTTAACCTGGGTGAAGTTTCGTGAGTCACAGCAGCTTCCTGGCATCGGCTCCCACCCCTCCGAAACCACGAGAGCGCCTCTGTTCTTATCTCCCCCAGCACTTCTTACATGGGGCAAGTCTGCCTGAGAGTACTTATTTGGGCTGAGTAGATCATTTGTGGGATAAAAAGCTCTGTCAGTGCAAGGTGCTGGTCTCCACCTCTCCAGGGTTAATTAAAAATCCTGGGCCAGACTTCGGAGAGTGAAGGCGTACAGGGGCCAGCGCAAAAGCACATGCGTATTTCCAGGCTGAATTTGCATGGCTGGGGCCGTGAACAGCAGCAGCTGTGTGGGCAGCTGACGAGAAGCCTGTCCAGCTCCCATCGCCTCTTGCTGGTGCATGAAGCTCCAGCAGTTTGCACATGCGCTTGTGACAATTTCTGGTTTTCCTGGGGGTGCACTGGGATGCCACTGTGCCACAAAGCAGGGCTCTGGGTAGGGTTTCTCTTGCTAATGGTGGAGAAACAACAGGATTTGGTCGCATCAGGCTGAGGCATCAAACCAGTGAGGCAGAGCTGGGGCTCGGGGATGGGGATGCGCAGCGAGGCCGGCCCCAGCACCCCGCTCCCCAGCTCTGCACCCCGCGCTGTGTGCAGTGCTCGCCATGGCAGCTACAACCCTGCGCTTCTGTATATCGCTAACTTTCAGAGAAGGAGCCGCACCAGATCACGTTACATCCTTCCTTCAGCCCACGGGCGCATCTGCGAGGCTGCCTGCCGGAGGCCCTGCCTGTGCTGCCCCAAAGGTCTCTTATTTTAGCTTGATTTTAGCAGTTTCTCAGTTTCTCCAGTCTTTCCTGTGCAGGCTGCACGGGATGTGTCCCTGCTGGAGAGATCTCCCATCTCAGCCCTGCTTCATCTTCCTCTGTCCCAATACACTGATAATTTTCTCCCTTTCCAGGGCAGCACTTAAACAGCCAGAAACTTTTCTGTCCAGCCGCTTTCAAGCAAAGCAGGGGCTTTCCATGGCATGGTAGGGGTGGGATTCATGGCTGCAACAACCCCCTAACCAGGGGAGCCTGGGGATGCGGGGAGCACGCGGGGTCGGGGCTGCCGGAGGGGGGACCGTGGCGGCGAGGGGATTTCTGCCTGTGCAAAGACAGGAAAGCGGAGGCGGTGTGTGCCAGACCCACCTGGGGCAGCTTCGGCTCGTTTTGAAGTTTGCCCTGATGTCTTTTTCAGTGTTATCACGATCTCTCCCCAGGAACAACAGTGGCTGGAGAAGTCTCAAGGGTTTTGCCTAGAAAAGTGAGCCTAGGGGGGTTTATCTCATGCTCAGCTGAATTGCCGTAAATGGGATAACAGCTGGCTGAACGTCGAGCTAATTTGTACCAATGGTCATTTCAAGTGTTTGCCAAAGCTTATGGATAAGAGAAGTATTTATGCGAGCTGTTAAAGTGTCTCGGCTCTCTCTCCAGTTCCAGCTGGTAAGGACCGGGCAGGACGGGGTGGGTGCAAGGCAGTGTCGGTGCCGGCGCGTGGGATTTCCAGCTGGGACCTGGCCCCACATGGTCCGTGTGCAGGGCGGTCCCGTGAGCGCAGATTTTTTTGGTTTCTTTTTTTTTTTTTTCCCCCCAGAAACCCAGTCTGGAAAAAAAAAAAAAGAGAGAGAAGATTTTACTGGAAAGTTTTTGGGCGATGAGCTGGCCCGTGGTGATGCCCAGCGGGTCCTGGCAGAGCTGGTGGCACAAGCAGTGGAGAGAGGGTGGTCTGTGGTTGCACCCTTCGTCCCCGCGCATCATTTTTGCAGTCTGCTTTTGTAAACAAGACCTAACAAAGTCATTAATGTTGTCACTCATCTGTGCTGGTGGCTCTTCTTCAATGCAAATCGAAGATGTTTAGCCAGACCTGCTGAGACCTCGTGACTCGGGCTTTGCATGGGTGAGAGAGCTCAGAAAACTGTTTGAACTGCAGAAGATCTTGTATGTGTTGGAGCCCAAAAACAGGTCACAGACTCCTTTGGTGGGGATCTAGGTCACGCATGCTTCTGTCTTGAGGTAGAGCAGCAATTTCAAGTCATTTCTGCCCCTGCCTGTGTTTTTCCAAGCCAAAAGATGTGGGTTAACATGTCCTTACAGTTCTTTATTCTCTTTTTTTCCCCATGGCAAAATGGAGCAGGGAAGGATGGGAATGGAGGAGTGAACCCTTCACCCACGCTGGTTGTGAGAAGCAGAAAAGCACGTGGCACTGGGAGCTTGAGGCATGGGGCTGTGCTCCCCTCCCAGCCCCAAACACGATGCTCCAGCCATGCCCATGCCTCTCCCCCCGCATCCCTGTCCCCATCCCCGTCCCCCGGCTGCTCCAGGGCCTCAAAGTGAAAACTAATCCTGGGGGATAACTTTCCACCCCGCTCCTGGGTTGGAGGAACAGGGCTATTTATTCCTCGCCCTTAAGCCTCCGCCGTGGATCAGCGACGCAGTTGTCGCGGGGTGGGCAGCAGCATCCGTCACGGCCCCTGCCTGCTCCCGCGCCCTGCCTGCACGTTCCCGGCCAGCCTCGCTGCTAAATAAGGATGAAAGGCTAAAAATAGAGCTGAGGCAGGGGTTTGGACAAGCCGGGCAATGCTTCCCAGGGCCGGGAGCGATACAGGCAGGCTGGCCAGTGTCAGTGTGTGAGGGAGAGCCGAGCTGCCTGCAGGGAAGGGTCCCATGCGTGGGTCCTAACCGTGCTGCCGGGGGGGGCGGGGGGGGAAGGTCTGAGACCTGCCACACTCGTGTCCTGTGTGCTCAGTTGGCTCAGCCCCTTCCAGCTTTCCACAGGGAAAATGCATCTGGTCACCAAAATCTGTGACAAAACCCATGCTCCCATGCTGTCCGCGGTGGTGGGGCACCGTGGGGCCATTCCAGCGCGATGGGGGGCTCTGGTGGGAAAATGGGCACCCGAAGGGGGAAGGGTGGAAGAGGGGGGTGTTAAATCTGAAATGGTGGATAGGTGGGTGGTGGGGTGCTGTGAAAAACAACCCAGTTGGGGACTGTCTGACACCCGGGTGCCCCCCACCCCTGCAGCACACACGGCATTGGGTTCAGGGTCTCAAATTATCTCTGCTCTCCAGATTATTGGGTTCAGGGTCTCAAATTATCTCTGCTCTCCAGCTGCCGCCTGCCCTGTGCAGGGTGCGGGGGGGTCTCGGGGGTCCCGGGTGCCTGCCCGGGGTGGGCACCGACCCTTTGCACCCCTGCAGACACCTCGGCCAGCCTGAGCGGGGGGGCGAGAAGAGCCGCAGCCCTGGGTGGGGAGGGGGCGAGCGGTGGGGAGATGGTGGGGAACTTGGGTGGCGGGGGTGCCCGGCGCGGTGGGTGCCTTGGTGTGGTGGGTGCACCTCGGCATCCCGCTCCGGTGCCCCCCCCCGCTCCCGGTGCCAGCAGAAGGCAGGGCTTGGCTGCCTGGGAAAACGCAGCTTCCCGTCCCAGCATCCCTGCGATTCCAGTCCTGCGCTTGACAACAAAACCAGGGAGGGGGAAAAAAAAAAAAAAAAAAAAAAAAAAAAAAGAAAAGAGGGAGGGAAAAATCTCCGAGCGTCCACACGGGGAGGGAGGGGAATCGGGAGCTGGGCCGGGCTCGGAGCCGGCAGGGTGCAGTCCCCGCTCTCGCCGCTGCCAGCCCCGTCCCGGCGGGCGCCGCGCTGCGGGAAGCCCCGCTGAGGAAGCCGGCGGTTGTTTGGGCTGCTTCGCTTCTTTTAGTTTTTCTCTCCCTGGCCCCGTTTCCCTGCCGGCTGCCCCAGCTTTTTTTTTTTTTTTTTTTTTTTTTGTTCCTTTGCACGGCTCCTGCCCGGCTGCCGGAGGGATGGGGGGAGCGGGGCTGGCGCTGGCGCTCTGCGCCCTCCAGCTCTGCCCGGCCGCGCTCGGCGGCTCCCAGCCGCAGCTGCTGGTGGAGCGGAGCGGCTCCCGGAGGCTGAGCAAGGTGAGAGACCCCGACCCCTTCACCCCGCTCCTTTTTGGGCAGGGAAAGGGCCGAGGGGGCTGGGAGGGGGGGCTGGGGGCTCGGTGGAGGGAGCAGCCCGAGGGGTGCTGGCAGGTAGGCAAGCTTTCGCCATCCTCCTGGGTTTTGCAAGGGATCAAAAGCATTTTTTTTTTTTGTCCTAGAAGGGCGAATGCAAGGTCTGATTTTGGGTGGGTGTCTGCGGCTGGGCTGGGGGGGCGTGGGATGCCGTAGACCTGACCGCCTTGGGGGAGCAGGGCTGCAGGTTCGGTTCAGCCTCCGAGCAGGGGGGGATTTCAGTTTTGTCGAACCCTTCTGGAGCAAAAAGCCCAGCGGCCTCTCTTCCTTCGGCTGAGCTTTCCCAGCACCTCGGCTTTCATTCCTCCCGTCCGCTGGCATGTTCCAGCCTCCTCGTTCCCATGCAGCGCTGGGCCGGGCTCGTTCCCACGTGCTGATTAAGATACAGCTGATTAAGATGCGTGACTCTCACGCGGTGCGGAGGAGAATATCTCTATTTTTTTTCCAGGAAAGCTGATGTGGCCCCAGGGAAGGGGGAACCGGTTAGGAAGGCTGGCGGGGGCCCTGCAGGGCAGCAGAGAGTCTGTGGCACCGCCACATGCAGTCACACACTGATGTTTAGCTCCCATGGAGCCTCTTCGCCTGCAGACCCATGGGCAAGGGGCTCCCAGCTCTTGCTAAACGTCGGGGCGCAGCCTGCCCCTTGCCCTGGCTTGCCCTGCGCCCTGTGTCCTGCCCTGCACCTGGGGCTGCTCCCGGCTGGCAAGCGGGATGGCGGGACGGCGGGACGGGCTGCTCGCCTGTGTGGGCCAACGCTGCCCGCCGGGGCTGCCGGTTGGCACCAGGTAATACAGACTCCACCGGTTCTGCAGCTGCTGAGCAGGCAGGGAGAGCCCCCGCGCCCGTGGAATGGGGACATGGGCTGCCCCGGCCAAACCTGCTCGGGGTGCGCAGCCCAGGCGTCCTCCTGCCTCCCCGCCGGGAAAAGACCTGCAATTAGGGAAGGAGCTGGGGCTGGGTTCTCGCCGCCGGCTTGCAGCGGGCTCAGGGGTGGCTGTTGCAAGCGAGTGCTGCCATCCGCCCACCTTTGAACTTGGGTTGTGGGAGCAAAGGGCTCTGGTGGTGTTGCCAGCCCATGGCTTTGCTGGCAGCGGCTGGGGAGGCTGGTGGGACTTGGAGGAAACAGGGGACATCTCCCAGCCTGGCTCCTGGCCCAGGTGGGACACACGAGTGATGTCTCCCTGCTTGGGTGACATCCCCTGTGTGAGGATTTTCTTTATCCCATGGGACAATGCTGCTTCCCTGGCTCATGGGGACTGAACCAGCTCAGCATCAGGCTCCTGGGGTGTATCAGGCAGGGAATGAGCCCGGCTCATCTGTCCCCCCTGAGCATGAGTGGAGATGGAAATGTTAAGCCATGTTTAAAATGCAACGCGCTGTTGTGGTTGAACCCCAGCCGGCAGGTAAGCACCACGCAGCCGTGAGAATTGGAAGAGTAAAAGTGAGAAAACTCGTGGGTTGAGATAAAGACAGTTTAGTAGGTAAAGCAAAAGCCGCACATGCGGTATGGATTAGCCCTTTGGGCAGTTGGGGTCAGCTGTCCTGGCTGTGTCCCCTCCCAGCTTCTTGTGCGCCCCCAGCTTCGCTGGTGGGGTGGGGTGAGAAGCAGAAAAGGCCTTGACTCTGTGTAAGCACTGCTCAGCAGCAGCGAAAACATTCCTGTGTTATCAACACTGTTTCCAGCACAAATCCAAAACACAGCCCCATACTAGCTACTATGAAGAAAATTAACTCTACTCCAGCCAAAACCAGCACATGCACAAATGTAGTTCCTGCTTCTGCATGGGACGAGGTGGCCAGAGCCAGCCGATGAGGGCTTACAACAGCCGGGCTGGTCCTGGCCAAGCCGGGAGGCTGTGCCGGCCCCGCAACCCCCCCAGGGCACAGCATCCCCCCGGCCAGCGCAGCCACTGCCACCCGTCCCCTGTCCCCGCTTGCTCTCTCGCCTTTGCTCTCAAACACCTTGCTCGGTGCTGTTGGCGCTGGCGTGTGAAGGATGCTTCTCACCTTGTTCTCATGCAAAGCGTTTGGAGGCTGAGCCGAGGCCAGTTTGGAAGTCGCAGCCTGGGAACCCTCTTTGGGTGAGAAGTACATGAAAGGGGGTTGTGGCAATTGCGGTCGGATGGAGAGTTTCTGCAACACGCTCAGGCTTGGAGAGCTGGGAGTGCAAAAAATGCAGAGGGAAATATTTATTTGTCATTTGAGGCAAGGCTGAAGGTAATTTTCTGGCTGTGTTTGTGAGCTGATGTGTGTGCAAGGTGGTTTGGGGGTCCAGTGCTGGGGAGACCTCCTGCAAACCCAGGACAAAGCTCACCCTGGTTCTAACTCCTCCCGTCCCTCGGTGCCGCAGGTTGGTGGCTTTGCCTGGGAGAACTGTGGCGACAGCAGGAACCCCGTGGTGCTGCAGAGCCTCTCCGTGGCGCCTGACCCCATCAGCATCCCGGGGAGCCTGCGTGTTAGTGCGGCCGTCAGCAGCAGCAAGACCATGGCCTCCCCTCTGAAGGTGCGTGCCGGAGATGCCTCCATGGGACAAGGGAGGGCAGAGCTTCCCAAAACCGCCGGCAGCTGGGAAATGCCCAGCAGCGGGTATGGGAACAGCAACATTTGGGGGAACGAGGCATGGAGCGGTGCAGGGTGGAGCACACCAGGCTCTGTAAGCCAGAACGGGGCAACGGGCATGGGGAGACCCGCCGTGGGAGCCGACAGCCCGGTGGGAAGCTCCCAACCTTGTCCCAGCGGGAGAAACCACCTGAGCTGTGTCGTGTCCTGAGGCCGTAATGACTCAGGGAGGGAAATGAAACCCCAAGTGCTTTGGGCGTTCCTGGCGGTTGCTGCAGCACTCCTTTTTCAGCAGCCAGACCTGGCTACTCCCTCCAGGGACATGCCACGGCACTGCTGTGGGAGCCCCGAGCTGGCCCGGCTGCCCTGCACCACTTTTTGGAGACTTTTTGGGATGAGACTGAACATGTCTCTCTGCCCAAAGTGCATGGGCTGTCTTGAGCAACGCCACGGTGCCCGTTTGGGGCTGGGGCTGCGGGAGCGTGCCGGGGGGGCAGAGCTGCGGGATGGGAGCTGACGGGCAGTTTTGGGACAAGGCACCGAGGAGAGGGAAAGGAGCGGGTACGTGGGGTGCTGGGAGGTGTTTGCTCAAGGAGTCAAGCTGAGATTGGAGGAAGAGAAACCTGCAGGCAGAGAGGAACAGAAAGTAGGAGGGGGAGCTGGGAGGACATGTGGTGGCCCCATGGACACCCCAAAGAATTGCACGAGAAGGAGCTGAGAGAGATGGCTGGAGGGGGGCCTGGGACAGGCTGGAGGAGCTGTGGGTGCCCATGCTGGCTGTCCTGGTGCCGAACACCTTCCCTCCAGGTGGTGCTGGTGGTGGAGAAGGCGCTGGGTGACCTCTGGATCCAGCTGCCCTGCATCGACCAGCTGGGCAGCTGCACCTACGACGACATCTGCACCATCCTCGACAACATCATCCCGCCCGGCACGCCCTGCCCGGAGCCCCTGCTCACCTATGGCATCCCCTGCCACTGCCCCTTCAAAGCGGTACGCCTGAAACCTCCGGCCGGCGCGATGCCGGCAGCGCCGCCGGGTACCACTGTGCCCTTCGGCGTGGGGCTGGGGGGGGTGGTTCGGCTGGCGTCTCACCTACCTGTCCCCTCTCTCTGCAGGGCTCCTATTCCCTGCCAGCCAGCGACTTCGTCCTGCCTGACGTGGAGCTCCCTGCCTGGATGACCAATGGCAACTACCGTGTCCGTGTGGCTGTCAGCAATGGCGGGGAGGAGCTCGCCTGCGTCAAGCTGGCCTTCTCCCTGCAGTCCCAGTGAGGAGTAGGGGGGGCCCGTCTCTCCTCTCCCATTTGTCCCCTGTCCCATCCCATCCAGTTGCACCCCATCCCGTCCCATCCTGTCCCTGCGAGCTGCATCCCTCCCGCTGCCAGGAGGAGGCAGTGTCCGTACCCCGGCTCAGTGCCCCCCTCCCCTGCTAAACACAGAAAGGCCCCTCCAGCTGTCCCACTGTCCCCAACCCCATCACCAGGGTGTCCCCTTCCCCGGACAGGGTGGCCGTGGAGCTAACCCCAGCCTTTCAGCGTGACCTGGGGGTAGTAATTTTTTACCTAGTTTCTCTTTTTATTTTTTCTTAATCCCATCCAGGGAATTTTAGACAAAAACATTCCAGGGAAAAGCAATATTTCTTGAAGCAGTCCATGGGGCGAGGGAGTGTTTGGGAGTGCTGGGGCAGGCTGGAGGGATGCAGGATTAGCTGCGAGGGTGTCCCTGCTTGCCCCCACCACCTTCAGGCGGAGCACAGGGCTGTTTTGCAGAAGTGTCCCCAAAGTGGCCACAGGAGACCTGTCCCCCTGTGGCAGCTCTGGGTCTGCCTTTGGTGCATCTCTGTCCTGCACGTGGGACCAGCTTGGTGACACGAGGCACTGGTGAGGGCACCTTCCTCTGTCCCTGCTTCGGCAAACATCACAAGCACAACAGGACTGAACCCACCCAAACCCCCGACTGATGTTTCCCCTCGCAAAGGACCAAATGGCTGGTGATGCTCCCAGCAGCAGGAGAGGCGGCTGGACATGGGCTGCGCTCGCTCCAGGGGGGACACACGGCTGTGACAGGCAGCTGGGGCACAGCCTGGCTGAGGACAAGTCCCACTCATCTCATTTTGCCACTGGGACTGAGCCGAGGCAGGATGCTGCATGGGACCATCCTTCCCCTGGGGCAGCATCCCAGAAATGGGATGGACTGGGAGATGACCGTGAAGACCAGCCGCCTGGGCTCTGTTTGGGGGCCCTGCAGTCCATCTCCTGGTCGTGGCCGGGGGCCGAGGTGTGGGCAGGCAGCATCCTTCCTGCCTGCTGCTGCAGGCAGGGCCTACGTCTGACACCACCTGCCTACGCCAGGTCCCCGCAGGGTGCAGGTGACCCACCAGCCTCCCGCATCCCTCGCTTCCTCACCGTCCCTGCCTGCTCGCATTATTTAGCCTCTCCGTGGGGCTGGTCTTCCTCCGAGCACTTTATACGCCTTAACTACTGCCGGGCTGCCCCAGCGGGAGGTCCTCTGCCCCGCAGACATGCTCCCACCGCCTCTCTGTGCCCTCGACTCACTCCGTTTCATCCTGCTGCTGGGTCCGACCTGGGTTTGTTTTGCCTGGAGAAGCGCTAACCCTCTCACCCCGCCACCGCGCAGCGCCTGTGCCAGGGCAGCATCTTCCTTTCGGGCAAGTACTGCAGGTTCTTAATAAATCTTTTTACCAGGAAGCGGAGCTGGTGCCTCTTGGTGCTGGGGGGTGACCGGGGGGTGGCCTTTGTTTCCCTTGAAATAGTGGGGATGTGGTTTTGAACTGGAGGAAGCAAAGGTGGTGTTGGGGCTGGGGGAGGGGACAGTGGTGGAGGATGCTGCGGCCAGAAGAGCTGAGTGTGAGCAGCGCCGAGGCCGGCTCCCGTGCGGGGGGCACAGCGGGGGTCTGCAGCCGCTGCTTTCGGACACAGCCCCCCGCCCCCGGGGGGCACAACCCACGCTGGGGGTCTCTGGGGGTGTCGCTCGTCCCAGCGACCATCTGTCTCCCTGCCAGCCTGCCCAGGGAACAGCCCCGCTGCGGGGGAGGGGGGATGCTCCTCGTTGCCCACGCGTGGAGGGGTTCAGGGCTCAGCCGTGGCAGCGGGACCGCCCCCCCCGCAGCCCGCCCGTGTCCCCCGCCGCGCCCGCCAGGCGGCGCCGTAGTGCCCCGCCCCGCCCCTCCGCCAGCCTCGCCCCACCCCTCCGCAGGCCCCGCCCAACCCCTCTTGGCCCCGCCCCACTGCGCTTCGCCCCGCCCCGCGCCTTCACCGCTCTCCGTGCGCAGGCGCGGGAGCCGCTGTCAGCTGAGCCGGCTGTCACGTGACGGCGCGGCCGGAGGAGTGGGTCCGGCGGCGAGGTGCGGGGCCGGGGGTGCCGGGACCGGGACCGGGACCGGGACCGGGACCGGGACCGGGGACGCTGGAGACCCGGAGGGGTGCTGAGGGGGCTGTCAGCCGGCTGTCAGCATGCGGGGGTGCTCAGGGATGCGCGGGGGTGCCGAGGGATGGGGAGGGGTCGGCAACCCGCATGGGTGCGCGGGGTCCCGGGGGTGCTGGCAGCCGGCGTGGGTGCTCAGGGGTGCAGGAGCGAGCTGGCAGCCGGCGTGGGTGCTCAGGGGAGCTTGGGCACGCTGACAGGACTCAGGGGGTCGCTGACAGACCTTATACGTGGTTGGGTGTGTAGCGGGGTGCTCAGAGCCTGGGGGGTGCTGGCGGCTTGCATGGGTGCGCAGAGGTCCATGGGGGTGCTGGCATCAGGCGTGGGTGCTCGGGGGTGCAGAAGCCTGCTGGCAGCCCGCACAGGTGCTCATGGGAGCTTGGGGGTGCCGGTAGCCTGTATACATGGCCACGTGTGTGTGTGTGTGTGGATACTCAGAGCCTGAGTGGGTGCAGGGGGGTGCTGGCAGTTTGCAGGGGTGCCCGGAGGTCCCTGGGGGTTCTGGCAGCCTGCAGCAGCACCTCAGGGTGCCCAGAGCCCACATGAGTGTTTGGGTCTGCCTAGACCCTGCATGGGCACCCTGGGGTGCGTGCTGGTAGCGCCCTGTGGAGTGTCTGGGGGTGCCATGCAGTGGGGGGGGCACAGCCCCCCGCAGTGTGCACCAGGGCGTGAGGCGCTGGTCAGGGTGCGGGGTGCTGTGTGGCACTGCGGGGAGGGTGAGCTGGAGGGCACAGGGAGCCCCGCGCTCTGTGGGGTGCAGCCGTGCTGCTGTGTGGGGGTGCGGGGTGGAGGGGGAGTGGGGCAGCCCAGCGTGGCCGGGGCAGGAGCTGCAGGGACTAGGGGGGTTTGCGCCGAGCAGCCTCCCTGTGGGGAGAAGCTGGGCTGGGGGGACGAGGCCATGCTGTGAAGTGCTGGTAAGATGAGTCTGGAGATGACTCTGGGGCTGCGGGAGCACCGGGTCACACAGGGACGAGAGGAGCGATGCTGTGGGTGTTGCCGTCATGTCTGGGAGGTGTTGTGCCGGCGTGGGAATGGCGGCCTGGGGAAGGGGCTTGGCTGCAGCCTCCCTGCAGTGGGGCCAGGTGGGAGAGGGCTCTGGCAGCGCCGGCTCTCCCTTGTGTCACGCTGAGTTGGGTTACAAGCAGCACTTTGGAAATAAAGGATTCAACACGCGTGATGGAAAGTGGCAGTGAATTTTGCTGTGCAGCTCACTTTTCCGGAAGATTTTGTGTTGCTCGTTCTGCACGCAGCCCCTGCTCAGCTGGGGAGAGCTGTCAGGGTCAGCAGCAAGTTGCATCTTGCTTTTGACTTCTGGCGTGGGGTTGTCACTCTAAGGGACAAACTGCTGTCACACCCCCCCCCCCCCCCCCCCCCCCCGTCTAGCTTCCCTAGGCGCTTCGCTCACCACGATGAAACTGCTCATGTGTGTGTGCGCGGGGGGTTGAAATGCACATGAAAGTGGCCGAGGAGTCGGGTTTAAAGTGGAACCCGAATGTGGCTGTTCCTGTCTTTGCTCTTTGTAATGATGAGGAAATGATGTAGTGGGGTTTTGCTTCACTTTGAAATATTCATTCTGTGGATGAGACAAGTTTTGCAGCTTCTTCTTGTTGATTGTGGGGGAGTTGGTTGATTGTGGGGGAGTTGAGTGCTCGCTCCCTGCTGCTATGCAACCTTTAATCCAGACACAAAGAAGGCAAGTCACGATGAGCACATTTTCCTGGCTCTTCAAAGCAAAAAGCAGCCAGGCCTGCTTGGGGGGAAAAAAAAAAAATCACGGGGAGTGATCAGGCAGACTGATGTAACTGTGTTGTGTTTTATCTGGAGGAGGTGGCTGTTGGGTATTTAGATAAAGTGCAGGCCATCTTTGGGGAGGGGTATCCATGCCTGACCCAACCCTGGCACCCCCTCTGCCTGCTGTCCCGGCCCACTACCAGCCCTTGGTGCTTGGCAAAGCCTCCCACGTCTCTCCCCTGCCCCTCTGGCCCGTCACCGATGACAAATAGCTTCTAACGCTTTCCTTGTGTAAACTAAAGCTGCCACTCTTCCCGGTCCCTGCCTCGCCACATTGCCCTGCCTGTGGCGGAGCCAGTTCAGGGCATGATTGCGTGGTCTGGCTGCGAGGCAGGAGGCTGGGCAGGAGTGATGCATGTGCTGCCTTCAGCTCTGGAGAGCCTGGCTGCATCCCGGCTTGCTTGAGCTGGGCTTGCCGCTGCTCTGGAGACTGGTATTGCATGGGATGGACCAGCCCTGCTTTCTGCTACCAGTGTTGCCTGGTGCTGCAGGAAATAAAGCAGCGTTGTTGCGGCCTGGGTAACTGCTCCCGAGCAGCCGGGATCTTGAGCAAGCATCCAGAGTCGAGCAAAGTCACTTGCTCCCTGCTTCCCTTCTGGTCGCAAGGCTGGACCCTCCCAGTGATTGCAGCTCTTGGCTTGTTTTTGCACGTTGCAGGGAGCAGTGCTGGGGATGGGGGGAAATGCCTGGGGGCTCTGGGGATGGAGCAGGACCTGAGCAGCCTGGGCTGAGCTCTCCCTGCACTGCCAAATGGTTAGGTCTGTGCCGGGGCTGCATCCTGCAGGCGCTCGCGTGACCCGATGGGCACCCAGGGAGCCTTCTGGCAGGAAACGAGCCCGTTTGCGGTCGCGATATTTCTCTGCTGCTTCCGCTCGGCCCCAGCCCGCCTCCCCACCAGCGCCGGGGGACGGGATGGGGAGGACCAGGACTGCTGGCGTGGGGGTGATGCCTGGGGCACGACACCCCCGAGGAGCCTTGGGACAGGGACTGAGTCTCCAGGCTGTGTGGCAGGAGCCTGATAATTTCCCTGCCTTTGGTGCTCCTTCCCGGCAGGCATTCGGGGGGCTGGGTGCAGCTGGGGGGCCTGGAGGAAGCAAAGTGGTTTTTTGGGGAGGGGAGCAGCGGGCTGTGCAGAAGCAGCAGAAGCTCTTCAGGGCATGTGTGGGAATTAAACCAACTGACTGCTTTCCAGCCGAAGGCAGGAGGCTTGTGTCCTTCCTTGTGTGGCGGTTTAACCCGGCAGACAGCTAAACACCACACAGCTGTTCGCTCGCTCCCCCCTCCCTGCCAGTGGGATGGGGGAGAAAATTGGGGAAAAAAAAGAAGTAAAATTCGTGGGCTGAGATAAAGACAGTTTAATAGGACAGGAAAGGAAGGGAAAGTAATAGTAATAATAATGATAAAAGAATTTACAAAATAAGTGATGAACAATGCAATTGCTCAGCATCTGCTGACCGATGCCCAGCCCCTCCCTGAGCAGCAGTTGCCACCCACCGGCCAACTCCCCCCAGTTTCTATACTGAGCATGATGTGATGTGGTGTGGAATAGCCCTTCGGCCAGTCTGGGTCAGCTGTCCTGGCTGTGCCCCTTCCCGGCTTCTTGCTGGCCATATGGCCCTGTTAAAGGGTGAGCGAGTCTTGCTGATCACCTCTTGGCTCTCCAGTCGATGAATCAGGTTATGGATGGGAATCGGGGAGTCTCGGTTGGTGCAGTATTGCCGCCAGTGCACTGTTGTGGGGGTGATCGGCACCTCTTGTTCCTCGACCCTCAGCAACCCCACAACAGAAGGGTCCTTCGAGAGACCAGGCAGGGGAGACACTTGTTTAATTTCCTCCATCTCCAAGGCAGCTGTACCAAAAGCCCCCCAATACCCTTTTAGGTCCTTGAAATACCCTCTCCTGAGGTAGTCTATGCCAAGGATGCATGGAGCCTCTGGGCCAGTCATAACGGGGTGCTTCTGCCACTCGTTCCCAGTTAGGCTCAGTTCAGCCTCCAATAGTTAGTTGGGGTCCCCCTGTCACTCCATAAATACAGATGGGTTCTGCCCCTTTATAGCTTGATGGCATGAGGGTACACTGTGCACCGGTGTCCACTAGAGCCTTATACTCCTGCGTGTCCGATGTGCCAGGCCATCGAATCCATACAGTCCAGTAAACCTGGTTGTCCCTTTCCCCCAACCAGCTGGAGGCAGGGCCCCTCTAGTCCTGGTCATAGCATTCGTTACTCCTTGTAAATGCGAATCAGGAGTCCCTTTATTAAGATCGGAAGTAAAATCAGCCCTTCTGCTCTGTCTGGGGAACTGCCCACTGGAAACTGGAACCGCAGTTTTCCTGGGAGAACCCCCTTTTGTGATTGTTTTTCCTTGTAACTCGCACACCCGTTCCTCTAGGGTCGAGGTAGGTTTTCTATCCCGCTTCCTCATGTCCACGCAGGTAAAACCACAGGGTGGCCCGTGGTGTGTACCCACTATATCCTCTCTCTCTTGAGCAGAGGGATTCTTACTCCTAATGGCTGAGATACTGGTCCATACGGGTGGGGAGTAGGACATATCCTCTTTGAGATGCTGGAACTCCCAGGACAGTTTTCCGGGCAGTTTTTCCACAGCTGAGATGCAGGCCAGTAGGGAGGAAGAGAGACTTTCTTCATATTGCTGGAGCTGGCCAGCCAGTTCATCCACTGTTTGTTCCTCTCTGTTTTTCCAGGTCATTACTGCCAATGAGTTGGCATACGATGATGGTGCGCTCCGTACAAACTTCCGCCACATGGATCGTGTGCACCTGAGTTCGTCTGGATCTCTGGATAACTGCTTGTTGTTCAGGTTGCCATAAATCACCTCCAGCACGGCTAATTCCCTCAGGTACTGGATATCTCTCTCCATGGTGGTCCACTTGCCTGGGTGACATATAACATCGTCCTTGCAGGGATACCTTTCCTTCACGCCTGACAGGAGTTGCCTCCAGAGGCTGAAGACTTGTGTCCCTTCTCCAATCTCTTTGTCAATGCCCCCTTCCCTAGAAAGGGATCCCAGCTGCTTGGCTTCCCTACCCTCTAATTCCAGGCCACTGGCCCTGTTATCCCAGCATCGGAGCAGCCAGGTGACAATGTGCTCGCCTGGATGACGGCCAAAATCTTTTTGCATATCTCGCAGCTCACTCAGGGATAGGGATTGAGTGGTTACCATCTCATTTATGGGTTCTGCCTCTTCCTCCTCCTGTTCTCATGATGGCCCTGGTTCATCTTCATCCCTTACTAAACGAGCTGATTTTATTGTGTATTTCTTCTTGTGCATAGAGGCGACTGATACTGGCACGGGTTGCTTCTCTGGTTCAGCTGCAGTGCCTGTCATGGGGGTTTGAGTAGACGCAGTGCCTGTTGTGAGGGTAGATCTCTGGCTGGTATTCTTAAATAGTTGTTTAACCCTAAACAAGACCTGAGCCACATTCAGGAGACATAGCAATAGGAACATGCTGGTTTGAACATCCCAAGAATATTGAAAATTCTCAAGAGCTGTTGTAACTAGCCTGAAGGAGAAAGGGAAGGTGAAGGAATGGGAGAAAGTGTCCCCCTCTCGTATCCCCCATAGATTGGTTCTCCAAGGAGAAAACGTAAAGAGTGTAATTATTAATAGTTTCCAAGAGGTGGCTCCCGAGGTACGGAGATGATGGCAATGCTGAGTACAAATACCAGATTAGTCTCACGACCAATAATTTTATCATATCATAAACCAGTGTTACACAGTGCAGCAAAATGATAACCTTGATAGTGATAAACGGGGAACATTACTGCAAGTAAGGTATTACATAGCACAACTTTGAGAGCAAATAAATCAACATTATCACCAGCGACTATTAAACCAGTATAATGAATGCTTGTAACAGATTTGCCTTAACATGCTCTGGGCAGATCTGTCGTTATCTCAACCCTCTGTGCCCCACGTTGGGTGCCAAAAGGACTGTTGTGATTTAAGCCAGCAGGCAGCTGAACACCACGCAGCCGTTGGCTCACTCCCCTGCTGCCAGCGGGATGGGGAGAGAATTGGGGGGGGAAAAAAAGTAAAATTTGTGGGTTGAGATAAAGACAGTTTAATAGCACAGAAAAGGAAGGGAAAGTAATAATAATAATAATAATGATAATAATAATGATAAAAGAATATACAAAGCAAGCAATGCACAATGCAATTGCTCACTGGCGCCCAGCCTCTCCCTGAGCAGCGATCGCCACTCCCTGGCCAACTCCCCCAGTTTATATGCTGAGCATGACGCCATACGGTACGGCATAGCCCTTTGGCCAGTCTGGGTCAGCTGTCCTGGCTGTGCCCCCTCCCAGCTTCTCGCTGGCAGAGCGTGGGAAGCTGAAAAGTCCTTGACTGGTGTAAGCACTGCTCAGCAACAACTGAAACATCAGTGTGTTATCGACATTATTCTCATCCTAAATCCAAAACACAGCACTATACCAACTATGAGGAAGAAAATTAACTCTATCCCAGCTGAAACCAGGACACCTTGGTGAGGGCTTGTGCCAGTGCTCCTGGCTTGCAGGGACCGTGCTGGGGTTTTTGCTGGAGCATGAGCTCTGGGTTGTGCAGCTGCCTCATCCTGGGAAGCCCCTTAATCCCATAGGCACCTCTGTGGCTGTGAAACCTTTGGGGTGGCCGGTTTGCTGTCAGCATGTGGGCTGTGCTCCCGCCTGATGGAGCACAATCATTTTTTCTTATTCTCTTTATTAAAAGTCTTCAATTTAAAAAAAAAAAAAAAAGAAGGAAAAAAAGAGAAGTTAGGAAACTTTCCCTTCCCTGGCAAGAGCAAGCCATTCCCTTGCAGCAAACTGTGGGTTAAAAGCGGTTGCTCTTTCCTGGCCGTCCTTTTGACAGCCCCAGTCCTGAGCACCGGGGCAGGGGACACTGCCAGTGTGTGGCTGCGGTGCCACGCTCGCCACCCCTGAGCAGGGTTGCATGGGTCCCTCGCCTGGCATGAAGCAGGTCGCATCCAGGCTCTGCCTGCAGGATCCCGAGCCCGTCCTGCCTGGGTGTGCCCGAAACGGGGGCATGAGCCCGCAAGGAGAGCTGATGGGAATGTGCTGTGCACCTTTGACCTTGGGCGGGAGTGCGTTGCTGTATAAAAGCCCTGGAGGAGACCTTGCTCCATCCGGCAGTACAAGTCGGTCTCTCGGCACAATGGCTGACCCCAAGGAGCCTGAGAATGGGGCTGTCGAGCTGGGCACCCCTAACGCTGCTCCCTCCACAGGGACCATGTCCACCCAGCGCCTCCGCAGCGAGGACTACAACGACTACAGCTCCACGGATGTCACGCCGGAGGGGAGCCCGCCCGGCGGGATGAATGGCTTTGCCCACCCCGAGTCCTACCAGCGCTTTGGGGAGACCAACGGGACAACGTGAGTGACGCTTCCCTCCCTCCTGGGCTGGCCCAGCACCTGGGGAGGGTGGAGGAGGTAACGGTGGCTCCCTGCTGCCTGTTGGCTTTGCTGGAGGATGGTGCAGCTGTGGTTTTATGGGGAATTCCTCCTGGGGGTGGTGAGGGCAGAGCTGTGGTCCTGCCTCTGTGAGGTGCTGGCACCAAGTGAGCAGCTGCCCCAGCGTGGCTCTCTGCTCTCTGGTGAAGCTGGGCTCGCCAGCAGCGGGCAGTGTTTGATGCTTCTCCCAATATTCACCTGCTCCAGCTAGGTTCGATGGGGAGCTGTGGTGAGCAAACAGTGTGTCCAGCTTCAGAAGATACGTGGGCATGTTGCAGCCATGCCCTGGGGGCTTCCTCCTGCCTTGTTCACCCAGGGGGGCAGAGGACGCTGTCTCTGCCTGAGGGAGACCGATCCCTTCAACTCAGAGACTTTCTTCTTGTGCAGCCCCTTGGTGCTGAGCTGTGCTTGTGCTGGGTTTTGCCTTGAAGCTGGTTCTGTAAATGCTCACCCAAAATCTGTTTGTTGAGTCTTTGCCTCCAGTCCTTCCTCGGTCCCACTGGGCTGAGCTGGGTTCAGGGGACAGGATCCGGACCTCCATGTGCGTTTGCCACTGCAGTTCAGAGCAGCACCTGGACCCTGAGCAGGATGAGCTGAGGGCTGAGACTCCGCGTGGTCTGGGTGCAGACAGCTGCTGATGGTCGTCTCTGCATCTTCTCTCCCTCAGGTGGTACCAGACCCTGATCCACCTCTTGAAGGGGAATATTGGCACGGGGCTGCTGGGGCTGCCTCTGGCTGTGAAGAATGCCGGCATCCTGGTAAGGTGGCTCTCACCCCCCTGCTGCCCATGGGGCAGAGCAGCCTTGGGGTGATGCAGCTTGTCTCCCTGCCAAGATGCTTCTTGGTGCTCAGCAGCTTGTGAGCTTTTGCGCCTTGGGCTCTGGGGCTCGCTCCGTTTGCTGCTGAGACTGTCCTTGTCACTCCTGCGTTGTGCTGGCTGGTCTTGAATTCAGCGTGTGAGTCGGGGCTGTAGTTTCTTCTGCTGGCGTCAGGCAGGGCACCAGTTCCCTGCCTCCTCACCCAGCTGGGTGTTACCTCCCTAGCCCCTGGGGCATCAGCCCCTTCTCCGAAAACACTCTGCTTGGGTGGCATCTCCTCTCCCTGGTCCTGTGGGTGGCAGGTTCAGCATGACCTCCACTTTCGTTTGTCCCAGACGTTCTGTGCTGAGCATGCTGTGTGCCTCCTGAGGGTCCCACGAGCGCAGCATGCGTGTAATGAGCCACATCGGTCAGCGGTTAAGGCTGGTGATGGGAGATGGCAGCGTGCTTCCCTCTGTGGGCTTTCACGTGGGCTGGCCCAGCCTCACAGCTCTGGCCGTGTTGAGATCAGTGGATGTGATGCCGCTTTGCTGCCTGAGGGCTGAGGTCGCGCTTGGTGGTCAAACAGCAGCCCCTGGCCGTTGTCACATCTCCCTCCAGCTTCTGTCCCAACGCTCAGCTCCTCGGTGTCTGTATCATGCCCCAGCGACCACCGTCCATGTGAGAGGTGGGGGCACCTCGCTGCTCTGCTCTGGGTTTCCTCGCCCAGCAATGCAGCGTTCCCGTTGCTCAGATAGAAAGATAAAAAGAATTAAAAAAGAAAACTTCCTTCCTTTGTCCGGACCATGACTTTGTCACCTTTATAAGTGATGTGCAAGATAGTTCGAAAAGCAATCCTGGAAGCACTTTGCTACGCCCAAACTGCCCCAACTTGCTTCTTTTGCATGATTGCTGGGGTTACTCGGTCCTGGGGGGCTGGTTCCTGGGAGCAGCGCCCGAGCTCAGGTTCAGCCTCCAGCGGTGTTTTGGCTCACTGAGCCCATGGGGTTTTGTTTGGAAGTAAAACTCATCGTGCAGCTCTGCCTTTGGCCATCAGAGTGCAGCCTTCCCCCTCTCTTCCCCTGCAGCTGGGTCCTCTGAGCCTGCTGGTGATGGGAATCGTGGCTGTACACTGCATGGGCATCCTGGTGAAATGTGCCCATCACTTCTGCTACAGGTAAGGAGCAACTCCCCTTCTCGGCACTGCTGCTCCTGCGGCTCTTCCTTCCCTCCCAACAAGCCCTGTTGTTTTTCTGAAGCCTCCCAGCAGCAAGTTGCCTGTGTCGAAGCCTCAGTCGGGAACTGCTTCTGGGCTTCTTCATGGGAAATGTCTTCCCGTTAATGTAATCGCTTGCCTTGGGAACCAGCAGACGGGGCTGATGTGATGTCCCTTCTCTCTCTCTTCTCTCAACAGGTTCCAGAAGCAGTTTGTGGACTATGGGGGTGCTGTGATGTACGGGCTGGAGTCCACTCCCAGCGCATGGCTGCGGACACATGCCGTCTGGGGAAGGTACCTGTTCCTCAGCTTCAGGCAGGGGACTCGTCTTTAAGCCCAGCATGTGCTGCAGCTGGGACAGAAGAGCCGTCTGGTCTCTGAGCTGTGTTGGCAGATGAGCACAAGTAACATAAAATGTTACTGCGCTCGATGTCCCCTGGGGGGTAATGTTGAGATCTTTGACCCAGTCCTGTCCCCAACCAGATGTGGCTTATACTAAAAGGGCAGGAGAATTAAGTCTCTGCAGCATAACAAAGGGGTAAATAACATGTACTGCAGTGCTGGCCCATCTTGTTAGACGCTGAGCATGTCTAACGGCTCCTCCCAGGGATGCTACCAGCCCTGTGGATGTTCCACATCACATCGTAGAAATGTTGCATACAGATCACATCAGATGCTGGGAACATCCACCTGTTCCTGCGTCCGGGGAGCCTTGTCTTCAGCTGTGGCAATTCAGACTTGCTAAACCCAAGGGGGTGACTTTCCTCCTGAGGCTGGTCCTGACCCTATGGAGGGGATGGGAGGGGGAGATCAGAGAGCCTGAAGTCTGCGAGGTTAGATGGAGGTGCGGTCCTCTTCCCTGACCATCAAGGAGAAGCTACCTGGGCGTGCTCTGACCTGCACACCTCAACCCCTGGGGGTTGAGGAGCATCGCTGCAGTGTTCAAGTGCAGCCCCAAGCAACCCAAGTGGGCTCTTATTTCTGTATGGCCTGGCTAACAAACGGGTTTTTTTTCTTTTCTAGGCGTGTAGTGGGACTTTTCCTGATCATCACTCAGTTGGGTTTCTGCTGCGTGTACTTCGTCTTTCTGGCTGACAATCTGAAACAGGTTAGACTTGCTCCCTCCTTCATCAGGTGCGGGTGGAGGTGCTTGGGTTGTTCTTAGCTCCTGTGTCACGGCCTTGTTCTCCACCAAAGGTCCGCTTTCCATAGTTGATGCTGCTCAGGAAGGTACTGCTCCTCTGTCTGGGTATTTTGGAGGACTGGTTTTCCTGTTCAAACAGGGTAGGTTTGTCTGAGAGTCCCTGTGAGTTCCCTCCCTGTGCAGAGGCGCTGGAGCCATCCGTGTCGTCCAGGGGAAGCGGGGCCGTTCCTAGGGAGGGAAGGCAGGAGAGTGGTGACAGCAGAGGCACTGTGCCTTTGATGTCCTGCCCACCTCAGTTAATTGGTTTATTGATACCCTGTGTAGGTGGTAACGTATGGGTACCAGGATCTGCCATGAACCTCTCTTCTCCCTTTCCTGGACCAGTTTACATTCCAGTTTCTTGCCTCATCCCATGGCTCTGGAGCTTAATTACATCTTTAGGGAAAGAGTTTCCTCCTGCCAGGCATCAGGAGGAAACAAACAGAAACCCTGGCTGTAAGAAACTGGGAATAATGAGTCCCTGTTCCCAGCCTCCACTGGCTCAATGCCTCGCAGGCACCACTCAGCGTTGCTCCCCTGTGCGCTCCTGCTCCGCTCTTGCAGTGGTGGTCCAGTTGCTTCTACTGCGGCCATGCCCTTCATCAGCCCTTCCCTGATGCCTGTCAGCTTCAGAGGTGGTTCCCGGGGGAGCGAGGGGGCTCTGCCAGTGGGTGGCAGAGGATGGATGGGCTCTGCCTCTGCTCCGGGAGCAGCAGCTGAGGAGACTCCCTTTGTGTTGCCCCGTGGGATGGCCAGGAGGAGTAAACGGATGAACACCGGTGATCCGATGCCAACAGTCTTGAGAGCAGGAGCGAGCAGGGCGCATGCATGGGGCCGGGCTGCCACTGGCCCCCTGCTCCCTGCAAACAGCCCCTTGCTGCCGTTTCGAGGCGGGCTTTTTTCTGCTTGGCCCCTCACAGCGGAGGCTGAAGGCTTGCTCAAGCTACGAAGGAAGTTTGCAAAAACCTACAAATCTAACCCATTTTAGGCCACAGCTGGGAAACCCCTTGGCTTCAGTTTTGGAATTTTTTGGATGGGGAGAGGGGAGTGTTGCTTGTTTCTTTTTGCAGTGGGGAATAGCATGTTAGATGGGGAGCAATGGTGCGGGTGGTACCTTGGGTGAGGTGCCGCTGTGCTGGGCAGAGCTTTGGTTTGGAAAATGACTTTGGAACAAGCCATGGAGAGGCAGGGCAGGCTGGGGCTCAGAGGAGCACTGCCCCACAGGTGCATGGCTCTGTGCATCCTATGGAGGATGCTGATTCGCGCAAAAGCCCTTTAGCCTCTCCTCTGGGGCAGGACTTGCTCCGGAGCAGGTTAAATTAGTTTTCATGCAGCCCTTTGCTGCAGTGGCCAGACAGTATCTGGTACCCAAACCAGCTTGGTTGTGGTTATATCGGTGATCCACAGCATGTCCATGCTCTTGAGAGGGATGGCTCAGCCACCCGGTTCCTGGGACAGAACTGTCTCCAGAGGTGAGCGTGTGGCCTGGAGTGCCTTTGGGATGAAAGACCCCAAGGAAAGGATGATTTCCCATGAGGAAAGCGAAACTGGGAGCCAGCAGTAGCTTCCAGATGCCCTTGCATGGAACAGGGTGCTGAGCAGCTGAAGGGATGCGTGATGCTGAGTGCAATGTGATGCAGCAAGAGGAAAAGGACCTTTGAGGAAACGGCATTTAATGCTTCTTTCCTCTCTTCTCAGCTGGCCATGTGGGCAGCACAAACCAGCCTCTGCCCTCGATGTGCTGGGCTGCCGGGTTCATGTGCTCGGTGTGCCTGGGCTTGGGCAGGTTTTGCTGTCCCAGCTCAGATGCCGTAGCTAGTCCCACCTCTGCCTCTAGCAAGGTAACAGGGATTTGTTTCAAAACTGCCTGAAAACCTGTGTTGCTTTGATTTTAATCGACTAGCTGTGTATGAAAGTGAGCTGATGGGGTAGTAGCCTGACCCACCCAGGATGGGCTGCCGAAGTCCACATCTGTCAGACCCGTGTGATTGGGCTCATCAAGCCTTCCTACGCTTCCCCAGGTCGTATCTGCAGCAAACGGGACCACCAATGACTGCAACTCGAACAGGACGGTGGCCATGACCCCCACCATGGACTCCCGGCTATACATGCTTTCCCTCCTGCCTTTTGTGGTACTGCTCACGTTCATCCAGAATCTCAAGGTCCTGTCCATCTTCTCCATGCTGGCCAACGTGGCCATGCTTGTCAGCCTCGTTGTGATCTACCAGTACATTGTCAGGGTATGTGCGTACGGCTCCACTCTGTCAGTACTGTGATGTCCCCTGTTTTGGCAGGTGGAGGGAGCTCGACAGTGGGGTGTTTGCACGCCGTGGGGTGCTGCTCGCTCCCGTGGGCACGGCGGTTACCCTCTGCTCTGCAGGGCTTTCCCTGCAGTGTGGGGCTGTGACGGGGAGCGGTGGGAGCGGGCCAGGTCCTCCGCATCCTCCCCACATCTGAACTCTGTGTGGGCTTTTTTCCAGGACATTCCTGATCCCAGTGACCTGCCTCTAGCAGCAGCCTGGAAGACCTACCCTCTGTTTTTTGGCACTGCGATCTTTGCTTTCGAAGGCATCGGGGTGGTAAGTCTCGGCGTGTGGCAGCAAGGCTGCCTGCATGGGAGGCTCAGCCCATGCTCGGGCTTGCTGCAGCACCTGCTCTGCGTTGCAGCTGTATTTGCAGATGAACTCTGACGGTAGCCCAAGTTCTGGCTGATGCTGTTAGCTTTAGCCTCCAGGCTATCTCCTGGGTCAAAGCCTGTTGCTTCCATCTGAGGCTGGAGGAGCACATGCTCCAAACCTCAGGAGGTTGGTTGCTGCTTTGAAGGTGGCTGTATCTGGCAGTAGATTGGGCTCTGCTGGGAATTGCACTGGCAGCTGCCTTTGGCTCTGCTGGCTGACCTGTGGACGAGGAATCGTCCTGAGTCTTGTTACGAGGCTGGATCCTGAAGCTGCCTAAGTGGGAGGCCAAAAAACATGACACAAAAAAATTGATCTCCCTTCGGCAGCCACGTGGCCCCAGCCTGCTGTGGGGCTGGATTTGCATGTGCCTCTCACACGGGATGGTGTAAATAGACTGGCTGTGTCTGTGAAAAAAGCTGGGTGAGTGGGTGGAGAGCTTAATGGCTCGCTAAGATGTTGTGGGTTGTTTCCGGGAGCTCCCTTCAAAGGAGGAAAAAATGTTTTCATCTCTTAATATAAGCTGGCTGTGTAAACACAGGGCTGGAGAGGGCCAAATCCATTACAGGAGAAGTGTTGATCGAATGCTCTGCCCAGGGCAGAGGGTTCTTGCTGGCAGTGAGGCACAAATAGTCTCTTCCTCACATGACTTGGAGGTGGGAAAGCAAATAAAAGCTTTTTTGGTCTTGCCTCCTCACCAGCCCTGCCACTGTGTCTGTTCTTGAAATCTCTGCCACCCAAGGACAGCTATAAAAATGTTTGCTCAAGTCCTATATTTGAAAGCAAGTGTTAGTAGTATAGAGGTGAGGGACTTGCCTCTTTCCTTCCTTCTTTTTTATTGTCCTGCCTGGTTGAAATCTGTCTGGACAAACCTGATAGGAGAGGAGAAAGTGCCTTGGTCTTTCCAGGGTCTGCTGGGGAAAATAAGACAATGTATTCATGACGGGCCTGTCCCAGCGGGCATGGCTGTGCTGTTTTGGGGTGCAGAGTGTAATGCAACCAAGGTATGGGGCGGATGGCATCTCCCCAAGATGCCGAGCACCATTGGGCACAGCTCCTGCCAAGGGGAGGGAGCAGGTCCCTTCGTTAAGGCAAGGGCGTGAGTGACCCTGCTGGGGACTTGCCATGCCAAGTGTGAAGGTCTCGAATGGGAGCACAGAAATCAGATCTCCAGTACAGCGGCTTTCTCAGCTGGGTTCTCTGGGCTCCACATGTGACCATCCTATCCCCTGGCATGGGGGTCTCTGCTTGGCCATGGGGCTGCCCCTCCTGCTTTCTGAGGCTGAGGGGTATAGAGGAATGGGGGCAACCTGCTGCTCTGTCATCATCCTCCTCCTCTCCCAGGTGCTACCTCTGGAAAACAAGATGAAGAACCCCCGGCAGTTCCCAGTCATCCTCTACGTGGGGATGACCATTGTCACCATCTTGTACATCAGCCTGAGCGTCCTGGGGTACCTGCGCTTTGGGGCGGACATTCAGGCCAGCATAACGCTCAACCTGCCCAACTGCTGGTGAGTTCCCGCGGGGATCGGAGGGGCTGGGGGGCGAGGGAGGAGGGTCCTGGCCAGGAAGGCAGGAGAGGGGACAGTGGGGGATGTCGTTCCTTAGGAGAACTAATCTGGGTGAGCTTGGGGAAGGATCAGCTGTGCCATAGCCAAACTGTCCAAAGGATCTTGTCAAGGGTTGTCTGATGTATGGGGTGGTGAGGCTCACTGCTGCCGTGTCTGAGCTTGATCTTGGCTCTGCAGCTCAGGCTGCTTCCCCAGGGTCCCTGGTGGTTCATGCCTGGGTAGGTGTAGCTCCTGCCTTTTTCTTGGAGCCTTGCTGTGTCTTTTTGGGGCTAAGCAGTGCTCTGGCTGGCAGATGTTGAACGCAACCCCTGTGCAGCCATATCAGAAGGTCGTTGAACAATTGAAAAACTGATTCTCTTTCCCCAAATGAAGTACATGGAAAACTAAACCCAAAGCTGGGAGCTGCCAGAGGGGGTGAGATGTGACGTCTCCACACGTGGGCTGTGTTCCTTGTTTGCAGCCCCAGAGCTCAAACTCCCACTCCGGGGCTCTGTGTTGTGCCTGGGTGCGGCTTGTCTCCAGCCGGCGCTTTGCCTGTGAGCGCTGGTGCCGTGAGGATACCCCTTCCTTCCCATGGGGGCTGAGCTCTGCAGCTCCCCAGACCTGTCTGTCCTCCTCTGGGATCCGGTGAGGCCTCTTGGGAGGCTCTGGTTGCTGGCTGGAGCCCTGGAGAAATGTGGCCTGACCCTGTACCTGCTTACCTGGAGGGGTTATTTCTCCTCTTGCCAGCGCTGGTGGCTGTGGCAGCAGCTGGCTGGGCTGCATACAGATCTGTCCCTCGGGGTGAGCTCAGTGTCACGGCTCCGTACTCACCCCAGAGGAGAAATGCAAGCAGTTTCTCTTGCCTTTGGGACAAGAAATGTGGAGCATGCAAATATTGAGAACAGATGCCTTTTCCAGTTTGCTCTGCTTGGGATTATTTGAGAAAGCCCTGAAAAAAGCCACCTCTGTTGCTTCTTATGACACGCCGCTTTGGGATGTCTGTGTGGCAGGACGTGGTGCAGACAGGCGAGGTGGAGAGAAGCTCCGCTCTACGCGCCGCAGAGGTGCTGACGACACGGCAGCATCTCCTGCGCCTTGGTGCGGAGCTGGGGCTGAGGGCTGGCTTTGATGCCACGAGGCTTCTTGGAAAACCATCCTGTGGCAACAGGGTTTGCCTAGGAGCACTCTGAAGTTCAGCAGTTTCTCTTTGATGTCTCTGCTGGCTTGAAATCCTGCAAAAGACCAGAGTGAGGATTGGAGCTGGGGGTGCCTCTCCCCCTCCCCAGCCCATCCTCTCTGCTCTTAGCAGCCGCCCAACACTGTGCAGCATGACTTGCTGCCTCTTCCCCACTAATGAAGTGGATTTGGGCAGGACTCAAATTTTCAGTCACTGGTGGGTTTCCACATACTGACCTTCTAGTGCTAGAAGAAAGTGGGGCTCTGGAGAAAGCAAGGATTTAAAAAAAAACCCCGAACATAGAGCCTGGTTTTGCTTTAATTATTGCTATGTGGCTTTCTTTCAATTTGCGTGCATGGACTTCCATTTGTGCCGGATCTGAGTGGTGCCTGAACTGGTGGATGCTGGTGTTGGTGTGGCAGAAGGTCCTGCTCCTGCTGAGAGCCTTGCCTTGTCCCCTGCAGGGGCTGGGAGCCCTGCCAGGTCTCTGCTCTCAGCAAGGAGGGATGGGACTGGTGGAAAAACATGCTTGTGCTGTAGGGAGATCTGAATCCCACCATGCCAAGGACAGTAGGTGTGAATCCCATCAGCTCAGCAAGCTAAAGTGAGGTGTGGAGGGGATGAAATGCTGCTGCTGCTGCTTCTGAAGGTGGAAAGCAGGTCAGATCCAGGTCTTGGGCTCTGCAGGGTACCAGGTCATGCCACAGCCTGTAACATCTGCTGACCTGTAATGCTGCCCGGGGGCTTCTGCGGGAAATCTCAGCTTTGTTTTCTCTAAAGGATGATGTTCCTTTAGAAGGAGGTAATGGGATTTCTGTGACTCGCTAGGCTACAGAAAGATCCTATTTCAAATGCATGTTTCTAGGGGTATCCATGCTTTCTGTCAAAGTACTTTTCTGAAAAAAAAAAAAACCAAAACCAAAACAAAACCAAAACTGTAGGGGTTTTCAGATAGTGAGAAGAGAAATGGCCTTTGGAAGCAGCACCTGGGGAATCCTGGGTGCGTGGCAGGGCTCCCGCAGGCTGCTTCTGGGGAAGGTGTGCTATGGTCACTGTGACTCAACAGGCAAACAGCTTCGGTGTTCATGCATATTGCTTACTGGCAGAGCATTCGATGGAGGCTGTAAATATTGGCTTTGGAAATGGGTTATCTAAAGTAAGGGCTGGGATACTTGGGCTAAAGCCTTGACCGCTGTATTCCCATGAATTAAACTGTAGGTCATGGGTGAAGACTTGCTCTTGAAATTAGTGTTTTGCCCATCCTGCTTTGCCTGCGGGTTTTCTCCTCAGCAGTAAAAGGCGTTGGGCTGCAGAAGCTGGTCATAAGGGCTGTGGGTGAGGAGTCATGGGTTTTGCCTGCAGCGAGAGAGACAAGGTGAGGATTGTGGTGGAGATGCTGCATCCTTCCTTGGCTGTAGCCATCGCCCGGAGGTCTCTAGAACAGATTCGATGAACGTGTCGGGAATCGTTGAGTTACAGGATGACTAAGGACTTTTCCAGCCTCACTTCTCTATAACCGCAGCTTCCTCAAATGAGGAGTGCGTCGGTTCCCAGTGCCCAGGTCTAACCACGGCCTCCGAAATACCACACTGCTATGCAGAAATCCCTCCTCGCATCCTCGGAAGGGTTGCTTCACCCCACCATCTGAAGAGTGAAGAAATGCTGTAGTGAGGGGGAAGATGTTTGGTTGTGTATGGCCAGTTGGAGGTAGGTAATGACAGAGCTTACAATCAAAGGAGGGTATGCCATTTCTTGCAGCTTGTTGGGATGGCCTGGTGTGGCTCTTTGGGTTAAGCAGGTGGTTGCTGTGCTTGGCAGAGCAGTGCCTCTCCAGGGCCTTGCCTGGACCTGTGTTTTCTGTGGGTCAAGCCTAGTGCTTGAGCTCTTCGTCTTCTCGATATTTAAAATGCCCTTTGAGCTTGTTGTCCAAGTTCTTGACCTGTACAGGATTGGTACCCAGCCTTCTTCTGTACCCTTTTTAGTAACATGTATGAATCATGGATTGCCATGGAGCACTTTATGGCTTTACAGTATCACTTAACTGAAAATACAATGATAAGATATGCAGGCCATGGGTTAGGTGGCTCAAGGCTACTATGCAGTCAAGTCGTGTGTCTGAGTGGGCGCACTCTGGACTCTGTGATAGCTTTGTCTTTAGTTTGCCTGTGGAATCACAGGATAATTTAGGTTGGAGAGGGCATCATGAGACCATCGGGTCCACCCACCTGCTCAAAGCAGGGCCAACTTAAATTTTGAATATCAGTAAGGACAGAGGTTCCCCACCTCCCCAGGCCCTTGTTCTGGTGCTTAACTACCCATTTGGGATGCAGCTCTGTCCCATTGCCCCTGGTTCTTTGCTGTGCAACTCCAAGAAGAGCCTGTCTCTGTCTTCTCCATGCCCTCCTATTAGGTAGCTGAAGACAGCAATAACATCCCCCTTAACGTTCTCTTCATGCTGACCAAGCCCAGGTCTTGCAGCCTCTCCTCTTTATATCTTGTGGTCCAGCCCCAGCTATCCTAGTAGCCTGCACTCAGCTTGCTCTGGTAGGTCAATGTCTGTCCTGGGAGTCCAAAGACTGGACACAATACTCAAGATGCAGCTTCACAAGCCTCAAACAGGGGAGTAATCCCTACCCTTAACCTGCTGGCTATGCTTTTGCTAACACAGCCTGCTATGTGTTTGACCTAAATCACTGCAAGGTCCTGCTGCTGGCTCATGTTCAGTTTGCTGCCCACCAAGACCTCCAGGTCCCGTTCTCCTGGCCAGATGGGAAGCCAGGCCCCAGCCCTTCCCATGTGTGGGATTTTGCATTTGAACTTTGCCTGTGCCACCATGTTGTTTAGGTTCTGCTCCAAGGTGTGTCAGCCATTCCCTCCAGTTCGGTCTTGTTGGAAACTTGCTGAGAGCGTGCTCTGGGTTGCTGAGAGCTCATCCAGGTCACCCATGAGGATATTGCCATGACTGCCCCTTGGAAAATCCCCGCTGGCAGTTCACCCTGTCCAACATGTGCCTGGAAATGGATGCCAGGAGGATTTAGCTCATACTTTTCTGGGGATCGAGGTGAGCCTGATGAGCCTGTAGCTTCCCTCATCCTTCTTGAAGGTGAATATGATTCTTCTTCCCAGGCAGTGGGACCTCTCCCTGATCACCCTGCTCTTTTAAAGATGATAAAGTGGTTTCAGGCTAATGTTCGCCACAACCTCGAATACATCTGGTCTGGTCCCATGGGCTTGCATAACATCCCATTCGCTTAGGTGATCCCCAGCTCCATCCTCTGCTATTGTGGGAAGTGTTTGACTCCACCAGACTCTGCCACTAGTGTTCAAAGCTGTCTTGCACGTGGATATTTGGACTTCTCTGGTTTGAGACTGTTGTTGTAGGAGCTGGAGGTTGAGAGTCAGCATACAGAGGGATACTGGCTTAGGCCCAAAGAAGGTAAAGCGGTATAAGAAGGCAGGAGGAGCCAGATACCTTCCTCAGCTTTGATTCACTTCATATTTATCCAAGTGGTATGGCCAGGACCCCTGTTTCCTGCTTGGTCAGCCTGTCTTGACTTGGGGAACAGGTAGGACCGCATGTGATGTAACTAGATATTATCTCTCTAAAAGAGAGGCTTGTTTTGCTGTCAGGGAGCTCAGGACAGAGACGAGGCTGGAAGGTCACAGGCTCTCTCCTGCAGCCACGCTTGCCCCACTGCTGCATCAATGTAGGATCTGGGGCGTGGTGAGATCTGACTTGGGGTGAGCCTAAGGTGCTGTTAGCACCCTGTCTGCGCTCTGCCTTCCTTCTGCTCAGCCCAAACTGCTCTTTTAACTGTCTTCTCCCCAAACATGCGTTCTGCAGCATTCCAAAAATAGCTACTCTTTTTTCTTTTTTGGAGGAGGTAGAGTTGCAGGTGGTGGTGGTGACGTTTCCATCGCATTTGCTTTGTAAGCCCAGACTTATCCCAGCAGTGCTGTCCTCTTCCCCCTACTCAGAAGCCAAGCAGTAATCAAAATCTGTGAAATATTCATGGCTGCAGCTGAGAAGCCTCCTTAAAAGTATTCTTCATCTCGTGTTTTAAGATGGAGAATGAAATCCAGATGGCTACAAATAGGAGAAAAGGAGCTTTTTTTCTTCCTTCAGCTCAGAGGCTGGATTTCGTTAGTGAAGGTCAAAGTGAGGAACCTCCACGATGGGTGATGGATGCAACTTCATTCTGGGTCACCAGCCAAAAGTTGGGATTGCAGGCTCCTGGCAGTACCAGTGCTATTGGATATTTGGGTGTTGTCTGTGTGGAGTGATCATGAGGAAAGCCACCTTGTGTCACCGCAGACCTTACAGAGTCCAGCCTAGTCAACTGGAGAGGGTGGTACGGAGCCTGGATCCCTCTGTAGGGAGTGAGGTACCTGGAGGACTCATTACTTTCTGCAGCCAAGGACAGTGCTGCACACGTGAGCATCTAGAAATGTAGGTAGATGCCTTAACTTGTCGAGGAACAAGTTAGGCTTCTGGTCCCTTGGCCAAGGACACATCAGCTTTCCCTGTGCCTTTGAATGAGTTGGGAGCAGGACAGTGGTTTGTTGGTTTTGGTTGGTTTTTTTTTTTTTTTTTTTTAAATAGCTTTCAGTATCTGTGCCCACAAGTTTTCCCAAGGGGAAGCAGCCCTTCAGAGGCTGCTGGCCCAACTCCTGGCCTGATGATTCCTTATACAAAGTCAGGACTAAAGCCTCTGACTAGGTGTGGAGGCATGTGTTGCCATGGCTTGGAGGTTGGGCTGTCTCCTTGCTATCTCTTGCCCAAGAAAGGTCTCTGTGGATTGAATGCATCGCCCCTAATTTTCCAGGAGAGTGTTCAGGAGAGGAGACCATCGGGACACAGAAGTCCTTCTTGGCAGAGTGTTCCTCTTCTGCTTTCTGCCGTTGATGCCATGGGGGCTGGAGCAAAAGCATGCCTCACTGGGTCTCCTTCTTCTCGTTTGCAGGCTGTACCAAGCTGTGAAACTGCTCTTCTCCTTTGGGATTTT
The DNA here is from genome assembly GCF_047370975.1 of Nipponia nippon. Classification (NCBI taxonomy): domain Eukaryota; kingdom Metazoa; phylum Chordata; class Aves; order Pelecaniformes; family Threskiornithidae; genus Nipponia; species Nipponia nippon. The sequence continues at coordinate 5,960,985 of NW_028262333.1, read as the reverse complement.
CTTCACATACGCTGTGCAGTTCTATGTGCCCGCCGAGATCATCATCCCTCCCCTCGTCGCCCGGGTGTCAGAGCGCTGGGGCTGGCTGGTCAACCTCCTCCTCAGGGTGGCCCTGGTTGGTGTGACATGTGAGTAGAAAGCAGCCTGTCTGAGTTCCCCTGTGAGGACGTGGCACCTCCTTCCCACTGTGGGCTGGTGGTGCTGAGAGCCTCTTTGCCCCTCGCCTTGTTGCCTCTGGCCCTGCTGCTAAAGCCCTCACAGCAGGGACTCTCCTGGACCTTGCTGGTGCAAGCCAGTGGCTGAAGGTGGCCTCCAAGGAGCAGCAGCAGTGGTCCTCTGCCACCTCTGTATGGGACTGGTGGTCTCTGCAGAGGAGCAGTAAACTTCCCACATCATTTGGAGGTGGCAGATCCCCGTGGAGCCTTGGGCCTGAGATCCCCCTGATGGCACTTTTGAGGGCCATCAAGTCCCATCAGGCTTTGTATGAAACACTTCCAGCACTTCCTGATCCAGTGCCGGGGCAGCCCAGACTGGAGGCTGTTTTCCATAGGCAGTGTGCAGCCCAGCTCCTCGTGCCTGCACGACAGGGGCACGGCTGCAAAGGGGTTGCTGGCCACAAAGGAAGAGGTGTTCCTGTACATGCACACATTTATTGCAGTGTGTAGCACAGCAGAAGACAACTGAAAATAGCACGTGACCCATAACCAAAGCCTCAACGTCTCTGTGGCCACAGGGCAGGTCTGGCTGGATCAGCCCCAAATGGTCCCTTTTCCCTGACAGTGTTTGGTGCCTGCAGTGAGGCTCTGGTGTAGCAGGCTGCTGGGCTCGAGCCTGGTGGACCTTTGGGAAAGGTGTGGAGCAAATCAGGTGCAGGATTATCTGATTTTGGCTAGCTTTGATTCCTGAAGGCTAAATCCTTGCTGTTGTCAGCACAGCCGAGACGCTTGATTGAGCTCCCAGGCGTCATCTGCTGAAAAAGAGCTTTTCTCCGTGGCTTGATGCTGCTGATGCACCAGAGTTGAGCATCAGGAGCCTGGCCCCGTGTCCCAGCTGGCTTTGGTTTGGGTTTGAGAAGAGCATGGTGCTAACTCGAGGGCAGTGGAGCTGGCTGAGAGCAGGGTGCTGCCAGTTTCTGGGCTCTTGCGAATGATGGGCCAGAAGCACTGCATTAACAGAGGTGAGCAAAGCCCTGTCTCCTCTCTGCTCTGTTCCTGAAGCACAGTCTGCCTCGACGCCTGCAGCTGGAGGGACGGTGCAGGGATGAAATCCTGCCATGCTGGACCATGTGCTCCAGCCACCCCGGTGCTGTGGTTGGGCTCGGAGCCTGCCTGCGGGATGGGAGCCTCTCCCGGAGGGCGTTGGGCTGTGCCTGGCCAGGGAACCGAAGGCTTGGAGTGATGGGATGGCTTTAGGCACCGACAGTGATTGTACCCTCCCATTTCGGGGTAGGGAGGCAGCAGAGGTGTTGGTGGAAGGATGCTGGTTCCTTTGTACCTCCGCCCCTTACCTTTCCCTGTAAGAGATTGCTGTGGCTGTTGGTGAGGATAAAAGCAATTAGGGGGGTTGCATGAATATTCATCAGATGATTGCGTGCCTGCAGAACAAGCCCGCATCATGGCTTTGGCTTCCAAAGAGAGTATGCAGTTTGGTGTATGGGTGTCTTTTAAGCTTAGACTTCAAAACCAGCACACTTAAAAACCCTTTGAATTAATACCTGCGGAAAGCACGACCGTTGCCCCTGGAGGCTGAGGACTGCAGCTGGTGCTTCAGTTCTGCTTGTTTTAGAGGGGGGGGGGGGTTAATAATTTTGTTTACTCTGAGTCGAAAGAGTGGTGTGGGATGGGCTGAGGATGCTGTTAGAGGTCGGCAGCTCTGCTTTCCCCATGGGCTGCTGGACAAGGGAGGCTGCTCGCAGCAGAGACCTGGCAGAGCACATCTTTGGCTCTGTGCAGGGCTGAGCCCCAGGATAAACTTCCTCCAGGCCAGCTCAGCGGGGACCTTTGCTGCTGTGCCCCATGGTAGGGGGACAGTTCGTCTCGAGGCTTATCCAGCTGACAGCAGGGCTGGAGTGGTGGCGATGTGCAGGAGCACCTCCTGTTTGTGTCTCTGCCTGCTGTCCATCTCCCAAGCTTTCCATCTCCTGCGGTGCTGTGGGTGACCTTTGGCTCAGGGAGGCTCCAACAGCCTCTCTTGCCTGCAGGTGATTGCCAGGCAGTGAAAGAAACCCTCCGGTAAGGAGCCCCGAGATGCCCCTTCTCCACCGAGGCTGTAGCTGCCACGGTTCTAGGTGTCTCCTGTGTCTAAGCAGAGCATTCAAAGCAATAAACCAATTTATTTCTCTTGGTCACTTTGATTAAGCGCTGAAGTCTGCTTTGTTTGCAGAGAACGCTCTGGTTGCCCTTTCCTCAGGCTTTGTTTGACCAAAAAGCAGCAGCGATGCTCTCGAGTGCCGAGGCTGCTGCGGATGGGGAGCTCACTCGGTGTGTGAGCGTGCCGAGGGGCACTGCTCCCAGCTGCAAAACGGGACCTTGCTGATGCTTTATTTTAAATCTGCTCCCCAAATGCTGACACTGTGGTGTCCCAAGAGGAGCCCAGAGGTGGTGGCGGCTGTGGGCGGGTTGGAAGGAGAAGGCACCATCCCTCCAGCCTCCCCTGGCCCAGAGCAGGAGGAGGGGGAGCAGGAATACCTTTTGCACCGCTAAGTGTGAGCTGTCAGAAGTCTCCCAGGGGGATTTTCCTTGGCTGCAGTTTTTATCTAACAAATGTTCTCCCCCGGGCTGTGCTGTGGGCACTCTGCTGCTGGAGCAGCTCTAAACGCATGCAAACCACATGGGTTTATTCAGGGTGGGGGGGAGATGGCTTTTTCCTCCCGTCTCCTGCTTTTATGGGGTTTCTGAGGCTTTACGGCTCCCCAGGTGTGCAGAGCAGGAGTGCTGGCTCTCACGCGGGGGCCGGGGATGCCGGCAGCCGCTCTTCTGCCAGCAGCATCTGTTTGCTGGGGCACTGGTCCTGCTCAGCCCTGGAGCTCACTGTGGTGGTGCCCAGGGCGACAGAAAGGGTTTGGTTTGCGTGCTGCGCTTCGTTAACTCGATGCAACAGCTTAATTGCTTGTTGGGGAGGAGTTGCTGGAAAAGATGCAGCCGCGTCTTCAAAGCTCTTGTGTCAGGGAAAAGGGCAGAGGTATGATTCAAGCAGATGGCATCCTTGCGGTGGGTTTTTGTTTGCTTTGACGCAGGGGAGGAGGGTCTCTGCCATCTGGGAGCTGGCAGCACTGACATCGTGTTTGCTCCTTCTCCAGGTGTGCTGGCCATCCTCATCCCGCGCCTGGACATCGTCATCTCGCTGGTGGGCTCCGTCAGCAGCAGCGCCCTGGCTCTCATCTTCCCCCCGCTGCTGGAGATCGCCACCTACTATGCAGAAGGCATACACCCCCTCATCATCGCCAAGGACATCGCTATCAGTCTCTTCGGCTTCGTGGGCTTCGTGGTAGGGACGTATGAGGCGCTGGTGGAGCTGGCAGCGCCTGCCGCTGCCGTTGTGAACACCACCACTGCCATGGTGCAGTGACGGTCCCCCTTCCCCGCTGGCCCCTCCGGATGCTGTGCTGGGGACACACAGACACTGGGTGCTGCTGGTCTGCTGGGGACGGTCTCCTCTCTCCTCTGGGGAAACGTGGTGGGTTTGGTCTGTGAGAGGACGGGGCTGCCCATCATCGTGGCCGCCCTTCTCCAGCTGCAGCAGGGTCCTGTGCTGGGCTCCAGCTGGGGAGGTGGGATCCAGCCTGGGGCTGGGGCAGTGCCTTCCTCGGGGGCATTTTGGCCAGGTGATAGAGTAAAACAGCCCCCTCGGCACCTGTGTAAATAGTCACTTTGCGAGGTGAGGAATCCTGGGGATGTAGATTTTGATTTTATTTTATTTTTTTAAATCTCAACCTTTCCGTATTTCCCCCATCCCTTCAGTCAGGATGGGGAACAGGGACTGCTCTTTTTTGTGCCAGTTTCCACACCCCCCCCCCCCCCCCCCCGCCCCAGCACTTTATTTTTACAGCAACAGAGAAACCTCAGCTCAGGTTGGAGAGCGTGGAGCTGCCTCCTCACCCCGGCCTTGTGGGGAGGGCGAGCAGAGCGCGAGGTGCGGAGCATCCCAGGGCCCCCCCCCAGCTCTCCCGCGGTGGGATCCCCTGACATGGGCATTGGCTCCTGCTGTGCTCCGGCTCTGTTTCCAGCCACCTCGGGGGCTGAGCAGGGCCTGGAGCTGGGCACCAGGCATGGCACCTCCCTGGCCTGGGAGGGTTTGCTGCACCCTGGCCCACGCTTTCAGTTGTGACACTTCTTTTCCCCCATACCTAATGCGTGGCTTTCGGAAGCATTAGAGAACCGAGGCAAATGGGCTCTGCCGTAACGAGGGTCTGAGCCCGTCGCCTTTGTCTGGGAGCCCTCTCCCTGCGTGGGATGGGGTGTCCTTGGGGGTCACTGCGTGCTGCCTGCACGCCGGAAAAATACATCGCCTTGTTTACAGTGCCCGAGCTGGCCCTGGCACGCTCCGGCTGCATCTGCAGGCCGATACTGAATGTCAAACCACACACAAAAACACCATAGTATTTTATTTTTTTTTTTTTACCCTTTCTCTCCTGGTCCTACTCCCTCTGCATCCTCTGCCTCCACTCCGGCTCCTGTCCTCTGGTAGGATGCAGCTCTCTGCCGCTTCTCCCTGTGCTCCCGTTGCTTCTTGTGTCGTGGCTGGTGCATGCCTGGGGGGGACAGTCCCCGCTACGCTGCAGCTTTCCTTCGTCTCAGTGAGCCTGGCTTCCTCCCTGGAGTTTCCTTGACTTTCTGCTGGATTTCGATTTTTTTTTTTTTTTTTTTTTAAGACAGGAGAGCCAATGCATCCTCCATGGGATGTCTTTTCCTAGCAGTGCAAAAAGGTTTTGGCTGAGTCGCCCCTCTGCAACCCCGTCTCTGGGCCAAACTCCTCCCCGGTAACGCAGCATCTCCCAAACGCCGGCAGCGCGGTGGCTTCCTTGGGAGAGCCTTTGTCACTGCATCCCACTGCAGCCGTGTCTCCCTGGAGGTGGGCAAAGGCTGCTGGCAGTGGTGGGAAAGGAGTATGAATATAGCGCTGGTGGGCTGCATTCCCATTTTTGACGGAGGATGAGTGAGGCTTGAGGTTGTTTTCGGTGTTTGACCCGCTTCTGGGAGAAGGCTGTGCAGAGCAGTGTCCCTGCAGCCTGCCTCCTCGATGTGTGGCATTTCAGTGACTTGCACTGTGTCCCCTTTGGTGGCTCTGCTTTGGGTGCCCCATGCCGGTACCTGGACCCACGGCCAGGTGTGGGGTGGGTCTGTGCCATGTTGCTGCTCCTTTCCAGCCCCTCGCCTGCTCACTGCATCTCGGGGCTCACCTCCTCTCCTCCAGGTCTGTGCTGGTGAAGGTTTCAGCATGCTCCGGCATCGCTTGGTCATGGGCAAAGCAAAGGTTTAAGTCAAATTGTCCATCTGGAGGACACTGTGGGGATAGAGAGCAAACACCTGGAGGGGGCTCCAGGGCATGCCACGGACAGGAAAAGTGCAATATTCACATCCATCGCTGTGTACTGACCCCGGCGTGGCCCTTGGGGGTTCGGTTTGGGTGCAGAAATGTTACCCTTGGCAGAGGAGGGCATGCTGTGAGGAGCAGGGGATGTCTGATGCTTGCCCCCAGCTCTGTCAGTACTCCACAAGAAGGCTGGCCACATTCTGGGGGACAGCTGTGTGACAGGGCCTGTCCCCAGCCTGGCACTGGGCATTGGTGGGTTTGCTGGCGGGGCACGTAGCACCCAATTCACTTTGCAATCAGTGGTGAAGACCTCATTTCCCAGGAGACTGGGATATCACAGCAGCATTAAACGGTTTTTGCAGTTCTTCACTTTTATCGAGGGGAGCAGGGGGTGTTCGGAGATGGGGCCAGATGTGAGGGGCTCTGCCGAGCCAGGAAGACCTGACACAGGACACGATGGACATGAAAACTTGACACTTGTGTATCGCAGGCTGCTCTGTAACCAAGGAAATTGTCTGTGTAAATATAGAAATGATTAATGTACATGTCTCGTGCCTATGGATGTTGTCGGCGTACAGCGTGTGTGGCTGCCCAGTGGAAGAGCTGGTGCTGCACCTGAATCATGTATCTTATTTTAATCAATAAATATAATCTATTTTTTATGTGAAAAGGCTCTGGGGTGTGAGATGGGGCTTTCTCTTCAACGAGGCAGGTGTAAAACTACCGGGCAGGGCCCAGGCCAGGTGTGGAGCAGGTCTGGGGGTCTCCAAGGGGGACCTCGCTGTGCTGGGCTGGATGGGGCAACGGTGTGGCATTAGCACCAGTGGGCTTGCTACAACTTTTGGGACTTATCTCTTTGGATTTTTTTTTTTCTTTTTTTTCTTCTTTTTGCAAATACCACCCAAATACAAGGGCTTGGGGAGGAGGGGGCATCTGTGGAAGAGCAGGAGACTTGGAGCCCAGCAGGCAGCCAGGGTCAGACCCTGTGCTTTTCCCACCCCGCGGCAGTATACAAATCTTCCCCTTCTGCCGAGGGTTTCAAATAAAAGTGTTTCAGCTTTGCTGCTCTGAAAATTAGAATTTTTCTTCTGAATGCATTTGTGCAAGTAGGTTGTGGCCAAAGCCTTTATCGGCTTGCTAGGCTTGGCTCTTCTCTCTGCCCGATCAAAGCTGCCCCTTGGCTTCTCGGCTGTGCCCTGGGACCCAGCAGCCTGGTTTATGCCGAAAGTGGGGGCGCAGCTGAAAAAAGAGCTTGGCATGTGCCGATGGCAGCAGCGCGGTGGATGCCGAGCTGCCGCTGATCCACCCGAGAGATCAAAGGAGCAAAAGCCAGCCCATGCTTGGAGACGGCCGGGTGCCGTGCCAGCATCGCTGCAGCTTGGCTTATCCTCACACTGCTGAGTAATGCATGCCATTGTGGTGTGTCATTAGCAGGGCTGTTTGGGAAATCAGGGCTAAAAAAAGTTAATCTCTTGAAGCTGTGGCAGAAAAGTCTCCTTATAGCATGCAGACTGATGGGGAGAGTGGTTCCCTGAGGGGGATCCGAGGCCACCTGAACCCCAGGGCGGGAGGAGCGGCTGAGCACAGGCAGCTCCTGGGGTATTTCTGACCGTGGGGAGTCACCACGGCCATCCTTTCTTCCAAGGGTTGAGTGCTGCAGGACTGCTCCCGTTCCATGAAATGGCTTTGCCGAGGCTGCCCCTTCCCAGGTGTCACTTAGCAAAGCATCATCTCCAGTGCCCTTGCCCTCCCCTGCGGCTGCCAGCCAAGGCAACCCTGGTGAGTCAAAAAGTCTAAAGGAAAATATCATCGCTGTTTTTTGTGCTACTTCGGATGCTGGAAAGAGTAATTTGGGTTTGCCTTATGGGAAAAAGCAGCACGTGCTGCTGAGAAAATGTGGCACTCTTGGAGCAAGGGTGGGAAGCCGGCAGGGTGACAGCCTGCCCAGGCCCCTCAGAAACCTGCCCAGACCCTGAGCCAGCAGCAGTGCTGGGTCCCCGCTGCGGTATCACTGGTGCTGGGCTCGTGCCATCCCACTTCGCTGAAAATGCCAGAGAGCGAAGGCAGAAACTGGGGTTTATGAGCAGGAAACAAGGGCAGAGCAGGTGAAACCCATCTTTTCCGTAAGAAAACGCTGCTCCCCCAGCAAGCCCAGAGCTGGCAACCTACTCTTCACAATGTCCCACCAGCATGCAGGGGGATGAGTCTGCCGTGGGGACATGGCTGCATTTAGAGTTTTATTAAAAATAGCTACAGGGAACTGCAAAGCTCACAAGTCCATCCTGACAGAGGAAAGCTGGGTTGGGGACCTGCGCAAGCGCAGCCAAGTGCTCCCTCCCCTGGCTTTAATTTGGGATCAAGCCCAGCTGTGGTGGGGTAACAGGGCTGGGGTGGGAGGTGCGGCCATGCCAGGTGATGCTCGTCCTGCAGCTGGCACTTCAGGCACGAGGGAGGCCATCCTGCTCTTCCCTGCTCAGCCTTGCTGCGTGATCAGCCCCCCTCGAGCCAGCAGGTAGGATGCTTTTGTATCCCTGGGGTGTTTTGGGGAGTGGGGTGAGTCCCTGGCTTGGGACATGGAGTTGGTGGCAGGATCTGCAGCTCAAGGTGCTGGGGCAGCATAAATGTTGTGTGGTCGGACTGGGGGTTTGGAGCAGGGTGCTGTACTGGTGGGTTTCCCTTGTCCTGCTGCTTGTGCTGCCCCTGCCTGGATGCAGCCCTGTTCCTGGGCCTGGCAGAGATGTTGCTGTGCTCTGTCTGCAAAGTGCTTTAGGGTTGTAGGGTAATTGAGGCTGGCAGGGACCTTGGTAGGACTCTCCTCCAACCTTCTCCACCCTGAAGCACCTCTTAGCATTATGAAAAAAGCTCTTTTTACTCTCCCATTTTCCCCAGGATCTCTCCTGTGTTTCTTCACGCAACCCACTGATGTCTAAGCTTAGAAACACTGTGCCTGAATTAATGTGCAGGGATTGTGCTCTTTTAGGATGGAGGTGTTGAACGGGATTTACAAAGTAAAACCAAACAGCTAAAAAATCAGTCCTAATCCAGGCAGGGATTGATTTCTGCTGAGCAGAGCTGGCTTTCAAAGAAGGAGGCTGTATTGCCTTGCAAACCTCAAGGTAACTCAGCTCCTGGGCCAGCCAGCTGTGGAACTGGTTCCAGTTTGCATCTGGGCAGTGAGAGTCCAGTGAGAACATCCCTGTGTGTCCCAAATGCAACCCCCTTTCCTTGATTTTGTTTCTAGAAGGGGATGTGAATAGCAATTTTTTTTTTACATCTGCTGGTTGTCTGAGCCAAGTGTCTCTATCTGGGCGTCCTGAGCCTTCCCGTGTTCATGCCCTTCCTTGTGCGCCCTCCCCCAGTTCAGCACTAAGGCACCCGGCAGTGGAGAGAAAGCCAGAAAGTTATGGCTCGGGTCAGTAAGCACTGGGAAAGTGGTTTCTGGGATGTGGTTGGTGGGAAGTACAATTCTGACCACGTTGGGGGCTCTGGTGGGTACTTAAGACTTGGTGATACCCCATCACTGGTGCCTGGGAGAGCTGCTGGATGGAAGGGTTCTGCTGAACCTTCCAGGCACAACCCTGGTGTGCTCCTAGTGCTGCTCCAGCAAAAATGCAATGAGAGCGTTTCAAGAAATGACTTTTGTTTTATTCTGGTCTGGAGAGAATGGCATCCCTCCATTCTTCCTTCCCTCCCTCCCTTCCTCCCTGCCAGTGTGGGAAGCCGGGCTGCTCACCTGCCTTCTGCAGCTTCTTGCTCTTGCGGACGGAGGTGATGACCAAGCCATTGCCCAGGATGTCACCTGTGATGGTGAGGATGAGTGTGGGGCTGAGCAGGGCGAGTGCCCAGGTGGGGTAGGGTGGCATGTCCCCCTGCCCTGCGCTCCCCTCTGTGCCAGGCAGGGGCTGTGCAGGGCTGGCAGCCATTCCAGACTGCCTCCCCTTGAGGAAGAGGAGGAGGAAGAGGAATGGGAACAAGCTCTCGGGGCTTGCCTGATTCCTCCTCTCCCCTCTCAGAAGCTCTTCTTTACCCCAGGCCACCCTGTGGACCTCCCAGGAGTGTTTTTGGCGCACTGCAGGGTGCAGGCAGGAAGAGTCCCTGCCCACATCCCAGCTGCTGGGGTCTCATGGCAATCCCTGGCTAGCGAAGCTCTGCGCAGCCAGTAGGAGCTCAGCGTTTGCCCATTTCTGGGCTGGGGGAGTTAATTTGCTCTGGGAGCATCTTCTAAACCAGTGCTCTTCACCCATGGCATCAGGTCTTGCAAAGTGCCCTTCTGCCTCGGCGTGGGGCTGGCCCTGAGGGATCCCCTTTGGGGGTGTGGGTTGCAGAGCCAAAGGCTGCTGGGGTCCTGCCTTTCCCCCGAGCAGGCTGATCTCCGGGCAGGGGACACTGAGGCTCTGCCCTGGGCTGGCACGGTCCCACCTCATCGGTCACTCTCGGGGTCGCTATCCCCTGTGGATATTGTCCCTTGGCAGCACTGCTTCCCCGGTCTTCCCTTTGCCACCTCCATGGTGGTAGCTAATGACATCACTGGCACTCAAAGCATTGCTGAGCTTTAGTGAAGTCAGCTGTGTTGGGGGAGCTCTGAGATGGATCTTGCTCCCCAGTTGATGGCGAGCCCTGCCAGAGGAGGCTGCCTGGCGTGCGTGGGGGAGTGACAGCAGTGACCAGCCTGGGGTTCTTGGTTAAAAAAAAATTATGAAAGGGCAAGAGAGCTTTGAGAGGTAAAACAGGCAGTGCTCTGGGGGGCTGTGGGGTGGCTGATGGGTGCTGGAGGAGCAGCAAGCAGTCCCGATGCCCAGGGGATGCTTGGGTAGGGGAGTGGGGCTGCGGGCAGGGTCTAGAGGTGCTAGGGCTGGCTGCTGTGTCGCATGGAGCCTGTGCTGCGTGTTTTGGGCACCTCTCTGCAGATATGCTTGAGTCAGGTGTGTTTTCCAGGTTAACCGGGTGATAGTCATCTCCTTAAGGGCTGTGGCTTTATTTTCAGAAATGACATCAACTTCTGTTTTCCCAAGTGTGTTTGGTTGAGGATGAGAATCAAGGCAGGGCTTGGATTTGGGTCCTTTCAACCCCTTTGCTCCTGAGTTAGCAGATATGGGAGGCTTGTGCCTTCCTGAAGCAAGGCAGGCTACCATGGGTCTGCCTCCTTCTTCTGGCCCTTATGGGATCCTCAAAGGTGTGTTGAACTTGCTGTCTTGGTACTTCTTTGAAGGCTTAAGAGGCTGGGGATGCTGGTGTCAAAAATAAGCTGTTGTTCCCCGGGCTGCCCTTGGCTGGAGCTAGGCAGGGATGTCCTGTTTACAAGGTGTGGTGGGTTGACCCTGATTGGATGCCAGGTGCCCACCAAAGCTGCTCTATCACTCCCCTCCTCAGAGGGACAGGGAAGAGAAAATATAATGAAAAGCTCATGGGTTGAGATAAGGACAGGGAGAGATCACTCAGCAGTTACCGTCACAGGCAAAACATACTCGACTTGGGAAAAATTAATTTATTACCAATCAAATCAGAGTAGGATAATGAGAAATAAAACCAAATCTTAAAAACACTTTCCCCCCACCCCTCCCTTCTTCCCAGGCTTAACTTCACTCCCGATTTCTCTCCCTCCTCCCCACCAGTGGCGCAGGGGGACTGGGAATGGGGGTTGTGGTCAGTTCATCCCACACTGTCTCTGCTGCTCCTTCCTCCTCAGGGGAGGACTCCTCACACTCTTCCCCTGCTCCAGCGTGGGGTCCCTTCCCATGGCAGGCAGTCCTCTATGAACTTCTCCATCATGAGTCCTTCCTGTGGGCTGCAGTTCTTCATGAACTGCTCCAGCGTGGGTCCCTTCCACGCCAGGTGCAGTCCTTCAGGAGCAGACTGCTCCAGCGTGGGTCCCCCGTGGGGTCACAAGCCCTGCCAGCAAACCTGCTCCAGCCTGGGCTTCTCTCTCCATGGGTCCACAGGTCCTGCCAGGAGCCTGCTCCAGCCTGGGCTTCCCATGGGGTCACAGCCTCCTTTGGGCATCCCCCTGCTCCAGCATGGGGTCCTCTGTGGGCTGCAGGTGGAGATCTGCTCCACCATGGACCTCCATGGGCTGCAGGGGAATGCTGCCTACCTCGCCATGGTCTTCACCAGGGGCTGCAGGGGAATCTCTGCTCCGGTGCCTGGAGCACCTCTTCCTCCTCCTCCTTGACACCACCTTGGTGTCTGCAGAGTTGTTCCTCTTGCATATTCTCACTCCTCTCTCTGGCTGCAGTTGCCCAGGTTTTTTTTCCCCTTTTTAAATGTGTTATTGCAGAGGTGCTGTCACCATCACTGATGGGCTCAGCCTTGGCGGGTCTGTCTTGGAGCTGGTTGGCACTGGCTCTATTGGACACAGGGGAAGCTTCTAGCAGCTTCTCACAGAATCCACCTCTGTAACCCCCCTGCTACCAAAACCTTGCCATACAAACCCAATACACGAGGGAATCCCTGAGTTATTGAATGAAATCATAATAGTAAAAAAATCCAAACTCTTTTAATACTTTCCAAAAATCAACAACAAAAAAGTTACATCAAACAACCAACCAAAGAAAACCTCTCACAAAGAAATGATACGTTCCCAAGCACAAGGACGTACAGGCAAACCCACGCTCAGTAGCCTTGGTGCCCCGTCTCAGGTAGGAGATGCCACGCAGTGCTGGCCAGTCTTTCTGGGATACACCGGGGAGCCACAGCTGGGTGGCAGGACCACGTACCGCTGCATTCAGCGTGGGACCATGACAGCCACAGGGACATGGCTGTGCTTGCACCCTTGGGCCAGGGTCTCCCTTACTCCCATGAGTGCAGCGCGACTGGGCAGGGGTCTTGCTTTGCTGCTGGCTGCACTGGTTTGAGTCTGGGGGTGGTTCCTGGTGCGACAAAGATTGTTGCTTGGCTTTTCTACAGGAATGAATTTTTTTTTTTCTTCTTGGACTTCTGTTGGCCAAGTGAGGGACATGCTGATGTGAGGAACAAGTAAGGGACAGCTGCATTCCCTCATTTCTCTCCCCGTGTCAGGGAGCAGATGTAGAAGAGGGTTTGCACCAGCTGATCCATTCCACTGGGCAAACTGTTGGCTCAATGCAAGCCCTCAGAGCCAGAGCTGGGGGCAGGGAGCTTCTGCTATCCCACCTGGGGCACTCCCAGGCTGTGCATCGCTAGTCTTTTTGCACCTTCTCCACCACAACTGCTGCTATGCCTGTAGTGCTTGCCCTTGTCCTCCTCCTCCTCATCGCTGTGGCCAGGAAGCCCGGGGTGGGAGGAGGTGGGGCGCTGCGGTCCTGCACGGTGTCGGAGGAAGTCCCCTTGGCAAGGAGGCAGGTTAGTCATTGGTATCCCAGGAGCACCCTCCGTGTCCCGGCAGTGGCTGGAACATTTCCCCTCCGTTTGCAGCAGGAGCACCGTGGAGGGCAGTGGGGAGAAAGATCCAGCCAAAGTACAACCCAGCCATGCAGGGGGAGATGCCGTAAGCCGGGGGGAACGGGACACGTAAGCCTCCCTTTGGTGGCACGTGCCAGCCCCCAGCACGCTGTTCTGCATGGAGATGGGCTTCTCTTTTCATCTTGAGGATGAGCCCCCCATTAAAACATCACCTCCTCGCAGCTCCCGTAGTCACTCTCCACCATGTCAGAGCCCTCATAGTTAGGAGGTGGAAGGGGCTGGGCTCGGATGCTGGGCTGGTGGCCCACCTCACAGTCTGCGTAGGAAGGCTGGGCCACACTCAGGCGCATGCTCACCCGCTTGTAGCCGGGGTCGGGCTGGTACGGGATGCCCTCGCCCTGCACCAGCTGGGCTGGGTAGTAGCTGATGGCCGTATATTCGTTCTGGCACTGGGAGGCTCCCATGTCCACAGGGCTGAGTGGCAAGAAGTCCTCCAGGTTCTGGTTGCTGTAGCGGGGTGGGATGGGGGCCCGCTTGTTGCTCTGGTCCAGCGGGAAGGGAAAGCCCCCATAAAGAGTGACCGGCTCTGCGTCCGCTGGCGGAGGGGGTGGTGGGGGGAGAGGAGGGTGGGAGGAGGATGCAGGGGGGCCTTGAATGATCTCGTAGTGGGAATATTCCTGGACATCTGATGACAGGTACCGGGGGGGCCAGTAGGTTGTTTCTGCTGGGTAGACTGGAATAAAACAGAGTTGTGTTAGCTGCAGTTCAAGCTGTTGCTTTCCCCCTCTTGCCTTCCCACTAACTCCTTCTGTAGATTCTGAGCCTGCAGGAGATGTGGCAAACCAGGGAAGAGAGGACACATGAGGACAGGGGAGTTGTAGTTGCTGCTTTGGGAACTGAGGGGACCTGAGGGCACCCCTGGCTGTGCTGGGGCAGTGTTCCCACCAGCACATCCCCTGCTCTAGCACCCAAAGACACACTTCATCACGCCGTCCGGATGCAAGAAGTTTGCATGATGAAGGGATGGGGGCAGAGCAAGTGATCCACTGGATCTCCCCTTTCCCTGTAGTTACTCTGGTGAACTCTCTTCTAATAATATCCTTTGGTGATGAACTGCACGGGGACAAGGCAGTCACCTTGCTGTCCAGAGCCATGCAAGGTGTTTCCCTGAGGGCGTGATCCCTCTGCCTAGGATCATTGACGCAAATGCCTTCACTAAAACTCACACTGACTTTCAGGTTCTTAATTTTTTCCCCTTAGCTTCATTATTCTCTTTTATAGGGTCTTTTGATCCAGGATGTGTGGGAATCCAGGCTATGCATTAATGGTTTCCCTGCTGATTGTATACGAGACTGAGAAGGCTAAAGCTGTAAACTGGGGTGTACTGGTGAGCAGGGAGGGAAGAGCCAATAAAGGACCTGTAGCAGGGCTTGAGCAGCATTTGCCTGTATTTTTTGCTTGGCTTTAACCAACACTGTTGGGCCCTCAAGTTTGCAAACCTTTGACCCACTTCACAGGGGGAAGAGGGATGTGTAAGAGCAAGAAAAAGCTGTGGCTACTGACCCATCTCCTCCCTGGCCCAGGTGCACTTGATGAAGGACTCATTGTCGGAGTTGGAGGGGGGTGCAGCGGGGGGCAGGTTGGGTGCCACACTGCACACAATGGTGCCCCGGTGCTTTGGGGTGTTGGCCGAGTTGAAGGTGATGAACTCGGGGGTGTTGGTGGGTTTGCGCTGCTCTGGAGTGGCCCGGTCCAGGTTGTTGTGTGCTGCATCACTGAGGATGTTGAGCTCAATGGGTGGCACGGCTTGGGTGCCCACACCCACGCTTTTGGAGAACTCGCTCTTGGAGAGCAGATCAGGGTCCTCCCGGGCCACGGGCTTGTGTGCCTTGGCCCGGTGACAGTAGCGCTTGCGGATGATCACAAAGGCCACAGCCAGGATGGCTGCCCCCAGCAAGCCGGCTACGATCTCTGCGATCTCCTCGGGGCCCACTGGCCACTGCGTGGGCACAATGGCGGGGGTGATGATGGGCTGTGTGCAGTAGTCCCCCTGGTAATCCGATGGGCAGATGCAGTGGATGGAGCCCTGGTTGCTCACGCAGCGCCCTGCGTTTCGGCATGGGTTGTCTTGGCACTCCTCAGCCAGCTTCTCGCACCTGTAGTGGGGACAGGATGGAGACAACCACCATTAGCCTGGGGATGCAGCTAAAACTGTATAATCCTGTTGAGGGCTCTGACTTACACTGGCCAAGGATGCTTCATCCTGGTCTGCTCTCCCTCTCTTGCTAGACTTGTGCTACCTGCCTCTCCTGGCAGAGGACCATGATCCTTGAGTCTAAAATGACGCTTTTCAGGAGACCATGTTTTACAGGATGGTCCTAATTTTCAGTCATATGCAACAAATTAAAATGGGGGGCTTCCTGCCTTAGAGGAGTATTTGGAGTTTCTAGAGCTAACACTGCATACAGAGATGCTCCCATCCTGTCAAATTAGGGAGCCCAGGGTCACTCTGAGATGTGTTAACCTCTTATGAAGTCTCATATGTCCTCCAGGCTCTGTGGGGTCTCAGGGTGATCTGTGGATGTCTGCAGGTTGCAGCAAACATTTGGGGAACATCTAGCCTGAGAAGTGGTGAATGGGCATCCTTGTTGGAGAGGTGTTTTTGGCATTTTATGGAGCATCTGCAGAACTGAGACTGAATTTCTGATTCTCTGTCCTGCTCCACACGACCTAAGCATTCCCCGACAGTACAGGGGACCTCTCCTTCCAACAGTAATGATCTCCCTGTGCTAGGGGGAATATGCAATGCTTTGTTGGCTTTCCCTCCTTATTTTTTCTTGTTACTAAAGAAACTCTGTGAGGTTTGGGCTCCTCTTGTTTCTTAGTGTTTTAGGATGTGTGAGCTGGTGTGTGCAACATGCACCCCTAGGCTCCAGCTGGATGACCAGTGATTTCAGATATTACACTGCCACCTAATGCTCAGCTACACATTTTTATTCCAAGAGTTGCACGAATAATTTCTGCCTTTGCATTGATTCAAAGGACCAGTGCTCATCCTGGCTAAATGACTAAGGCAGAAGGATGACCTGGACGTGATGATGCTGTTTGAGCTGTGCTGGGCATCTCTCACCAGGCTGGGCTGCAGGCAGGGCAGGGGGCTTGGAGGGGGTGCGTGGCTGCAGCGGGTAACGCTGAGCAGCAGAGCAGCCTCTGGGCTTGGGTTAATTCTCTGGCTGGAGGTATTTGGCAAGTGTGCACTGACATTTCATGTATGGGAAATGTATCCAAGCTGTAACACTGATGGTGAGAACTTCAAAGTGATATGAACCGTAGGGTTCAGGGCCAAAGCCAAACGCCCCTCATGATAACGTAGGCTATTTGACAGAAGAGGGGGAATGGCATCCTACACCTGCTTTTCAGCGTAGCCCACTGTCCTGAGCTGAGCTTTAAATTAGATGAATCATGGCTGTGACCTGGGAGAGAAATTCCCCTTGGATGAGCCCTGCAGAGCTGGTCCTGGGCAGAAACAGCCCCTGTAGCACCCAGGGTGGGTGTCCCAGCTAGTGAGGGAGGGGGCAGCTCGCAGCTGCACCAGCCAGCCTCAGGGCACCCTCCTGCCACCCAGCGCAGTGCCTGCCCGCACCCTGCTGCCAGGCAGCCCTGGCCGCAAGGAGGATGCCACCATTGCAGCCGAGCTCTGCACACACCGCGGGAAGGAGCAGCTTGTGGGGAGAGACCCTCCCCTCACAAGGAGAGGCTTTGAACCTGCACCAAGCATAACATCTGCAGGCATTCAAAGCACCTGTGAGGAGTGGAGGTTTTGGGTTTGTTTTTTTTTTTTTTTTTTTTTTTTTCCTCCTGCTCAGAGGAGAAGGGCACAGAGGGGCAATGACCACATGATGGCAGAGCTACTTATGCCCTGGTCTGCTCAGCTCTGCCTTGGGACAGTTCCCTGCTGCAATGCTCAGGTACCTGCAATTTGCACTTAAACCCCGGGTGTCTGGTGAGCTCCAGAAATGTGCGATGCTTGTTGACAGAGATTGTGTTTTCAGCCCACCATGGGAGATCACCTGGCCCAAAGCTTGCCCAGATCTTACCTTTCGCCCAGGTACCAGTCAGGGCAGTGGCAGGAGTAGCCAGTGGCGGAGAGGGTGCAGGTTCCCCCGTGCAGGCAGGGCTTGGACTCGCAGGGACTGTCTCCTAGCTCACAGCGCTCACCAGAAAACAGCCCGGGGCAGATGCAGGTGTAACCTGGAGAGGGTGAGAGTGCCATGACTATCCACATGGAAGAATCAGCCAGAACAGGGAAGAGCAGTACCTGGTGCTGATGGCACCCACAGAGTTCTCAGTCTGGCTACCTAAGCATAGGGACCTGCTGCTGCAGGAGGTGCTGTTGGGCACCCAGGCCGTCCATGGAGGGCTGGTGGGTACAGTACAGGACCTGAAGCAGTTGCTAGGGGCTGTCTGACCGCTTTGGGGCAATGCCATGGCACTAGAGAGCTATTTAAACAACAAGGCAAGCCTACCCTCTCCTGACGCAGACTCTCTCCTGACACAGACCCTTTCCTGCCAGGGATGTATTCAGGGCACAGCTTTATTGCATGGAGAAGCAGAGGGATAAATTCAGGCTAAAGGAAGGGGAGCCTGGCTGGCTGATTCACAGTTTCTGACTCTGCTAAATGCAATCCTCTGTAGATTATTGTTCTCTGAAGTCTTTGGTCCTGTGAATTCTCGTGGTATGAAGGGCTTGTTTCGACACGTCAGGTTTCTCTTGCCTACAGGAGGTGTCTGGTCGCAGCCAGAGAGAAACCCGAGGACTCAGAGGGGGCTGCTGCTGTTTGTGTTTTTGGCTGCTGTTTAGTGTAGCCCTAAGCATGGGAATGTCCCTGGCTGTGCTGAGCTCCTGCTAGTCACTTGGCTGGTGGTGACGTGCGGGAAGTTCGGAGCTTCCACCTTGCAGCATGCTTGAAAAGTCTTTGCTACTCATCCACAAACTAAACATCCCTGCTTTAGAGCACAAACTGAACAAATGCAGACCTGTTTCCACATGTGTGTTAGTGGTGGTACAACAAGGATGTGCTGACACTCGTGCAGCAGGTGCTGGACGTTGCCTGTAGGGCTACGTGTGCCCAAACACACGTGTTCCTGGATGCGGGGGTTCACATGCGTTTGCACCTGTGGTCCTGAGCGCTGTGGTTGATGTGGTGGCTGGTCTGGTTTTGACCCTTTCCGCACAGATGCGTTCTCACGCGGCCACGTGGCTTACGCGGGCTCGCTTGCACAGACATGTCATTGCCTGTTCATGTAGCCCCACGCCTGAGATCCCCGGCAGAGTTTTGCATAAACACGCGCTGCATGCCCGTGGTCTCCAGGACCAAGCCCGCAATGCTCAAGGAAGCCAAGCACCCAGGATAACCTCACAAACTAAACATCCCTTGAGCAACCCCTTCCCTGCAGTTGTGTCCTGTGTGTTTCTGCCTGAGGCCATGTCCCACAGGCTCTTTCCTGGGTAGCTGGGACATTTGCAGAAGTTGACCACCTTGGAAGGAAACTATGGGAAGGGCACTGGAAGATTATTAGATTATTAGTAAGGGAGTGATTTTCCTCCTTCCTCCTCCCATTGCATGCTCTCTGCAAAGCAAGCATGTGATGCCTTGACTTAGAGCAGAGATGAGTTTTCACTTCGTGGGCTTTGAGCCCCTTCCAGCCCAGCCAGAGGGGTTTTCTGTGCAGAGGATCTCAAGAATAAGGCTGAGGCGTGAGTGCCAGCCAGGCTAACTGTTCGGTTTAGATGCATCTTGTGTCAAACAAGTTCACCTGAACCAGGCAGCTGCTGAGTCGACAGGGCTGGGAATCTTGTTCCCAGAGGCTGTGGGCAGGGCAGGAGGCGGTGTGCTCCCTCCTCCATCCTCACTTGCTCACCGGGCAGGGTGTGGGCTTTGGCAATGGCCCCAAAGAGCACAGAGCTGTGGGAGGAGCTCCTGCCCCACGCAGCAGCTTGGAAAGCACCCCTCTGTCCTAAGAAAGGGCCAAAGTGCAGACAGTATCTGCCTCGATAGACAGGGCGGTATGGGGCGCAGCCCCACTGTGCTGGAAGCTGGGACGTGGGTGTCGGGCAGTGACACAAGGGTGGACATGGCTGGGAGCGGTTCCTCCCCCTGAGGCCACTGCAAGCTAGCCCTGTCCCTGTGATACAGCTCGCTGGTGGGAGACCCTCTGGTGGAAAGAACAGGGCAGTGGTGAGACTGTCTTGGGAAAAGCCTAGTACCAAACCTCTGTTGAGCATATGCACCCCACGTTAGCCTGAGACTCTTGGATTTGAGCTTACGGTTTTCCCACATCCCTTCCCGTAGCCCCGGGGAGTCACTGAGTTCAGTGGGAATAGACCAAGATCTTGGCTGGTTTCTGCCCAGATACCATCGCTGCGTGATCCCATCTTGCCCGATTCCAGCCTTGCTAATGGCTCCTTAAGCAAAGAGAATGCAGAGGGGTGGGTGGAATTTCTATTTGCATTTGAGTTTTTGGCAACGCTGTGCTCTCCTAGGTCATGAACACTCCTTAGAAGCACCCTCCTGCCCTCTGGCCATGGTCGGCTGATGAGAGCCAGGATGATGATCTCATACCCCCCAGCTGCTGCTGCACTGAGTCAGCTGTCACTTGAGGTCCCCCAGGACAGGGCACCTCTGATCCTCCTCTGGAGTAGCCCCTCACATAGGGATGAATGAAGATGTTGCATCTTTCCCTCCCCTCACTGCTTATTGCTCTGTGTGGGATATTCACGTACCTCCTCCATGAGTTTCAGAGCACATCCCGTTGTTGAGGCATGGGTTGCTGCTGCAGGCACCGGTGGGGGAGCAACACTGCTTTATTCCCACCTCCTCCATGACTTCCTTTGATTGCCCTTTCCCGGGCAGGAGAATGACTTCTCTGCCGTTGATTGCAACCACATCCAGGCAGCCCCTGAACCCCCGTGTGACCCTCTGGGACTGGAGCGGCTGCCGGAGGCCCCCAAAAAGCAAGTCTCGTCTGCCCTGGGAGATGCTACAGGTTGCTGGCAGCTGGAGAGAGGCGTTTCCCAGTCCATCGATGAGCAGGCGGATAGATGTGTTCTTCACCTCCAGGAAGACTGAGTGCCACTCACCATTGCTCACAAAACGTGAGGAGGAGAGGTTCCCGGTGTAGTTTCCCCGGCAGCTGTACCCAAGTTGAGGTACTCCATTAACCAGCTGCAAAACACATCCCAGAAGTCATGGTTAGCTGTGATACAGGTGGCTGCTGTTCGTGGAGGCTTTCAGTACTTCTGCTGCTTGTTCACCTCTCTCCCTGACTAAGCATTGAGAGTCAAGATGAACCCCAACTTTCAGACTCCAGGAATTACCAGCTAGGCAAATGCAGCCCCTTTCACCTATATTAAGCTTTGCATGGATCAATTAAAGCCTGTTTAAGTGACTGCAACCTCCTTTATTTTGCAAAACACCGTCATTTATCGCACAACTTCACCCGTGGTCCTTCCCTGCAACCTTTGACCAGTGTGCAGGGAGGAAAGCTCATTTTTCCACATAACAGGGTGCAGAGCCATGTGTTCGTACTCCTGCAGCTGCTCAGCCCTTCTGCCTGCTTCCTGAGCCTAATCAGAGCCCTGGTATTCAGACCATCCATAACTCCATCACCAGTCACAGGTGGACTCTTGTTCTGAGCCACGTGGCATTTATTCTGTTCTCGCTGTCTGGTTAGTGGTGGGGAAGGTGCTGGAGCAGTTCCCCCGTTGGCATGGGTGAGGGTTCTGAAAGGACCTCGGCAAGGAGGAGCACTGGCAGCTTTCTTTGGAGGAGGCAAGGAGTTGGGGTCGGACAAAGGAATTACTGTTTTACCCAGCTCCTAACCAGCCTGCTGGAAAACCAGGCCAAAGCTGCTGATAGGTGTTGCAATCCAATCCTTGATCTCCAGCAGATGGGAGGGAGACAAGATATTTGAGCTTCTAAAAGTGAACCACACCAGTGTCTTCTGCATTAAACTGAGATGTCAGAAATTCCTATTTGTGGCCCAAGATTCATCTTTAAAACTCATACGGAGAAAGGAAAGGTTAGCTGTATTGTTTCAGGGTGAAGTCAGGGGTAAACCTCTCTTTCACCTTTTTCTCCCCAGTTCTTTGTTGATAAAACCTCTCTCTCATAGAAGCCAAGAGCCTATGGAGAAGGAGAAAAGAGATTGAAAGAAATGTTCATGGAAAACCTGCAGAGCTTGCTGTATAACCTCAAGCAATTCATCCCAGGCAAAAGAGATCTCCATGGGGGGCATTAGAGACAGCGGGGGGTGGTGATGCTTGGAAGAGGCTAGAAGAGGAGGAGTGATTATGGGCTACACTGAACTCTAAAGGAACCTACATATGATATCACGGGGCTACTCTGGAGGGGCCAAAAGCAGAGCAGGACAACAGTTAACTCTTAGAGAAGTCCACAGTATAAACAAACCCCAGTGGGAGGAGAGAGTAACTGCTGATGGAAGGAAGAATTAGATGCAGCTGGCACATGCCGTGGAAGGGCCTCAGGGCAACATGTGTGTAAATCTCTTTGCACAATTGGCAAGCACACCAGAGAACTTTGTCACTTCACTTTATCTGGAGGAACATGATTTCACTTCAAACGTGTCTGTAGATTGGGTTTATCAATTTCTGGGGCTGGGACACAGCTGAGAATGCAATTCCCTGGAGCAAGAACTGACAGACTGCCAAGTCTTTTGCAGCTTGCCTGGTTTGCCATCCTCTTGCTGCACCCAGTTTCTGAACATCAGGAGAGCTTAGTGATTGGAAGGGCAATGATATGCATGCCCTTGGGAGAACTCACTCTCTTCGCCAAATCTACAAACCATCGGTTGATTCTTTCAAAGCTTTGGCTCATACCTAGAGTACTGCAGTCCACAAAGCTTATAATCTTGAGGGATTCCTTCAGTTTTTTCAGGCCAGATGGTCTAGAAAAAGTTTGATCCCTGAGATACTGTTAATAAAGTAAGTCAGGGAAGAAATGATTCACAGGTAACTTTATGGTGGAGGCTTTATGAAAGTTTCCTATTGAAAAGCTTGTGGAGACATTTGGGTACAGGAGTTCACGGGTGCACTGAACTTGATCAATAATGAGTCTTTTCTCCCTTGACTCTATGTGTTAGGCCTGGCTCAGTAGACCTTCCTGACATCTCATCCTTTCTGAGCACCATCCTGAGTGCTGGACTCCTGCTGAACTACTTGGTGACTCTCTTTCCCAGAGATGGGGCAGAAAGCTAGAGACCCTTCTTGAGAAGTTTTTTCTCATCAGCCCTTTACAATGCAGCTTAAAGTCACTCTCAGAGGTGAGTACAGGACACATGAATGACATTTCTCTGCTCTCGCTGTTAAGGAGCGACGGCTGTGGCAGCAGGAGCTTGCAATACATACTTTGGGCAGGTCTCTGGGCGTTGGCTGCTGTGCAGCTCCCTGTCTGTGTGGGTCTTTTATAACAGTGGAAAGAAAAGTATTTCAAAATAGGAAGATGGGGTTGTGAAACCATGAGAAGGCATGAGGGAATTTGGGGACAGGATGAACACTTCCAGGTAGGTTACAGTGTGTAGATCTAAATGTGATTAGTCTCAGGGACTACATAAGCTGGTAAGTACGTCCGATGATCTTGGTCTCCAGTTAGTCCGAATTCAATTGATGAGGAATATACAAAACCCCTATTCTTTAGTCATCTGCTGCTTTCCTTCTGTTGTCAAAGTGGAAGAGGGAGATGATCTTTGAATGCTGGGTTGATTCAGTGTGCAGCCAGAGAGAGGAGAGCAATCAGACTGAAATGTTCCTGGCTCTGCAGGTGTATTAAACAGTGAAACTGCCTGAATAAAATGGTTGGAAAGAGTGGAGGTTGAGAAATAGTATTTAAGACTCCTGTTTTGTCTGCTCTGTCCATTACCATAAAGGACCTTTAATTTGTGGTCCATTTGATTAGATGCATGTGCTGTGGTGTGGTAAAGGCTGGTGATACCATTCCCATTCTCAGAGCTCACCTGTGCTGTCCTCATCTCTACCCTGTTACCCTCTAGCCCAGGGTGGCTGCCTCCTCTGTGTTGGATTGAGCCATAACATGGTCTGGCAAATGGTTTGTGTGCTCAGTGGGAGTCTGATTCCACTCCTAAGGTCTGGGTGCAAGTTTGCCCTTTGCTACAGCGGAAGCAGACCAGTCTGGGGAAAACTCCACCTGGCAAATTCTTTACCCTGAGAGGTGTGATATAAGAGAGGGATGGAAAAGCAAGCAGTAAGGAAAAAAGATGATGTAGATCTATGATATGGGTGTATGCTGCCTTCACATCAGAGACTAGCACGTGCATTCACAGATGTAAAAAACCAATTCACTAGTTGTGGTTGCAGCAATTGCCAAACTGTGCTTGGCTCTCACTTGGTCTTCCCAAGTCTTATATTTTAGCTAGATGAATATTAAGGGTGCATATTATTGCATCTTCTTTCTGTGATTCCCTTCCCCAAAAGACTAAGTGTTTTTTATGCTGGAAAGAAATCCCTGTGCATTGCAGTATGTACCTCCAAAGTCGCGTGGTCAGTCCCATTAGCGTAGAAGATGACAGCGTGCAGCTGGTGCGTCTTCAGGCGAAAGTGCATGTGCCAGGAGCCGATCTGTGAGTGCTGGTACCAAATGTAGCTGTGGCCCCCAAATCTCACAGCCGTTCCTGGAAGGAGAATGAGTGTAAGGTCTTATCTTTGTCACATTTTGAGGCTTTGGACTGTATCCAACCTTGCCTCTTTTCCCAGCCTGATATCATAACTGTCCAGGACCAGTCCCATCTACAGCAACCCATGTACAGCTGCACTCTATCTTCCACAGCTCCCACTTGGAGCTCCTCGTATTTCTTCTATGTACTCAACTGTAAAACAATCCTACAATAGCAATCCTGTTATTTCTGTCCTATAGCACCTTTGAGGTGCCCTCAGCATGGTCTACAACACCCTTGAATTTCCACGTTCTTAATAAGTCTTTATGTTATTCTATGGTACCCCCCTACCATTCCTGCCCAAGTGATGCTAACCTCTACCCCTGCTCCCTCTCTTTATTTCTTGAAGTATTCTACAGTGAGTATAACAAATGTACTTTATTTGCCTTCCCTCAATTTTTCAGTTAGTCTGTGTTTTGCTGACTCTAGGATCAACACAGGAGCTCAAAGACTGAAATTCTGATCACTGAGCTTCATTACCTGCTAGGTATGAGTGACTTTTTCCAATGAGATGGATAGATGTTGCTGCTATTTAATGAAATGTTACAGGAGATTAATTAAAAAAAAAAAGACTAAGTGAAACTTTCAAGCTCTAAGAGTTTAGGTTTTGAAATTGCAGGCAGAATTGTTGGTCATTGGGACAACCTAATTCCATGGGAAGTCCAGGTGCTTTACAGTGTACTGAAGGAAAACACAATATGCCCGGGTTTATAGCGTGAGATGCTACCAGGAAGGATTGCTCACCGTTGCAAGAACAGATTTGCTCCAAGCTGTGCCGCGGGGTGAGGACGCTGAGTCGGGCAGTGCTGTAAGTAGACATCATGCCTGGATCCAGCTGAATGGTTTCCTTGCAGACACGGTGGGCGCAATCTGACCCATGACATGGCACATGAATTGCCTTCTTCAACCGGAGACCAACGAGTTGGTCCATCTCCCCAGCTGACACAGTGATCTTATTTGCGAGGACCCGAGGCTCATACAAGGAGCCGTGTGGCTCTCCAACAGCCAAAAGCAGGTCCACTCCATCAGAGGTAGCTGCAGGCTGTAAGCTGGCCATGTGGATATTTTGGCGCCGGGTGACAAGGATGTTTCCCAGAAATCTCTGTAAGTTGCGCCAATGGTCCCCCACAAACTCCTCAGGGGAGAGGTGGCGGAAGTGTAGCACCACCGCCTTGTCCAAGGCCTCCTGTGTGAAGCACCACACGTGGACATTGACGCTGGTGGTGGCTACAAATGTACCATCGCTGACTGTCACGTTCAGAAGGTAGTGGCCATGGGGAAGCTTATCCCCAGCAATGATCTTCCCATCTGCAGCCCCAACGGAGAAAAGCCCCTCCTGGGGCACTTCTGCCACCAAAGTGTACATCAGCGTGTCATGGGGGTCTCGGTCCGTGGCATGGATCTTGCCCAGAACGCCACCTCGGAAGGCTTCCTCGTTGGTGGTGATGAATATTTCCAGGGGAAGGGCTGAGGGGGCATACTGGCTCTGCTCAGTCACTTGGATATTTATAAATGCAGATGAGGACAGGGGAGGGATACCACTGTCAGAGACCTGTCAAGGAAAACAGAAGGATCCGTTATAGCCTCATGCTGACTTACTGTCACCTCACCTGACTGGATGGGCTGATAAGGTCTTGTGAAGGATACTAGAAAAATCTTCTTCACTGAAAGGGTAGTCAAGCATTGGAACAGGCTGCCCAGGGAAGTGGTTGGGTCTCCATCCCTGGAGGTATTTAAAAGACGGGTAGACGTGGTGCTCGAGGACATGGTTTAGTGGTGGACTTGGTAGTGATAGGTTAATGGTTGGACTCGATGATCTTAAGGGTCTTTTCCAACCTTAACGATTCTATCATTCTATGAAGGAGAGTGCCTTGCAGGTAGCAATGGATGGAAGCTGTCAGGCAGCGGGTTGGGAACGAAGAAGGAATGGGAAAAATTGGCAGCAGTGTTGGATTTCTGCCTGGAGCTGGCCCTGGGGAAACAGCAGCATGCCTTCCAGCATGGAGACTGATTGAGACCTTAGTGGTGACCCCCCTTAGCAGTGGGGTCGCGCTCATTTCTGTGCGCGCTCATCAGCAGCTGAGGCACACCTGAGTGGCTCTGATTTCCTGAGGATTAATCATCTTTAGAGATGCTGCTAATCTTTGGGGTTCCATGAGTAACTGAGTGTACAAAGATATAAAGCAGTTGTGCATGTCAACACATTTGCTCACCTTCCGGACTATTTAAGCCTGTGTCCCACCTCTGACAATGTCTGCCTAGCATGAGTCAAGGAATCTCAAAATAGAAAAATGCGAATAATCAGATTATAGGATAAATTTCTCCCTAATCTTAGGCAGTTAGTGGTTGAGGTTTATAATATAATAGTACCTAGCTTTCAGAACAACTACCATTACTAAAGTAGTATGTACTTTACCTGTTATTATCCTTTTGTTTGTAATAGACTATCCTTACTGATAACACTGAAAAATAATTAATTCACTCTGCAACAATAGAAATCCTCTTTGAAGAGGAACTGAAACCACTTCTTAAATGACAAGAATAATTGGAGAAAGTTTGTAGGATCAGATTCAGGTCTCACTTTAAACTGGAAGTCACTAGAATTATGCTGGGAAAAGCATCTGCCTAAGGAAACTGCTGACAGTATTTCTCCTGATCATATTATCTGATTTTATCGATGCAGAAGCTGGCTCCCAGCTTCTTGTGGGCAGGCTGTGTGGAGAAATGAGCTCTGGAGCTGGCTCCAAGTTGTGTTATTTGTGCCTGAATGGGGTTTCTCCAAAGCCAGAGATGTTTCCATCCAGCTGTGCCATCCTACTCTTATCTTGTTACTACTAAATTTGGCTGGGGAAGTCAGATACCAGGACAGTAAGGCAGGCTCTACCTGGACTTGTAATAGGTACTGTTCTTTCGTTCTTCTGTTCAGGACAGATGATGTCACCAGCAGACCATTTTGGGTGACATCAAAAGCCTTCCCGTCGTTGCCCTGGGTGATCTGGAATGAATATGGCGGTCCATTTTCTGGGGAGTCTCTGTCGCTCATAATCAGCTCCAGGACACTTGTACCCACGGGAGCGTTCTCCTGAAATGGGGAAAGATGCTAATGGAGGAAGGCAAGCAAAGAGAAAAGGCCCAGGGGAACCACACTGCCCCTAGAGCTGCTGGATCAGGAACAGGGAAACAAATCCCACACCCCATGTCCATCTCTGGTACGCACAGACTGAGACTCTTGCCAGCAGTGGCAGAGACCCAGTGGTGGCTGGGGACTCCCTTTCATGGCATTACATACGTGGCAGCTAAGGCTGATGCCGTTGCTTTCCCCTTGAGTCATGTCAGCACAAGAGCAGATGAAAGCGTGTTTTGTGAATGTTTCTTTCTGAGTACCTATAGGTGTTGAGTCCAAGTGACAACTGGGCTGCATCCAGCAGACATGACGATGCTTGACCATGTGCTTGGCTCCGCTCTTTATGTTGTGGTGTAGACATGGACAATTGGAAGGGAGAAAGGGGCTGCAAGTCAGGCTTGGAAAGTGTGAAAAGCTCTGCACTCTTTATGACTCTCTTTATGACTCTCTGCACTCTTTATGACTCTCCTGTCATAAAGGACAGGAGGTGCCTGAAGCTATCTGAAGGATGAAATGGCATCTGTTGGCAGAATATCTGCCCCTGCAGATATTTGCATCTTTTTGTGGCAAAGAGCACAAAGCAACAGCATGCTTCATCGCTGTCTTGCCCCTCTGTTCCAACAGCAGCCCATGCATGAGTACCTTAGTACTCTGAGACGGACTGGGAGAACAAACCACCTCCTGGCTTACCTGCACCACCACGCTGTAGTTGAGCTGGAAGAACCGAGGAGGGTTGTCATTGACATCAGACACGTGGACACGAACAGCAACATCACTGAACTGAGCAGGGTGACCATTGTCTGTGGCTCGAACTGTCAGGGAATGGCTGGGGATCTGGAGGATTTATAGTGCATGATTACTTGGAGAAATAGAGGAACGGTGGCTCTTTCACATTGATGTTTTACTGTGCTGCAGCTTGTTAAAATGCTTGAGGCCAGACATTGCACCATAACAATAGCTTTGCTCTTGGCTAAGGCTCTCCATCCATAAATCTCAAAGCGCATTGCTGAAGAAGATTAGCCTCACAACAGTTGAAGGGAAGCAACTTGCCAAAGATAGACGAGACCACGCTGGGCAAACATCTATCAGTAGTAGTTTGAGCTGCTACTGCTTTATGAATGAGAGATTGCCCAGATGACCTTTCTATCTCCTCCCCATACCTGTTTTCTATAATGCTCTGATGCAGAGAAGCAGAAACCAACCATGTTGGTTTCCAGTTTGGGGCTGACTCTCACCCAGCCAGCTTGAAGCACCAGTGGAGCAGACCACAGCCTGGAGTTGTGACCACTGAAGGCTATATTGCCCTCCCTAAAGCCCAGCCTTCCTACAGCAGTATCTGTGAGTCTAGAAAATGAAAGAATGAATGAAAGACTTGCCTTCTACTTACAGTATTACGAGTAGATCATTCAGAAAACAGGAGGTAGCTGAATATACTGTGCTCCCTCAGTCTTTTGGGGCACATCTGTTTTAGAGGTCCTGTTCCCATTTTCTTGAACTCACCTCCTCCCTGTCCAGGTGCTTGGCGATGCTGATCTGCCCACTTTTGGGCTGAATGGCAAAATGTCCCAGTGGGTTTCCTCCCACAATTGAATATGTGATCTGATTGTTCATTGCTCCATCCAAGTCATCAGCTGATACCTGTTAGGAGGAAAAAAAAGCTAGGACCTGTGGCCCAAAAGGGCCTTGCTGTGGAGGAATGGGGGCAGGACCTCCTTGTCATTTAAAGATATTGGTTTGAGCTTGCCTCAAATGAGGAAGAAGGAAGGTGGTTTACATAAACGATATTCATTATTTTTTTCAAGACAAAACTCAACAAGCTACAACAGTGGCTTTCTCCTTGTCTCTTTCCTGACTTTACCACCTCTGTGATGGTAACACCAAATGGGCAGGGAACTCCACATGGGTATACCTTGGGCTCCACTATTCTGCCCAGGGAAGCTCTGCCTTCCCCAGGTCACAAGGGTATTGGCCTTCTGCAGGCATTTTAACTCTCCTGTGAGGTCCTCAAAGCTTCTGAGCCCCCCTTAGGTATCTCAAGCTTTCACTTAAAGACGTCGTCTAAGGCAAAGTGTTCTCCCTGTCTATGGAGCATCAGGAATTCTGGCAATCATCCTTTTTTAAAGTTACGCTTAAATCTTAAATGTCGAATGTCACAAACTCAATGAGGTGGCTGTGTCCAAGGAAAAATAAAGTGCAAAAGAAGAGTAAATAATGCATAGAGCAAATACAAGAATAGGTAAAGACATTTGGCCTGGTTCATAATCGTACTGTGAGGATGATTTCTCCAACTGCAACATCCTCACGGATATCAGCAAAGTAAGGGTCTTGGATGAACTCTGGTGCATGGTCATTGATGTCGGTTATGTTGATCACCACCATGGTCACATCGCTGAGAGAAGCTGAGCCCTTCCGCGTACCCTCGATGGATAAGTAATACTCGTGACTCGCTTCAAAGTCCAAGCTCCCATTTATGTATAAGGCACCTGTATTGGCAGATGGATAGAAAAGGACAGAAGATACTTTGAATGAATGGCATATGAGATTTCTTGGAATACTGGAGATACACTGAGATGATTGCCAAACTGCCAGCTGAAAAGGTGCTGTTGACGTAGCTTTGACTGGTTAAATCAGGATATTGGAAGTCAGGGCATCACATAAACCAAAATATAATTGAACTGATTCTGCCATAACCTCCCTTATTCTGGTAGCAAGTGTTTGAAGATATGAAATAAACTCTCATTCTGGGAAGTCTCTAATAATCTTGATTGGAGAAGATCTGGGACAAAACAGGATCAGAGCCCAACAGTGCTATTGAAAGCTGTGACCAAAGCAGCAGTAGAGCATCACTGAACTGTGTCACAGGCGGGATGAAAAGGTGTGACATGTAGATGTGGAGTTGTACAAGAGAAAGAGGTGTGTGGCAAGATGCTGTGATTTGTAAGTGAGGCTTGGGATGCAACACAGAAAGAAGGAGGAGGCTGTTAAAATATGAATGAGGAACAGGGACTAAAAACATAAAGTGAAAGAAAAAAAAAATGTGCCTGTGTGCTTCAATGTTTTCCTGGGTTCAGCACTGAAAAAGTCACAAAGCTATTCCCTGGAAATGAGACTCTTCTATATCTTTTCAGATGTACAAACCCATAAGAAGACTGATGTGGAAAAATTAGCAAAAGCCTTGGGGACAGATAAACCGAGGAAAGAACTGTGAATGAGGATGTTACAGCCAAGGGCAGAAGGCCATTGAAGATGCAGCCAAGGGCTTGTTTCGGGGAGTTAACATTGGCCTTCTGGTAACAGCTCTTATCAGATTGCTGTGCAAACACAGCAGTGCTTTATTGGGCTAGTAAACCTGGCTCAATACCTGCTCATGGTTAATAGATTGGTGTTATCCGCATTCATTGAGTGCTAACTAATAAAGCTGCCTGCTACCCTGGCCTAAAGGTTCCTTCTGAGATTAGGATGGAGAGACTTTTTTTAAATGAAACCAACTTCTGCATTTTGAAGTGGAAAAATTTCCCTATCTTATTCTCCATGTATTCCTCATTCCCATGGACCCATCTCAGATCACAGACATATAACAGGAATCTTTCCACTAATTTCAATAAGATTTGGATCACTCTTCAAGTGACTTGGGTGGCAAAATTTAGGGCAGAAGAAAAGACTGTATTCCCTACACTTGTGCTGGCTAAAGACAGAGGAGAGCAGAAATGCAAGCCAAATGGAGAAGAATTAGAGAAGGTGCATACAAGGACAGCCTTTGATGTTCAGTCTACCTGGACTTTCTTGGGCACGAGACCATCTTACCTGTGTTTGAGTTGAGCTGAAATTTCCCATGGTCATTGCCATTCACAATTTCGTACTTGATGTCTGTGTTTTCTGCATTGTCCCTTGTCAATGCTGACAAGTTGAGGACCTCCGTACCCACAGCCACATCTTCTTTTACCATGGCCACGTATTCAGGGGCCAGGAAAACAGGCAGATATTCATTTAGATCCACAACAGAGACCGTGACAGTGCCAAGAGCAGAGAGAGGCTCTGGGGTGCCCCGATCAGTAGCACAGACTGTCAGCTCAAATGCAGAGTGCTGTGAATCCTTCAGAGGCTTTTCCAGACGGATCACCCCTGTGGTTTCCTCAATTGAAAAGTGTCCATTGGCGGAGTCAGAGAGAGAATAGATCACCTCAGCATTAAGACCTGGAAGGATAAGGGACAGGCTGCGTTTAATTCATGGGTAGGAACGCTGCAGTCTTTATTATTATTATTTTTTTAATCCAGCAGGACTACATGTACCTAAATGACCTTAAATTTTTAGGGAAAATGGAGGCTGTCTGAACATCAAGTGTGCCCCTGTCCATCTGCAGGTTCAGACGTCTAGCCACCCTCACTATTATGCAACAGCATCGCCTGTCTGTATTTACTAGTGCTTCCCATTTTTAATTCCCTTGTTTTTAAACTTCAGTTCCCTTCATATGTGCTTCTGAAGCAGATAAATGTGATCTTGCTTCTCTGTCATCGTAAATTCAGCGTTTGCTGGAGAGGTTTATTAAAAGCTCCTTTCTTAGGAGCCTTACCTACGTTTCTGAGAATCTTTGTGTCTTCAGAAGGACCTCTCCATCCATATCATCTACCCCATCCTTTTTTCCTTATTACACTTATTCTTGATCCCATCTTTGGTAAAATTTCTATCCAGTTTGAATTCCAGACAAACTGTGTGTCAGCTTGTACTGTGCATCACGTTACAGTTACTGAGCATGTCCTCGAAGTCTGTCTTTGCATGTTTCTACAGATATTGCACTTCCTACAAGGTCATAAAAATGCTGAGGCCAGCCTGCTAGTCAAGAACATGTCAGCAATGAGATCCAGGCACATCTTTGTCAAGATTCAATCATCTCTGCCCATTGCTGCAGCCCTTCTCTAGGTTTCAAAGGTTTCTATTCAGGATGAAAGATGAGCTCTACTAAAAAGTTAATCCCATTCTGACTCACCTTCATCAAGGTCCCTGGCAGCAACCACAGCGATGGGCGTCTTTGTTGTGGTGTTGTCAAAAACAGCTACGGCGCAGTGACTGGGGAAGAATTTTGGTGCATTGTCATTCGTGTCCTCTACAATCAGCGTTATATCTGCCTGGCAGGAACGGCCTCCGCCATCAGTCGCTTTGGCAACAAGATGGTATGTAGGTTTCTGTTCACGGTCGAGAGGTGCAGACGTGGTCAGTTCCCCTGTTGGAAAGAACAGGAGATGGTTTTGTCTTTTGCAACAACAGCCTAGGAGAGCTCAGAGAATTTCAAGCACACTGCCTTCCTGGATGAACCGTGGGAGACAACAGACTGGGTTTGAACATTGTTTGTAATCCAGCTAATAGTGGTGATGTGTCCACACCATGTTGCTCAGGGCTATTCTCGGATCGCTGTCAGCCAGTGCCCTGGCAGGGCTTGGCACAGAAAGTCCTGCAAGTCAGGCTGAACTTCATGTGAGGGATGCCATCATGGAATAAAAGTGCTGATAAATAACTTGTACTTCTAAACACCTTTATAAACCCTCCTGAATTAAGCTTTCTGCAATGTAATGAACCCCAAGTGATCTCTAGAATGATCATCGTGTCTTTTTGGAAAGGAGGAAACCTTTGGGCAAATACACTGCCCAAGACTCGCTAAGACATTTTTTTAGAGTTTAGAACTTGGATCTTTGGCTCAAGCCAGCACTGTAATATTTGCTGATCTCTCCTCCTTGAGACCTGGCTGTTAGCAATAGCGTCTGCCCTTCATTTTAACGATGCTAATGCCAACATTTGTAAAGAAAGCTAGCAGGAAGATGCAGAACTCACTCTCCTCTATACTGTATTGCAATTAACCTGCCTGTTTGCCATCTCCTCCTAGCTTGGGGGAGCTGGAATGAACGGTCCTTTTGTTTGCTTAAGAGGAGATAAGTGCTGAGCCATGCCGGGAGCTGGCATTTCTTAAGAGTGGGTGAGGAAGAGGATAAAAGCATCCCATTGCCCAGCTCTCACCTGTATGTGGGCCCAGCCGGAACTCCTCTGCACCAGGGCCGTGGAGGCTGTACGTTATCTGGGCATTGCTGCCGACGTCGGGGTCGGTTGCTGATATTTTCAAAATGAAAAGACCTGGCAGAGCATCTTCAGAGACTCTCCCAGTGTAGAATATCTGGCAAGGACAGAAGGTGTCATTGGCATCTGAGCCATCTCCAAAAATACCTTCACCTTGTATGGGGAGGAACAGACTAGCAGAAGCTTCATAGAGAAGGATAAACCATGTCGTTTATAGGCGAACAAAATGTGTCTCACATTGCCGGCTGCTGGGGTGTGGACTGGGACCAGTGAGCTCATTTTACACAAGCCTTTGAATCTCCTTTGGGAAGCAACCACTTCTGTTCTTTCTCACCATGGGTAACATCCATAGCAGTGATCAGCTCTCTACAATAACAAACCTCCTGATGGGAATCTCTCAGCTTAGCAGGATATAAAACTCGGTAATTTACATGCCTCTACCCAGGAGGCTTCCTGGCATTGTTTATCTCCAAAAATTATCCTTCATAATGCTTAGGTGCTCAGTTACTGCTGGCAAACATGCTTGGAGGCTAGATTTAATGTTCTTGCTTGACATGCAACTTAATTAAAATTGCTAAGCATAATCAAAGCAACAGGATCGTGTGAGAAGAATTATGACAAGCCAAACCCTCTTAACGTGCTCTTTCTGTTCTTTCTTCCTTGCTATTGTGTTTTCTCCTTCCCAGCCACTCCCCTTGTGCCCCCAATGGCCCAGAACAGATGTCTTACCTGGCCACACTCGGGGTTGTTGTCATTGATATCTAGAACAAAAATTTCCACTTCAGTGGTAGCTTGAAATTTCCCATCGGAGGCCATAACCTTGAGGAGATATTTCTCTGTGTCTTCTCTGTCCAGAGGTTTCTTGGAAGAAATAGTCCATTCTCCCTCAATTTGGTCAACTGTGAACTGTCCTAGTATGTCTCCATCTAGAAGGGAGGAGGAGGCAAGGAAAAAAGGCATTTACTGAATGCTGAAAATCAGAAGCAATAAGGGAAGGAGATATAGACATGCCCACTGCCGGTCCCTTAGGAGAGCTGAAGGACTTGCAGTGGTGCTGCAGAGAGGGCATTGGTGTTGTATCAGCCAGGTGGGGAGCATTTGGTCTACCTCACTGCACAGCTGAGAAATACTCTGCCTGTTTCTGTTATTCACTGTCTGAATACTACACTGGGGAGACCAATGGGCCGGAAGGAGGAAACAACTTTTTGCAACTCCTTATTGCAAAAACGTCTCGGTAATGTTCTGCAGACGTGCATATTCATTGCCTCAAAACCACATTGTCTCACCTTCCTAAAGCGTGTCTGTATTTCTCAGTGCATGTTCCTAAAGGGATCTGAGAGTTGCAAATGCCCTGCAGACACTGGTTGTATCTTATAGTTACAGTACCACATACAGTTGTATTTCCTTTTAACCTATAGACGCGTTTAATATATAGCTGCACTTTCTGGGGCTACTTTTTGATTCTGTAAGAACCAAATGATGAGAGACAGGTAAATCCAGACTAGGCAGGCTCTCTGGTCCACTAGATTCATGCTGCTCGTGGGGTGGATGCTGCCCCTGGAGAATCCCTCTCCTGGCAAGGAGCTGGTGTCCTCTGCTGAACCCATGCCGTTGGGCAGAAGGAGGGAGCACATTAGGTTATGGGAGGCAATGAAGAGAGCTGGCTGCAGGGCTTGTTTGTGTTAGACTCTGAAGGACCTTGCACAGCTGGGTAAATTAAATTCACTCTCTTTCTGCTTTCATTTGTGCTGTGGTGATGAGGTTGTGAATCTGGAGCCACAATGAGACCTCTTCTAGCCCTTTTTCTGATGCTGGGAGACTCCAGCCCACACTCAGATTTAGTTTCTGTGTGTTTGAAATCAATGTGCATGTGAACAATGGGAAGCTAGGCTCTGTGTTCACCTCTTCCCTTCTTTTGCTTCAGTACTATACTGCAGTTGTATTCATATCTTTATGGGTAGAGTTTGACCTGTGCTTGTAAGTACAAAGCAGAGAGAACATATGGGATTCACCACTAACATAAGCGTGCATTCAGGTTTAAAGTAGTTGGAAGTTACTACTACGTTTAAGATGGTAGAAATGCGAATACGTAGATGGATTTAATCTTTCCTCCCAAAGGCCTGCAAATACCTAGGCATGCCATAAACCAATTGAAAGTACTAGCATTCCTTGTCTGTTTTGGATGGTTACAATAATAGATAACAGGCTGCAGCATGATCTGGCTAAATATTCTGACCCTGAAGGGTCTTCATTTGAGTTTGAACAAACATTTTAATTTGAAGTATCTGTTCCAGGTCTGAGAAAGACCCTTTGGGGTCAACAAGTACTGTAAAATCAAGCTTCTACTTGTGCAGGTGCACAACAAACATTCCAGTATGAATTTTTTTTTTTGCAGCAGTGGTTAATTTTAGTTGGCACAACTGATGTTTCAGGGATGCAAGAGTCATCTTTAGTATTTCTTGTTAGCCAAAACCCTCACTAAGATTGACATGACAATGTCAATCCACCATCCACCAGAGTGGTTAACTGCAGCCTTGTGAGGTCTAATTATTTGTTAAGTCAACACGGCTTCATAGGAAACCCATTTAATACCGGAAAGTTATATGTATCCTGTGTGCATATATATAGTTATTAGAAAATACAGGCAGGCTACACGTATGTGTGATGTGTAAACCGACTGCACTGTTAGCAGGACAAAAAGCTGGGTCAAAGACCTTAAATACAGGTCACAGTATCTACGTGAGAAAAACTTTCCTTCCTGGTGTACCTCTGTTTCTGTCCTTCCAACAGATATTACAATTACACTTAATTATTTCTCTGTTAAGAAAGTGTAAATAAATGTATCTACAGTACTGTGTAATTACTTACATGTATAATATTTATTTATTTATTTCCAAATAAATTGGATGAATCAGTGGTGGGATAGTTACTATAATGATAATTCCACCCCCTGCAGTTGGTTACTCAGGAGTTTGGGATAGCCCAGACTCATTTAACTGAAGAGTCCAGCTCATGACAGAGCTCAGGCTTCATCTCCTGCTTCTGACAGAACTGTCAGTATAATGCTATTTCTGTATTAATGTTCTATAAGACAAGGTATCAAATCCTCACTTTGAGATGATACTCTGTTCTTGCCCACTGAAGATTTAAAGTCAGGAAAAACTCACCAGTTATGTAGCATGTGACCCGCCGGTTCTGCTCAGAGATGTCTGCATCAATGGTACTCAGCGTGACAACAACCTGCCCTGGCTCTGCGTTCTCAATTACTGATCCTTTGTAGAAATCTGAGGTGAACTGTGGAGCGTTATCATTTTCATCAGAGACGGTGACCTCCACCAGGGTTTGGGAAGAGAGCTGGACTTTCCTGCCATGGTCAGTGGCCACCACATAAAACCGATAGATCTCCTGAGTTTCGCAATCCAGCTCTTTTAGTGTTGTGATCCACCCACTCTCACCATCAATGGTGAAGAGTCCGCGGAGGTTGCCAGATTCTGCTTCCAGACTGTAGGTCACCTGTCCATCACTTCCTGTGTCTTGGTCATTAGCTGTCACTTGAATGACTGTGGTTCCTGATGGCATGTTCTCCATGACATAAGCTTTGTAGGGATCTGCCTCAAAAACAGGTCTGTTGTCATTGACGTCCTGCACTTGGATGTTCACAGAGACCAGGGAGACCAGCTCGGTCTCCTGATGTGAGCAGTGAGCCATAACATCAATCTGGTACCACTTGGTGGTCTCATGATCTATGGCCTTTTTGATTTTCAAAGCCCCCGTTTGTTCGTCCAGTGTGAACACCTCGTCCTTGTTACTTTCTGTAGTGGTTCCCTTCACCAGGCTGTATATGATGGGATCCTCTGCAAAAGCTTTGACTGACCCTATTTCTGATCCCTCTGGAAGATCCTCAGATGCAGAGAACGTATAAAGGGGCTCAGAAAACCTTGGCAATGTCACCTCCCTGGGGACAATCTGAAGATTCACTGGGACAAGGGAGTTCCAGTGAGGGGGTCTGCCATCTTCAGCTTTCACCTTGAAGTTAAAGGCTCTGTTTTCTAAACCCACAAGGCTCTCCTTGACCTTAACAACCCCAGTGGCAGCATTGATCTCAACAAGGTCTTCTGCCACATCTTCCACGGAGTCAACAGAGTAAATGACATCTGCATTTGCACCTTCATCAGCATCGTAAGCCAGTACCTGGATGACAGGGGAACCTTTGCTTACATTGGACTGAATAGACAGCGTGTATTCAGAGGCTTTGAACTGAGGTGGATTGTCATTCTCATCTGTAAGGATGATTTTGACAGTGCAGAATGCCACCTTCCCACCCCCGTCCTTGGCCATGACTTTAATGGCAATGACTCTCTCTGTTGAATTTTCTCTGTCCAGTTTTTGCAGTGTGGCAATACGGCCTTTATTGTCTATGGAGAACTTCTCATAGGCGAGTTTATTTATGATGGTATAGTCTATGGTGCCATATGGGCCACCATCCGGGTCAATAGCCAGCAGCTCAATCACTTTGGTACCTATCTCAGCATTTTCTGCCAGCTCTGCCTCGTACACGTTCTGCTGAAAAGAGGGGCTGTATTTATTGGCATTTGTGGTATTGATATACACAGGCACAGTGCTCTTGAAAACTCCATCTGAAGCAGAAACTCTGAGATTGTAAGATGACTCCAAGTCCTTTTTGCAGCGGTTGAACATGGATATTATTCCAGAAGTGCTGTTGATAGTGAAATGCCTGTTGTCATTGCCTGAGAGTATCACGTATTCCAGTCGGGTGGTGTCTCCGCTATCGAGGTCCAGGGCCTGGACTTTTATCACGACGTGCCCGCACGTAGCCATTTCGCTTACCTTGGCTTCATACTGGAGCTGGCTGAACTCAGGGGGATTGTCATTGATGTCTGTCACATCCACAATTACCAGGGCATCGCTGCTAAGTGGAGGCATCCCATGATCTGCAGCTCTTACTTTCATGCGAAACTGTTGATTTTTTTCGTAATCAAGTGCCTGAGCTGTTGTTATTTGGCCTGTGGTGGCATCAATATTAAAGAACTTGGTAGCAGCTGAACCATCATCCAAGATCTGATAGGAGACCACTTTGTTTCTGCCTGAATCCTTATCAGAAGCAAAGAGTTGGACAACAGGGGTCTGTGCTGGCAAACTCTCCGAGACAGATGCTGTGTAGATCATCTGAGAAAATACAGGGGGGTTGTCATTAATGTCCTCTACCTCCACCTCTACTCTGGCTTCTGAAAAGGATCCTAACGCTGTGTCTGTGGCTCTAACAGTGAACGTGTGTTTTGTCTCTAGCTCATAGTCCAGCTGACCTGTGACAGTAAGGACACCAGTTTTGAAATCAGTGCTGAACAGTTTCAGGGAGTCTTCTTCCACAATGTTGTAGATGAGGCGCAAGCCTTCAGGGCTGCGAGCCTGTATGTGGAGGATAGGTGTGTACAGGGGAATGTTTTCCGGCACCTTCACTCGGTAGTACAAACTTTGGAACAGAGGGTTGGATTTGTTCCTCACACTGATCACAACCTCCTCTTCAGCACGGAGGGGAGGCTCACCTTTGTCCTTAGCAATGACTCGGAGGTTGTATTTATTTAAAGCTTGATAGTCAAGAGGCTTCTTAAGTGAGATGTCTCCTAGGTAGGGGTCAATCCAAAAATATTTGTAGTCCTCTGCAAATGAGTAGATAATGGCTCCGTTATCGCCTATGTCTTTGTCTGTTGCTGACACCTGAAAAAGTACATCACCTGGCTCTGTGCCGTCCTGCACCGAGGTGTAATATGGCACATTCTCAAACTGCGGTGGATTGTCATTGACATCCTCTACATAAACCTTGACTGTGGCTTGGGACACCCTTGGTGGTTTCCTATTGTCCTTTACCTCCACAGCTATCTCGTGCATGTCTTGTGCTTCACGGTCAAATTTCACACCCTTGGTCTGCAGTACTCCAGATGCCTGGATCATTTTGAATCTTTCCTTTCCATTCAAAAGCGAATAGAGAAGTGGTTCGTTTAGCTGATATCCCTTGACCCCAAGAATGGTGAGCGTCTTCTCATCTGTAGAGTTCTCCATCACAGTTGCTGTATATATGTCTTGCTCAAAATTTAAGCCGGTACTTTGTGCTTGAGTTAAATTTAGCTTAACCAGAGCAGTACTCTTATATAAGCCATCACCAGCTCTGACTGTAAGTTCGCGATAGCTTCCCAGGCCAGTAGCGTTAAGAATGGAGATGAGACCTGTGAGTGGATGAATATAGAAAGCATTATCAAGGTTCCCTTCCACGATGCTGTAGGTCACCTCTGAATCTGCATCTTTTGCCTGTACTGACAAAAGTTCCATCCCTGGGTGGGCAGGTAACAAGACGGAAAGCTCATAAGCGTCTTTGAAAAAGACTGGAGGTGAATCATTCACATCTTTGACATGGATTGTGACCTTGGCTGGCTTGGATGCAAATAAGCTGGGACTTCCACTGTCATGTGCATGCACACTGAAGTGGAAAACTGAGGTGAGCTCATAGTCTATATCAGCACGACTGGTCAATGTCCCTGTGCTGGGATCTACTGTAAAATATTTCAGTGCCTCCGGTTCTAAAATCTCATAGACTAGAAGAGCATTGGAGTCTTGATCAGCATCTGTTGCATGGGTTACGAGGGGAGCATTGCTTTCATCCAGAACCATGCTTTGTGATGGAGCATTCTCCATGATCCAGCCAACGAAGGAAGGCTTAACGAAGATGGGCACATTGTCATTCTCATCTATGACATAGATAAGTACCATAGTGTCCATAAATGCTCCAGCCATGTTGGTGCCACGGACTTTCAACTGGTAAAAAGACACCTGCTCAAAATCTAAGCTCTTCTGAGTGGAAATAAGGCCTGACTGATAGTTCATGGAGAACACTCCATCTCCATTTCCATCTTTTATTTCATAGCTGACTGGTGACAAGCTTGTGGCTGAAACCTGGATCAGAGGAGAGCCAACAGCAGTGGATTCACTGATCTCTGTGATGTATTCGGCCTCTGGAAATTTTGGAGGGGTTTGATCAGAGGGTCTAATGCGAACATGTACTGTAGCAGAATCTTTAAGCTGGGGGAACCCCTGATCTTCTGCCTTTACAATAAGAGTAAATCGCTCCTGCCTGGATGGGTCCAGCTTCTGGGCAACTGTAATAATTCCAGAATATTGGTCGATGCTGAAGAAACCTTCCCCATTACCTGCAAGAAGAGAAATTACAAAGTTAAGAATGCAGACACTCCATTGGTTTTGGTTTTCTGAACCTCTTTTCCATAGATGCTCCAGACCTAATTAACATCTGTTTCTTTCCTGGGAGACAACAATCTACATTAATTTGCAAATAATTTTCATTCTAAGAACAATGAACCCATTGAGATCTGTGAGCTAACGTTTAAATCAATCAAAATGTAAATTAGAGATAAATACCCTTCTAATTTGAGCATATTTAGTGGTGGTAGAGCATGTGCTTGAAGCTTTTGCCTCGTGTGCAGAACATGGTAGCATAGACTGTACTAGTTGCTTCAAGCCCTGTCATGCTTATAATTACCAATACTTCAGGAGCAATTAAATTCCTCAGTCCTTGATCTAAATTGCAGTGAGAAAGATGGAGCAAAGGATGGCTTGTCTTCTGCAAAGAATTTACCTGCTAAATAGGCAGTGTGGCACAGCCATAAATATTTAACTTCTAGAGTGAATAATAAAACACTTGCCCACTGAGCTTGTACGACGCAAAAAGACCATCAACTAATGCTGAGAGGGTGCTCACCTTTCCTCAAGGATGGATTTCTTGGTAGAACTGGTGGAAGTAATGATGACTGCTGTGGGAATGGGAGTACTTTTGCCTAACAACTGGACAAGGGTCTCTCCCTCAGTTCCCATGGATGGGAAGAGAAGATTTTAAGTTGTTTTAACACATCCAGTCACATTTTTCCTTAGACCAGTGACTCAACGTTGAACTGTCTTCCTAAGGAAGGATGCTTTTTCCATAATACAGAAATTTCCATAATATGGAAATTACCTGCTTGCCCTAGATTTTCTCTAGATAGGAAAAGAATCGTGTTTTAGCTATGTGCAGCCATTTACTATTCTTTGCAACAGCTAGAGAAAGCTGGTCAACTCTCTGGCCACTAGCTAGAGCATGGAAGTACAGGCATGTTCATAGCCTAAACTGTCTTGTTGCATGGCTCTCACCTGCCTGAAGGGAGTAGTGGATTTCAGCATTGGCTCCTTGGTCCTGATCAAGGGCTCTGACTTGTATAACCTCTGTCCCCACCACTGCTGAGTCCAGCACTTCTGCTTCATAATGGATGCTGCTGAACTGTGGAGGGTGAAGGTTGCAGTTCTCCACATGGATGATGACCCGAACAAAGTTCCTCTTGATGGGGACCTCCTGGTCTCGTACCTGAATGACAGAGGAGGAGCAGGCACGGTCACATCAGGGAGTAGGCAGCCTTTCCTGCAGCAGGCTTCCAAGTATCAGGACTCTTACAGAGGGTGGCATGTTTCAGTGGCACTAACCCCTTGGGTGGGAATCAGCCTGTAAGTTTCAGCGCCAAAACTCAGCCTTGGACTTGCAACCAAACATTAACAATTATCCACTGTGCTTTCTTGTTCAAGAACCCAGTAGCCCTCCAATGAAATTAGCAGGTGATGGGGTCAGCACATGGTTAGAGGAAAGCAGGGTGTTACCTAGATTTATCCAGGGTGGTTATATAGTAAAGGTTATTACCCTGCTTTCCTCTTCCCTGTTGTTGTAGACAAATCCTCCCTCAAAGACTAGAACCAGTCTAAATTTCTCCAGTGACCCATATATCCCGGAGAAGCTGATGGACTCAGCAGGGTTTGGCTGGGACTCACCATCACTGTTAGGGTGTGTTGTGGCATGGGCTGGGAACTGAAGCCTTCTGCTGTTGTGAGGGCCCCACTACTTGGATCCAACTGGAAAAGTCTTGTGCTTTTGGGGTCCATGCTGCCATGGATGGTGTAGATGAGGCCCTTGCCTTTGTCCTTGTCTGTCGCACTGACTTGAAGGATTTCCCTCCCTGAGGGAGTATCTTCAGGAATCCTCACGTCGTAATGGCTCTCCAGGAACTCAGGACGGTGCTGGTTGATGTCAATCACGTGGATAAATGCCTGTGGGGGAGACAGCACAGTGAGGGCAGCAGAGATGTGGGAGCAACCTGATTTATGCAGCCATGTAAAATCTCAGCTACCAACCCATCTTGGGTGTAGCAATGCTCTGAGCCCTGTAATCATCACAGCTCTCCAACTCTTGGGGCTTTGCCACCCATGGTGACTGGGAGCCCTTTCGTCCTTCTCTCCGAGGAACTCCTGCTATGCCTTCCCTTAGTGATTTTCAGTTTGCCTCCTCTCATTTTTTTTAACCTCTCCAATCTGGCAAGCCATTCAGACTGATCGTGCCTGTGCTTGGCACACGGGGAAACCGTCGCAGCCTGCTGTGA
Organism: Nipponia nippon; assembly: GCF_047370975.1. Taxonomy (NCBI): domain Eukaryota; kingdom Metazoa; phylum Chordata; class Aves; order Pelecaniformes; family Threskiornithidae; genus Nipponia; species Nipponia nippon. Next base: position 5,918,657 of record NW_028262333.1, on the reverse strand, counting down.
AAAGTAGCGGTTGCTCAGCTGTGGTGCCAGCTTTGCTGGCTGGTGCCTCCACACCAGCACTCATTAATTACACACCAGAAAGCTCACAGAGAGGGGATGTTTGGTAAAGGAAGGGAGGGGCTGGCCTATCTCAAGAGCAGCACATGTGTGGAGAAGCAAAGTTTGTGGTCTACACTTTTTAGCCCAATCTTCCCCGCTGCGTTTAACAGCAAACTCCTGTGAATGGCCTGCCTGAATCCTGCCTGCAAAGTCACCTAGTTCCTTCTGTTCGGCCTCCTACATTGACTGTCCTGACCCCCCTACTAAAGTGTCAACTGCATCTTAGGAAGTCCCAACCAAGTGTAATAACTTGCTTCCGTTAGCAAACCTGAACATGCCATGGGTATTTTGCACAAGCAGGTTTTTTGACATTTGCTAGTGGCCTTGAGTGCCAAAATAAACGTAGGGATGAAATGCAAGGTGGCAGGGAATGCACACCAGGCAAGGTGTGGCTTTGTTTGTTTATTTGGAACACTACGTGAAGATAGTTGAGATAGATAGCCGTCTGTGTTCCTCACTCATCATCCCTGCAAACCTCCACAGTAATTTCCCACGATGAGCGTCACTGATGCGTGACTCACATTCTAAGTCTTCCTGTGCAGCGAAGGTTGGATTTTTGAATGTTTCTTATGTGTGGAGAAAGCAGCTGGTGAAAGATCAAGCCCTGAATACCCCTCCTGAGGGTAGGTAAAGATGGACAAATCTCAGCAGCCATTTTGACTGGTGCTTGGGGACATGCCTGAAAGCAGCGTGCCTCCTTTCACCAGCGCTTGCTTTTCATTTGGCAACTCAGAGGACACAGCATCTCTGCAGTTGCCCCACTCAGCCCCGTGGGCCCCAGTGCTGATATGTTATCAATGCTCCGTGCACTTGGAGCAGCACAGGGGAGGGCCTCACCTCACCTCTTGCAGACGCATCTCTGCTGGCTTTACATAGGCTAGCAAGTCCCAGGAATACCCCTTGACATGGTACCATGGACCCAAGCCTCATCTAACTGCATATGTATTTCCCTTATGTCTTAGTATGTTGTCCCAGCCATGTTGTAGTTCAGCCTGAGCAGCTCAGAGCAAGTTGAGGTCTGAGAGTGTGAACTGCCACCCCAGCTTGGCTGGTGGTGTAGATGTGTCCTTGTATGCTGGCTGTGATCAACAGGAAAGACCCGGGCTTTCCTAGACCATTTGTGTTTCCAACAACATAAAACAAATCTTAGCTTGGTACTTAGGAAAGACTTGGGATACTGTGTAATCACAGCGTAAGGAGATTCTTGTGCCTGGCACCTGATCCAGAGCTCAGTAGAGTCAGAAGAAAGATTCCCTTTGGCATATATTCACTCTAGATGGGGTCTCTAGTAAAGAAAAAAACATTACCTGGGTTTTGATGGTAGTGGACCCATCAGTGACTTCTACTGTCAGGTTATAGCTTGACTTCTTCCTTGCATCGAGGGGTCTTGCAATGACCATGCTGCCTGTGCTCTTTTCAATGTCAAAATCCATGTCATCATCACCACCTGGGATAAGGGAGAGATGAGAAAAGGAAATGGGGGACAGTTACAGCTAGATTTCTGTCTGGAGCAAACTGCAGGTACCAGCAGCCTCTTCAGGGGAAGGGATTCCAGGAGCTGCCTGGACATCCAAAGGACAAGGATTTCCCCTCCAGACACCATACACAAACCACACAAGGAGCTCATGCCCAGCCACAGATACGTGGCATGCCAGCCACATACCTTGAATGGGGATGTGCAGGCATTCACTCTAGCTGTACCTCTTTGGCCACAGCTAGATTGGGGACAGTGCCATAGGTGAGGTTTCCCCCAAATCTGGAAACTCAATACAAAATGGGCTAGATGGACACAGAAGACGGAGGACATGGAGAAGCTGGACAAAGAGGTAGTCACAGATGGTGACAAAGGGGTACGAAAGGGAAGGTGAGGGGAATTAGAGAAAATGAGGAGAAGGCGAAAAGGGGGAAGGATGCACGTATGCACATGATGCCCTGGCTAGATTTGCAACAGGCACATTTGAGCATTGATTTATTTGCACAAGGTCTCCAGCTATGCAGCATCACAGGCTTAGCATGGATCAGGGACCTGCAGGGCTGAACAGCACTCTTGCTGGCTTCCAATTCAAGGTCACACTGTGGGCATATCAGTGATGGTCTTCATTGCCACGGTTGGGAGCCTGTGAGCTACCTGAAGAAGCCCAATACTTGAACAGTTGGGGAGGCAGACGGTACTTCCAGGGTGAGCAGAGCTTGTTGCGTCCAACCCAGATGGCTGCGTAGTGCAGGGAACCGCAGGCCTGAGCAGCTCAGCAGCAGAAGGCTGTCCCTCACGCTACTGCTGTGCAGCCCTGGCATGGCAGCTCCTTTCTCATGCCTTGCTTGCTGGTGGCCTTTTAGTTCTCTATTGTACATGAAACACCGCTACGCTGTTCTGAGGTATGGAGAGGTAGAAGCAGTGTTCTGCAATTTATCCCAGGTCTCAAATTCTCCCTTCCTGGCTACTGGATGCTCTGGATTCTGCTTTGTTCTTTTACCAGCTGGGAAAATCTTGGCTGGTTGTTAAATTACACATCTTCCCTTGCGGAAGAAATGCAGTGGTTGCGAGCCATCTGGACCACCATTTTCCTGCTGGGAAGGAGACAGAAAGAAGCAGAGACAGAGGAAAAGAGAGACCCATGGATGCCTTTCGGTGAGAAAAGAGAGAAGGGCTCTCTTTGCATGGTGCCAAAGAGAAAGAGAAAGGCCAGGAAAGAAAAGAGATGAAGAAAGATGCTGCTTTATCAGAGTTTTTGCAGACACCACCAACCCCACTGACAGAGCCTTTGTGGACTGGGAAAGGTGAGGTTTTGAATGAGGTGCTGAAGGCTCCTGGATCTCTGCATCACCCGCTTGGTTGCCAGCTACTGTGATGCCTTGCTTCCCTAGCAGGGAAAATGAAATCCTGTCCTCTTCCACCAGTATAGAAACCAAGAGATCCCTGAGTAGCACTTGGTGCACTAGGAACTGGCAAAGATGAGGTCGAGCATACAGGCAAGCACTCAGCAGGGAAACGATGGGATAACGTTCAGAGGAATATACCGTTAATTCTGCAAACCCAAGCAGACACTACTAATGCCAGATAAGATTTGCACTGATATTGTCTGCTCCTTGTAGTGTTGTATCTCTTGTTGCTTAATTGTATTTATACACCATTATCATTGCCCTAACATAGTAACAGGAAAAACTATTCACTCACCCAATTAAGGCTTTGTCTGACGAGGGCAAGCCCTGCAGGCAGTGTTAGGGAAAGGCTGTGCAAGACAGATTGGGGCACCACTTCAAAACACCAAATTACATGAGCACAATTGGCCCTCATTCGTAGGACCAGTTCTGCACACGTGCTGCCTGATGAGTCCCCTGGGGTGACAGCCCACGTCCCTTCTGCCCTAGCATCGTGTGTCTTAGAGGAGGCCCTAGAGCTTCTTCACGTTTCATGTCTAAGTCACCCCTGCGATGCCGTGAGGTGGAAAGGAGAGCCCCACCAGTTAGGTCAGACCAGCTCTTTGAGGAATCCTTCCGTGTTGGCTCCCTGTCGAGACTATGGGCTCAGCAGGGAGGGAGAGGTTAGGGGTGTCTGCAAGACCCAGCCGGACACCTGGATCCTCACAGGCTGTTTTACCACAACCAACAGTATCACTCGATTCCCAGGAGGAGCTGGGACTGGCATGCCCTGTCTTTCACGCGACATCGGAGAACTCCTCAAACACTGGCAAGTCCCAGAATGTCATTAAAAAAGTGTGTTAGATAATTGCACTTGGCACTGGAGCCCTTGGACAGGCAGCTTTGTCTATGGCTGTTAAAGCCTTTGGTGTCTGTGAGAAAGCTTTCCCTGTAGCTCACCTACACCTAAAGCAAACAACTTCATTAGCTCAGGCATGTGAGTGCTGAAAGCCAAGGGAGCTGGGGCAAATGCTCCCAGACACCACTGTCCTGGTTTAATTTCTGTGTCTCACCTGTGATATTAAACCACACTTGGCTGGGGCCCATTTCAATGCTGATCACTCCCACCATATGGTTTACAGGATCTGTTTCCATCACAGCAAAGTTAAAATGGGGTTCATCGAAAGCTAGTGGCTCCGAGGAAGGTCCGGGCCGGGTGACCCAGCTGATGTGAAGCCGCACGTGGGAGGAAAGTGGTGGGCTGCCACCGTCTGTTGCCTTGACCTGCCAGGAAATACACATGCAGTCAGGTAGAAGGCTGGTTTAGCCCATGGGAGCCCCATGGGAAGCTGCTTTTCCCACCCACCAGGAGTTTCAGGTCCAAGTGCGCCCAAAATCCCACAAACAAATCTTGCCCCAGTGGCCTGTGCTCTGGCTGCTTCCAAGGTAGAGCTGTGCAACCCAAATTCCTCTTGACCATCAAGCAAATCTGCCAAGCTCAGTCCACAGCAGAGACCTGGATCACAAGCTTCGTTGCAAAGACCCACAGAGTGTGGGAGAGCTTTAAACCTATATCCAAGCCCCATGGCCTGATCAGACTGCCAAATGGAGGCACCACTGAAACCCAAAGACCCAGGTTCAGGTCCACATCCATATGGGATTGTGGATCACTGTGTTCATCTCTGAGAGTAAGTTGGATGGTTAATTTATCCTCCATTTTTAATAGCTTCTTACCTTCTGCATTTCCCATCATTCCTTCCCAGTTTCTCTCCCTGTAACCCAAGTCTGTCTCATTCAAGCTCTCCTCCCGCTGTGCATTTTCTCCATCTCTTTGTCTTTTATCTCTTCTGTTTCTGCAGCCTTTCCTCTCTTTCCCTCTCCACCCTTCTCTTCCCATTGTCTCTCTCTGTTTCCCTCTCCTCTCACCGTGAGTATGTTGTATTCGGAGGCAGGAAAAGCTTTCCTGGAGAACACCATGCCAGTTGTGGGGTTGATGGTGAATATCCCCTCCTCCTCCTCCTCAATGGTGTAGGTGATCTGGCTGTTCTGGCCCTGGTCACGGTCCGAAGCGATCAGCCTATAGACTGGCAGCGGTGTCTCTGAGGCGTCTCTCTCTGGGAGCTGCACCATGAAGAGCTTGTGGGGGAAACTGGGAGGACTGTCGTTGGCATCCAGGACTTGTATGACGACTCTGCTGGTGGACTTCAGGGCTGGCTCTCCGTTGTCGGAAACAGCCACCTGCCAGCAAGCAAAGGAAATAGGTGACAAAGCCCTTTGTCGTGACCTAGGACATGAACAGCTAGCCTTGATCCTGACGGGCAATGACTAAACTAGGGTTTTTGTGTGGATCTGTATTTGTGTCTCAGCATTCTCAGAGGCATTGCTCCTCTCTGCAGGGTGAAATCTGGTGACTGTAGCTGGCACTGTGCAAGGCTTGTGCATGCACAGGAAGACGCATCTGCAGGGCTCCTGCTTGTAGTTGCTCCGGGCAGTGGGTCAGATTGGTCATTAGGGGTCACACAACTGAAAACGTTTGTATTGCAATGGCTTGGCAAGTCATCACCCATCCTCCCCTCGCTGTGCCTCCGCATGCTCCCAGGATGTTGCATTGCGGAGAGAAATGTATTATCCTCAATCACCCTGACTGATAGACTGAAACACCTCAAGATCCCTCTAATGTAAATATGCATAGCTCAGAGCAGCTAAGGATGGGGCTGGTAACACAAAGCTACACAGCAATGTCTGATAGAATGAGATAAATGAGGGTGGATTTCACTGGCTTGCTCTTTCCCCCATAACTTATTATCCATCCTGCTAGAGGACAATTCCAGTCCTCTTCCTGCATTCCCACAGCTTCCAGAACAGGCCTTTTGCTCCAGTCTTCAGTAAGGAAATAATAAACCCCGCAGTACTGCTGCAGCTGTCTCTTAGGGCAACATACACCATTTAATTAAGTTTCCCAGCAGTTGGGAGCTGATGAGATGAGATTCTTTCTCTGTGCTCCAACTTGCAAGGAAAGCTCTTTGAGGACTTAATACACTTGTAGGTAAATAAAGCTAATTACAATCATCATTACCCACCTCTAGGATATGTTCAGCCTTGTATTCTCGATCCAGCTGCCGTGAAGTCGTAGAAATCAGACCTGCCAAGAAAGAAACCCTTTGAGCTCCAAGACTCAGCGTCTGAGGAAAGCCAGGGCTGATCAAATCCTCACATGAGCCTGCCCGCCCGTCCTGTTTCAGGTTCCCTTTGTGATCAGAGGAGAAAAACAGATACCCCAGAGGGCAAGTTGTCCACTTCCAGCATGAGTCCCTGTGCAGAGGAGCTGCTCTCGCTCCTCTGATTACAGAGATCATGGAGGAGGGGGGACACCTACCAGGTGCCTACATCAGTTGAGGGTTGTCAAGGCATTTGGTGAGAAAGGCTGCAGGACCGTGAAAACAAAACTTTTCTTATGCCTCTAAGTAAGAAACATTCTGCGTGCACTGGCACAAGTTTGGCCTCTTAAGAAGTCTTGACTCTTATTTTCCTTGCTCTTTGTAATTTACAGTGTTTTGACAGAAGTTTGTCTTCTATCTTGGGAAATATTCTCTATTCTACTGCTAGAACAAATGCATTTAGGCTAAAAATAAGGTACACAGTCGATAATAATGTTGGTATATTATTTAATCCTTGCTGAGAGACAGGATGGATCCTCTAACAATTGCAAGATTTGAGGGATTTCTAAAAAATACACACTAGTTTAACTGCAGGGAATAGGTTGGGCGCAGGAGGGAGGAATTGTGGCTGTAATAAATGAGAGTTTAAACAAAATCATCATAATAGCCTCTTTTTGGCCTGTCAATTACTAAGCTGAGTAGATGCAAGTGTGGAAAGGATGGAATTGAGGCTTGTGTTTCCACATCTGGTTTGATAATAGTCCTTATCAAGTGCCTTGAGTCTTCACCTTTGGGGAAAAGCACGTCTAGACCATTTTTACAACTGCTTTATAGATGATGGAAATTGTACATATAATGCATGATTTTCTGACAGTCATCAAGTCTGACACCCATGAGGGCTTCTTTCCGTTCCCCACATCTCCTGCTCCCAGCAGTTGCTGTTATCTGCTGTTATCATGGTGTTTATTCCTCGTGAAGTCCTGCTTCCTCACAAAAACGAAAGGCAGAGCGAATTTTCCTGACCACCGCAAGCAGCGATACAGGCTCATGCTACTCTGGGAAATGCTTTGCATGGGAGGCAGTGTGCATTTGCAATGGTGTGAGCATGTGCACTTGTGCATCCTGAAAGACTTGTAAATCAGAGTTGCGCGAACCCATCTCAACTCTCATTTCTGGTCCAAAGCCAAAAAGTTTTAATTAATAGTATTGTTTTCAGTTATATTGTGCTTTGGTGTATTGCTGTGTGAGCATGATAGGCAGGAGGAAATTTCAAATGGCTGCAGGAAACACCGGGCAGCTGAAGGAGGGAGCAAGGAGCTGCTGCTTGGAACAAGACTGTTGTTAACCGTTTCCACTTATTCTCTGGGATTACCTGTATTTGGCACCAGCCGCTGCACTAAACATTTATTTGATGCCTTTACAATCATAAATCAACACTCCTTAATGTGTTATGACAAGGCGATTTGAAAGACTCTGTTTGCATGTATGTCATGGATTTTTTTTCTTCTCCCTAATCTTCCTTTTGACATCTTGGCAGGTGAAGAGGACTCAGCAGTGGCCTGAGAGCACACTGGCTGAGGCATTTTTGAACTTCTCTCGGGCTCCCAGCCCTACCTCTGTAGGGCTCTAATAGCAGCAGAACTCTTGATATACGTGGAAATGCTCTCTTAATGTGGGCCTAAAGAAGGAATTGCAGCAGCGGTTCATTGATGCTGCTGTCCACATTGCCAATAGGCTGGCTAGGACAGAGGAACAAAGCCTAAAACTCCAGCTGCCTCAGGAATCTGTTCATAATTTTGACCTAACAAGCCCATAGAACACATAGCTAGATATTGACAGTGGAGCCACCCAACACCTGTGTGCACACTGGGGATATTGCTAGTCTATCAGATTGCAAAATTCAGTTGCAACAGACTAATACCTTGTTTGTACTTGGTTAGTGCATGCCAGCTGATGGAAGGTAACTTAAACCACTCTGAAGTGATTATTTGGATTTGCCTGGCCACACCCTGAAATTCTTTCATGACCTAATGATAAAAATGAAAGAAAACAGGATTGTAGCTGAGCTTTCTAGAGCTGGAGAAGAAGGACTGTAGTTGATGGCAGATGAACTGGAACTTATTGACTATCTTAAATGTTTGTACCACTGAAGATGCTCAGATCTCCTGGGGAGTAAGAGCTGACTCTACTCTCTATCACAGACCTGTACCGTATCCTAGCTGGGAGTCTTACCAAATGGCATTTTTGGGTTTAGCTTCATATGTGTTGAGCCACAAGTCAAAGGGTTGGCTTCTCCTCCTGACCCCAGCAAACTCCTTCTGTCCCTTACCCTGTACCCAATCGCATCTCCCAGTTCCCCTCTCCAGAGCCAGTTACCACTCTGCCTTGAGATCAGAAAGCCCTTGTGGTTAATGGTTAATCACTCTAATTCCCGCACAGAGCCGTGTGCTGCATGGCTGCCAAGATGCACAAACTGCCAGCAATGTTCACACGGCAGCTGAGCACCCAGAGACAGGGAGACGGGGATCAGACTTGGTGCTCGAGAGAAGCCAGCTGGAATTAATGTGTATTTTTATTTGTTGCTACTTGGTTATACACCCTGTGAAGCCAGAAGGCTAAAATGGAAGTGGAAACTGTTATTAAAGGGGAACTGCCATCAGCTTTCATGGCCTGGGGAAACAGTTCCTCGGTTCTTTCTGCTGCCACCTACAAGGACCTGGGAAGTGCACGTTTAGTTTTTAATGAGAGTGATTTGTGTGTGCATGTGCACATGTGTGAGTTACTAGTGCAGTCCCTGCCCCTCTGGAAAACAGCAGCTAGCCCGTCCCACGGGACTTGCGATTGAGTGGGTGTCCTTTATTTGTGTTCTTGTATGTGGCCCTGAAGGTTTCTGCTGAGTCCTGGAGACTGAACAAAACTGTCAAAGGTCCTAATTGCACTTGGCCAATTAGCCAAGCTCTGCATTCACCTGAAGGTCCAGAAATTATCCCTTCTGTTGCTTGCATACAGACAGGCACAAGCTCTGCTCTTGCAGCCTATCTACCCACAGCAATGGGAAAAGATTGTCTGTAATTCTCCCGCTTGCTGCCTGGAAAAGGGAGAGAGGAAAGCTGGTCATGTTGGAACAGGAGCAGCAGAATTAACAGTACATTGTTGTCAGGGAACAAAAAATAATAATAACTTCTGCTGGCAAGAGCAGGGCTGGGGTGGAGGTTGCTGGCCCCCTGCCCTTTCTGCAGGGAAGAAAATCTAAGATAGTTAAAATAGCCAGAATCAGGTTTGCAGGCATTAGGGCTTTCACAAGAGCCTGAGAAGGGAACAGGTTGTTCTCCTGAAATCCTCTTTCTGTTCTCTCACTGTTGCTTCCATTTCACCTTCTCTTCTCTCTTCTCCTCCTACCACCTTCCCTCTGGTTCTGACCCTGCTTTGCACTACTCCATGCTCAGCTGGAGCCTGTGGTACGTTGGCTCAGGGAGCAGCAGTGCAACCAGCCCTCAGGTTTAAAGAGCAGGCTGGATGTCCTTCCATGCAGAGAAATGCTGGGAACCACAGGCATCCTGGGGAAGCCCAGGGACACTGGCACAGCAGGAGAAGGATCAGAAGAACAAGCACTAGATAACAGCTGGAGATGAATAGTCCAAGGTAAATGGATTCGATGAATGGCTTCATCCTGACTCTTCCTGCCACAGCCTCCCAGTTCCTCCCAGTCCTGTCTGGACTGGAACCCCCTTCACACCAGGGACTGCAAACCCTGCACAAAAGCTGAAAACCTTTCCAGCAAAAGAATACCCCTAACCCTACTATCTGCCCGTCTCTCCATGTATCTATCTATCTATCTATCTCTCTGTCTCCCACAAACACTGCTCTGCACCAGCTGCCAGGCTGGGCTGGAGAGATTCCATTGCCGATGGCAGAAAGCTTTCATCTCACAGCACAGTTTTATTCCCTCTTCTCATTAGTCTTTCATTTATTTTCCCTCTTTTTTTCTCCACCATCTTTAGGGAACTGAGACCTGGAAGAGCTTAGAGCCCTTTGGTGGTAGTTCAGGGATGCTGGAGGAGCCAAGCTCTGCTGAGGGACAGTTATCATGGCTGTTCCTGTCTCCTTGCAAGGCCTCAGGAGGAAAAGTCAAGGGGCCTTGCGGGTATGTCTCCACTGGCCAACCCACCCCTGTGTTGAGATACTGGATCAAACACAGAACAAGCCAGCTCCAGGACCAGAAATAGGTTACTTGCAATAGTGTGGCACTGTGTCCTGAATAATTATCCAGGGCTATTCTGCAGGGTTATCCTAGGTGTAGACATGTTTGTTGTAACAGTGAATCAGGACCTTAATTCCTATTAGCGCACAGGATGAGACCAAGCTTCCTCCTCTTCTCCTTCTGCCAAGTGGCTCCTACCAGGAGCGCCCTGCCTAGCAGAGACCCAGACTGACCTCTGGCCCTCTCATGTTCTGGCTTATTTCAGTGCTGATGTGATTTATTTATTCTTTGATGACAGTTTGGGATAGAAGAGAAGAGGTCTCGATCACAGTCTTCTCCGCATGTAGGAGCCTCCCTTCTCATCCGAGTGCTGGAGGAACTCCTGACACAGGCAGATTGTCCTGTCCTTTGCTCAAATTGTGTGGTTAAAAGCAGCAGCCTCTGTGGTTTCCTCTTGAAACTTCGATGTTTATCATTGAATAATGTGGCAGAGATTCAGCTTCATCCCAGATAAGCGGCTCTGCCTGCTCAAACTCTTTTACTGTCTTAGGATTTGGGATTGATCATGGAAGGAGTATTGGCAATCTGGAACATATAGATCTCTAGCATTTCAAGAACTGGAATATTTCTACATCTTTTTGTGATCATTTCTTCTAGGTAGTGAAAGAAGAGAGGCATTTATTGTGTTTCAAAAACAAAGGGGACATGTCCTAACTAAAAATCCAGAATAAGCCTCAGTGGTCTAGTAGCACTATAGCACTCAGATACTTGCAGCGCTTTCTCTTTTCTCCTGTTTAAATGTAAGTCGTTTGATTTGCATTGTATTGGGATAACACTTTTTTGAATACAACCCTGCACTGATGTGAATGACCAGGAACTGAAAGACCAGCAGTTCATCTTCCAATGCTGCACTATCAAGCTGAGACCAAAGATTATATTTTTATTCTACTTAATGGAGCAACTATCATGCCCTCATCCACAGAATGAAAATATCACACGGTTTCCAACAAGCTGCCTACAGCCCTGAAATTTAGACAAGCTGTGATATTCCTTCTGGCAGTAGTAGCAGATGACTTCTCTTTAGATATTGTAAGCATGAGGATATAAACTGCTCAGTTTATGCCAATGTTTGCAGGTAATTATTTGTTCTTTTGGGTGACATGCAAGTAAAACAATAGATAACTGAATCCTCATGAGGCTTGGAAGCAGGTCCTTAAACAACCTCTAAGCTCAGGGTTTAAAGAAGAGACCTCCAGCAACTGTCCAAGAGATAAGATCAGCTCATGAGTTTCTTACAGGACTGTCAAACTTATCACTCTTCACATGCAAATTATCTGACCGTAGAGAGAGATGGATAGGAGATGACTCATAGCCGAGAGAGCTTTTTTGGTCTAAGATGGGAATTAAAGGGTTGGCTTAGAGGTGAGGTGTCTCATTAGCAAATGTTCAGATTTTGCCAGTATCACTTATTTTACCATAAAACACAGCAGCCTTGGAGCATGGCTTTGTAGGGCTGCATTCACACTGAGGTGAAAGTTTTGCCTGCAGAACAGAGAAGGCTGAATTTCCTGCAGGGTGCATGGGTGCAAGCTAGAGCTCAGCAGATGAGGGGAGATAGCCTGGTGTCCTGAGAGCCATTTCTGGTCCACATCCCATCGAAAAGGCAGTGGTCTTCTAAAACAGGGCGTCTGAAGGCACCTCTCCATGGAGATCAGCATTTGAGCAAGCTGTCCATGGGGCTGAGTTGTGCGTAGTCATTTGGATTATGTGGGCAAGTTGGATGCAGAGTAATGCCCTGACCTGGCTAAAAAGCTTCTGAGAGTGGAGGTAGCTACAACTGGGGGTAGCAGTGGTCAGAGTTAGCTGACATCTCCAAGTGTATCTACATGGTGCCAAGTAGAGGCACCCTGTGAATCTCTTGCAACCAGAAGGATTTTGATGTTTCAGCGTAACAATTTCTTTCTAAACACTCTCCTCCTAGCCAGCTGTAGAGGGCTGCCAGATAGCCATTACACCACAGGTAACACCTAATTGAGAGCTGCACTAGCCTTTTACAACACATTCAGCTCCTTTCTCGTCTGAGAGCAGGCTTCTATCCCGCTGCAGTAGGTGAACTGCTTTTATCATCTGCAGGAGATCAAAGTCGTGCAATTAATCCTCTCCCATACTCAGGCTCTCTGCCCTCCCTTCCCTCTTCTCCCAGGAGCTGATGGAGTGAAGGGCTCGGCACAGCTTTCCTTGCCAGACTGGCCCAATGTCAGCTCTGCTGGGATAGTTTGAGGAGGCTGTTTACACAAAACATCAGCAGGTTTTTGATGGCTCTGAAAGATCTGGTAATTAATCCTCAGATGAAAGATACAGTCTAGGAAGACGGCAGAAGAGGCTTACTACACTTACTACATTAATAGTGCCGGAGAACGGGTGGAGCCTTTAAATGCAGTGGGATTCATTTTTATTAATCCTGCCTTGGTCTGTCTCAGGAGCAGATAGTCACCTCCAGAAGGGTGTTTCCTGGCTCAGACTGTGCAATAGGGCAGTTGTTAATAAGGGGGAAGATTAAAAGCAACTGCTTGGTTCTGTTTAAGGCTTTTTCAAAGCACATTTGTGTCATTCTAAGAGCCATCTGGATGCAAATAGCAGCCCTCAGGTTGAGGGTTTCAATCCTTAGCCTTCCCACACAGTGTATTTGGAGACTGGGACTTTTGCTGCAGAAGGAAGTTGTGACAAAGGCAGCTGCGTGGGCTGTTTATATTGAATTGGTAACATCCTCTGGGCACTTGGAAACCTCAAAAACAGATGCTGAGTTGGGTCAGTCTTACCTGTAATGAGGTTAATGGTGAAGAGTCCTTGAGGATTTCCACTTAGGATGTGAAAAGTCAGTTTTCCCTCTGAGCTAGAGTCTGGATCTAAGGCATCAAGCTGAAGGACAGACGTGTTTGGTGGGGAATTCTCCATCACAGAGGCATAGAAGACAGGTCTGGACATCTGAGGTGGGTTGTCATTGGTATCAGTGACTTCAATATAAATTTCAGTCACAGAAGACAGAGGAATTGTTCCCAGGTCAAGAGCTAGCACTGTCAGCCAGTAGTGAGACATTCCTTCTCGGTCGAGTGGCCCTATGGTCCGGATGGTGCCTAGAAGAATGACAGAAAGTGCTTGTGAGGGATTTAAGGAATTCAGACCACTTTGTCCTTAATGCCAGACCAGCCTGCATCTCTAGTCTGCTTCCTGGTCTTTGCTGCAGATATAAACTGTGGCACCAACCTTGTATGGCTGCGAGATTGTGTGGGAGGTGAGGGCTTGCTTGTGCTGAGGGTAATTTAGTACACAAGTGAAAGGGAAGACCTCGGTATTTTGGGGGAGGACAGATATTGATTTTCCATTATTTTAAGGAGACAAACCCTGCTTGCTCCTCCCCAGATACAGGGATGCACGTTGTACATCCCTGCACAAGCAAGATAGATTTGAATGCATGGAACTTTGTAAACAGAGAGAATATAGAAATGTCCTATTGGGCCAAAAAGTCAAGCCAAACACAGCATATAGTTTAAGCCTTTAAGGTACACCATTAAACTGAGCTGTCATTACCTGTGTCCTTTTCAATGTGGAAGACAGACAGGCCAGTGCCCTCTCGGAGGAAATATTGAACCTCTCCATCTTTCCCCTTATCAATATCTTTTGCTGTGACCATCATCACTGATGTGCCCTCAGGGCTGTTCTCCTGCACCCAGCCTTTGAAGACAAAGGAGGCAAAGCGTGGTGGGTGCAAGTTCTCGTTGACATCAAGGATGTTCACTTCCAGGTGGCAGAGGGAAGAGCGAGAGAAGGGCTTCCCACCGTCACTGACCTGCACGGTTAGATTGTAAGAGTCCTTCTTCTCATAGTCCAGCTCCTTCTCCAACCGGAGTGCTCCGGTCAGCTTATCCACATGAAACATCATCTCCTCATCATTAATGAGGCTGTACCTCACCTCACCCCCAGAGCCAGCGTCTGGGTCAAAAGCCTCCAGAAACAGTAGAATGGTTCCCACGGGGAGGTCCTCTGGGACCTTCACGCTGTTGAGGGCTGGGAGGCATTGTGGGGTGTTGTCATTTACATCCTCCAGAGTCACAATGAGGTCTGTAACAGAGAACAACTGGTAACCTGTTTTGGGCTGGTCCCTAGCTTCTATTTTCAGCACATAGCAAGGCCACAATTCTCTATCCAGGACACCTGTAACTGTCACTTCTCCAGTGACACTGTTAATGGCAAACTTATCAGTGGGGGTTAGGAGAGAATATTTTATTCTCCCATTGTCATCTGTATCAGCATCCTCTGCTCTCAGTTGAGCTATTGTTGTCCCTGTTGCTACATGTTCTGGTATCACCACCCAGTAGGCACCTTGTGGGAATTTAGGAGTGTTATCATTAGTATCCAACACATTCACAGCCAAGAGTTTCCAAGATGATTTTTGTGGTGTGCCAAGGTCGTACACAGTAATGTTAAGAATGTAGAAGCTGGTTCGTTCATGATCTAGAGGAGAAAGGACTTGAAGGAGACCCAGTTCCAGGTCAATGGTAAAGCAACTGTCATCATTTCCATCTGAGATCACATAGACCAATTTCCCATTAAAACCAGTATCAGGATCAATAGCTGAAAGGTCAGCAATAGTTGAGTTGACAGGAACAGTCTCTATGATATCAATAGATCGTGGAAAGCTGTCATCAAACTTTGGAGCATTATGGTTTATAAGGTGCAAGTTCAGAGATGTTTCATCATCCTGCCCATGGCCTTGAGACTGAGACTCAATGGAGTGTATGATAGTTTCTGTCAGTTGTTTCAAGACTCCTGTTTCCTCACACTGCATTTTGACAGGGAGACCTTGGCTGACCACAGTGATATTTACAGATGTTGGCAAAGCGTAGTTCTCTCCATCTGTTGCAGTTATTTTCAAAGAGTAGAAGAGTGGCTGTTCAGAAGGAAGATCTTGCAGAGATATTCTAAGGGATATTATTCCAGAGATGGGATTCAGTTCAAAATGCCGTAACTCATTGCCAGACTTGATTTCGTATTTGATATGTTGCAGCTCATCACTGTCGATTGCAGAGACTGTGGCCACTGGGTTCCCAACAGGAAAGTCCCGTGGGATGGTGCCACTGCAGCTTGCCTTCTCAAACACAGGAGCATTATCATTGACATTGCTCAGCATGAGGGAGACGTACACCTCTGTTTCATGGCGGAAGGGTGAGCCCCAGTCTGATGCCCACACTCGCAGATGATACCATCTCTGCATCAACTCATAGTCCATTGACTTGGAGGTGGAAATGATGCCAGAATAGGGGTCAATGACAAAGGGAACCAATTTCTGGTTGGCTATGGTGTAGGTGACAAAGCCATTGTCTCCTTCATCTTCATCTGTAGCCCTTACTGTTAAGACACTGGTACCAGGAGGAACATTTTCATCAAAGGCCCCACGGTATGAAGACTGACTAAAGCTTGGAGCGTGATTGTTGCAGTCAGTGATGTCAATGACAACAGTTGTGGATGTGTGACTGTTAACGGTTGTAACTTCAAGTTCAAAACGAGACTGCTCATGGAAGTCCATTGCTCTGACTGTAGTTATCAGTCCGGTGTGAGGATTGATTTTAAAGCTTGTGCTGTCAGGAGTAGGTCTCAAAATATATTTAAGATTTGGGAAGACTGGTGTGATCTTTACCATAACAACTTGGCTTCCAGCTGGGGAAAATTCACTGAGCTGGACCCGGTACACTTCTTTCTCAAATCTGGCAGAGACATACTTGGAAGGAGGTATATGGATAACTCTAATAGGAGAGAAAAGTGGTGGCTTGCTCTTGTCCTTGGCTTGCAGACTGAGGTTGAAACCAAATGGGTAAAGTAGCCAGTTGACCTCTTTGGTTGACACAATCATGAACTCAGTGCTCCCAAAGTAGGATTTGATGGCTTTGAAATGTCTTCCTGGATCTCCATCCACTAAGTCAACTGAATCTATCCCTACTTCTGAGTCACTGCTTTCTACAGACAGAGTTGCATAGAGAAAGTCTTCGGCTGAGTCAGGTGGTGTCACCTTCACTGAGGAGATAGAGGGGGGTTTCCTGGCAGATGGCTCCACTTGGATCATGAGACTAGCCAGGTTCCCAAAGCCATTCCCCTCCGTGATCTTTCTCATTCTGTCCACAGCCAAAACTTGCAGATGGTGCCTGCCCCGATGGGTGCTGTTCAGCCTGCCTGTGGTCATAACTGCTCCTGTGGTGGGGTGGACGGTGAATAGGTCAGACTTGGTGTTGAGGGCATAGTAGAACTCGGCGTTCTGGCCAGCATCAGCGTCTGTGGCACTGAGCGTGCTGACCACCGTTTTTAGAGGAGTGTCTTCTCTGATGGACACTTTGTAGGAGGGGGGTGAAAAGAGAGGTTTCAAGTCATTTCTGTCCAGAATGTGGATCAAGACTTTGGCCCAGGCTTCATAGGCAAAGGTGCTCTCTGTGGCCTTGATTATTAACATATAACTGTCTTTGACCTCCCGGTTTAAAAGTGCTGTGTTGCTGCTCCTGGTTCTTATTCTCAAGAAGCAGAAATCCCCTATCACGTGCTCCTCTGTTTTAAAGAGACCGGTGGTGTCTCCAGAGGCTATTCTGTATCTGATGTCCCACTCGGGGTCTGTCTTGTAAATACCCATTTTGACGTAGCTCTCCACGTAGGTCTTGGGGGCTGAATTCTCATAGATGGTGGCATTGTAGAAGAAGTGGGTGAAGTGCAGAGGCGAAGTGTTGCCTTTCTCACAGCTCGCCTTGTGGACCACACAGTGCATCAGGAAAACAGCAAAACTCAGGAAGTGCCTCTTGATAGTGACTTCCATGGTGTGGTGTCTCCTTGGGTCCTGCAGGGGTTAAAGGAAGAACATTGGTAATTTTTATTAAGGCCAGTATGTTAGGGGAAAAGCCTTCATGAGCTCAGCCTCACCTCCCTGCTCTCTCTACCCTGACCTTTGGTGATGTGATTGTTATCTCAGCTCTTCTTCCCTTCTGTCCCAGTGAGATACCTGTCCTCCCACATCCTGGTGATGGCTCAGACCTGTTCATGTTCTCTCCTTCAGTTTTTGCCCTTGAAGAAGGCAAAATGTGAAAAGCCATGTGAAATGGTCTAATCAAGCTAACTTCCTATTCTGTGACAATCTCTCCCTCCCTTCATTCTGCCTTCTCCCTAGTCAAACAGCATATTTGAACTCCCCACCCCCAATCCAAACCTCACTTCTGTTTTGTTTCTCCATCTTAACTTCCCTCTCCACACAAGTTCTGGCAAAATATTTTCAAGAGTCAACAGCAAACTGTGACTTGACATCTCTCCCCATGGCTTGTCTTTCTTTTCCTCTCCCCCTCCTACAGCAATCTGTTCTCCTTCCCCAGCAGAGATGCCCTGTTATTTTGTGCAAATTCCTTCTGAATGGCCAGCTCTACATCTTTTTGACAGCTTTAGCTCAGGTCCTAGTCAAGTTGTATCTCGGTTATCACAAAGTTCTTCTAATTTGCAAGTCTGACCCTGGCTGCCTCCTCTGTGTTGCTTGAAAGAGCAGATTTCTAGCAAGACACTTTGACCATGTCACCTTCAGCCGTTGAGTAATCTCTCTGGTTCCTCCTTTATCACGGCAAAGCCCCAGGGTCACAATTCCTGTGGAGGATCTGCCATCCATGACCACCCGCCATCAACTTCCTTCTCTAATGACTCCTGAACATCTGCGGCTCCGTGATTTATCTCTGTGAACATGGTGTATCAAAGAAGGAACTAGGGAGCACATACATGATTAACAAGGATGTAACTTTATTAGCACGCTTTGCAGAGCTTGTTAAAGGATCAAGGCCTGTTCTTTTCAAAAGCTGTGTGTGCTGCTGTGTGTGCATTTAGGGGTTGAAACCAGGGATAAGCTAAATATAGGTGCATATATTTCCCCTAGATATCCCAGGAGATCTTTATCTAGAACTGTTTCTTCCTCTTTTAAATTTAAATTATATATCAAGTACCTGCCAGTCATTTGGCACCTTCCTAATTTAAACAGGGAAGACTTGTTTTTCCAGACACATTTTCAGGACTCATCTCTTTAAAAGCCAGAACTAGTTCAATTTATAAGTCAAGGGAAATGTTAGCAACAAATTATCAGAGCCTAACTGACAATGTGTGTCATATTCTCTCACTGAGATAGCTAATTACCAATAAATACAAAGCTGTAAATTTGACACTTCCTTCAAATCCCTTTTTCCTTGGTAAACAGATGCCAATTGTCCAGAAATCTCCCTGCTGTGGTCATTCCTTTTTGAAACAAATAGTCTGAAGCTGAATTGCAGCCTATGTCACTAGGAAGGGAAACTACCAGAATTGGCAGAGAACCCAACACAATTTGGATTTGCCATAACTGACAAAATTTAGACTCTTGTTTTGATTACATCGTTTCACTTCTAGGAAATATGACATAGTTCTAAATGCACAGCAAATGAAAGAAAATCTTGGAGGACAGGGCTAGGTGATCCAGAAAGGCATGTGGTTCCTTCTGAGAAGTTGAAAACCATGTTCTTAAAAGCTCTGCTTGTTACTTAACAGTGCTTAAGAGTTTTTGCAGCATGTAGGGACTTGCCCAGAGCTACTCCCTTCCAACATTTTCAACTGCTGAACCTGGAAAGAAGACTTATGCATGCTGCGTGCGCGTGTGTCTACTAGGACTGTGGAGCAGGAAAAGTCACATACAATTCAGAGTAGAATAAGACAGCAGAATAAAACAGCAACAGAAATAGTGCTATTCTATGAACAGCAGAATTAATGAAGCCGATCGCTTTGTATCTGGGCTAATTGACTTTTTAATTGAATTGTACTGAAATGGCAATGTGAACTCATCTCTTATAAGACATCAGAGAACCCACAAGGCAGAGATGTTATGAATGCCACAACCACAAGAAAAGCTGGAGCTAGAGCACATGCCTTCTCGGGCACCAGCAATTCAATATGGCAGCATAACCTTGAGCAAGGATTGGGTTTTCTGGCATTTAGCAAGATGCAAACTTTCTTCTGAATCTCTCCTGGCATGTCCTTAACCTCACTCTTGCCTGTAGATTTCCTGACATCTAAGAAGGGCTTCACTTTGGTTGGTGTTTTTCCCTCTGTGGGGGCATTAACAGTGTTTTACTCCTCTGTCCAGCTAATTATTTTGCAAAACCTGTCATGACCTCATATTTCTGAGAGCTTTGCTCTCAATTACAAGCTGGGCTGAAAGCAATCAATGGCTTCAGCAGTTATTATGAGGGATGGAGAGTAACTACGCACATGGGGCGTGAGGCAGAAACCTCATTTCCACTGGAAATGATCTGAAACATTGAAAGGCACAGCCAAAACTTAGGGAGAATTTTCTAGGAGGCATCACTATCAGCTTTTAAAGTCTAATAGCTTCTCTTTGTGGCAGGACCCATGCCCAAAGCCCCAACATTAGCAGAGAGAGCCTGTCATGTCCCCTGACAACAACTGCTTGTGCTCTGGGATGTGCTATTTCACCTTTATCACTGCATGTGCATCTGCTTGGACAATTTCTATACCAATTTTGCTGGGGAAATCCTACCTCTGTTGGTCCAGTTCCACACAAGCCCATGTTTGCCCTCTCTTAGTTTATCCTTTGGTAAAAGAATGAGATGGAGAGGGTTGGTGACACTAGTGTCCTTCAAGAGTTGGCTTATTCCAGTTGAGTGTCCTGGGCTCCCAGGAGAGCTTGCAACTTCCCACCCTGGGACTGGAAATCACTACCTACTACTTGTAGCCTGGAGTTTCTTCTTTAGTAGTTTGCACTGGGAAACAGTGGCACACTGTATATTTCTGTTTCTCCAGCATGGTTTTAATGTAAGTTGAAGAGTAATAGGTCTCCCAGGAGATAACTGTGCAGCCCCTGCTCTGTCTGCTGTTTTGGGGATCATTTACACCACATTCACAATGCAAAACCATCCAGAAGGGGGACTGGGACATTTCCAAAGGTTGTGGTGAAGCTCAACAGAAAAATGGGGCACAGTGCTCTGAACAGGGGGCAAATCTGGTTAACTACTGCCTTGGCTCAGCTCCAGGGAAAGCCCCATTGGAACCACCCCTGGAAGGTGTCAGTAACAACCTAGCAGAAACGAGGTGCGTTTCTGTAACTCTTGTACTGCGGATGGGAAAGCTGTGTATCATGTGAAAAAGGCATAAAATTGATTTACTAGCACTTAAAATCACAGAGGGAGGTGGGAGCTGGGAAGCCAAGGAGGAGCAGCGCTGCCAAGCTCAAGGGTTCTGCAACGGAGTTCAGGGATCTCCATGCTGAAACTGGGTGAAATCAACTGCGTCTCTGACAGATTTTTCCTGTAGATTCGGAGAAATATTTTTCCTGTTTTTCTGAGCTGTGCTACGCCCTCTCCTTGTACTGACAGTAATTAGTGCACAATCCATGGGACCAGTGGCAAGGACCATACCTACTTCAGGGCTGTCAGATCAGCTGTAAGCATTAAACACATAAACACCCTCACCTGCCTCTGGTCCCTCATCTCATGGGATCAGTTATTCCTACTCCTGAAAGCTCTCTGCTTCTTTCTTTCATGGCTTCCCTGGGCATGGATGCCCTCCTGGAGCTGGTTGCATGTGGGGAGGCAGATGTGCTGGAGAAAGCCCATCGGTGGGATAGAGCAAGGCAGGTAAGATATGCTCCTGACTGAGGGAAATACCAGGGCATCATTATGTGGTGATTCAACCTCCTCTCGCAATCACCAGGCGAGGATCGGAGAGCCTGGAGGGGCTTCGCCCTCAGCCCTGTAGATGCGAACTCCCCACAGAGCAAGTAAACACTCTGTGTATCTCTAATCAGAGCCTAAGTGTGCGTCTAAATTTAACATCCAAATTGTGATCCTCTGTCAAAGACATGCCCAAATCTGTTGGTTTGAAATGAAGGAACAAACACAGCGTTGAGGTTCAAAGTGTGTGCGTGGGGAGGCTGGGGAGAGGGGTGATTTGCGGGGGATCGGTGCAGGGCATGGCTACTCTGGCCGCCTGGGGTGAGCGGCTGGGGCATGGCCTGGGGGGTCCTCCCGGGGGTCTCCCGTGATGTGCGGCCTGCTGTGTTTGTTGGCCATATTGCAGAAAAGTGCTGCAGCCTGCCAGGAAGCAGGTGTGGCCCCAGCCGCACCTTTCGATTCCCTTCAAGGGGAGCATTTAAAAGCAATAAAACCCCAAAACACAAAACAAGGAGAGTGCTGAGTGCACTAAGAGCAGCATTCCCCTTGCTGGCTGTGGTGAGGGTTGGCCCAAAGTTTTGAGATCAGAAGATTAGAGAAAAATCATCATTTTGATGGGAAAATAAGGACAACTCTTCCCTTATTGCTCTTTTGCCAGCACGCATCCCAAACTCTTTCTTTTGTTCCTCCCCGCCCCCCTTCTCTCTCTCCCTTTTTTTCTTCACTACAAGAAACAGTCTCCCCCCTGGGATAGGTACCGATCAAACCCATCCCCAAGCACATTAACATCTTTGTTGGAGGCTACAAGCACTAGGAGGTGGAGGGGAGAAGGGAGATGTGTTTGGTTGTTCGAATAACCAATGATGGGGTAGTTTAATGGTGGGTCTGAATTTCAATGGTCATTGGGGAATAAAGGGAGCAAAGGAAGTAAATCAGATAAGATGGTGGGTATGAGGCTTTGGGAAAGTAAACAGGAGTTGGGAGTCTGTCTTCTCCTGGCCTAGGTGGTAGCTGAGCAGAAGGGGTTCAGCTACAGTTGGAGCAATATCCTTACAGCTGCCTGCCAAATAGGATTGGAAAGTCACAGGTTAAAAAGTACGCTTCTTGTGCAGTTGTTGAGCCATGTCTGTGAGATGTTTTGATTCCCAGTGCTGAAATAACCCCTGTGTGGGGGCTGGGCTGCTTAGTTAATGTTTGCCCTCTCCTCTGCTGCAGCAATGCTGATGGGAATTAGATCCTTTTCCATTTGGTGCCTTGCTCAGTTTTGGTGAGTTCCCCGCCGGTCGCTCACAAAGCCTGGCCTGCGGGGTTTGAATTCTGTGGCAAGACGGATATTTTTGGAACTATTTTCTTGGACTTTGAAAAACAAACCAACCCATCCCTTCCCAAGCCATGGCACAGAGCTGTTCCCATGGCAGCATTTCTCTGAATGGGATGCTGAATCCGGGCTAGTGGCTGGCGCTGTCCTTGGAGATCCTGCTCCTGAATTCGGTTGTGCAAAGTCTCTGCTTGGTTTTGCTGTGAAGCAGAAGAAATGCATCCTGGAGGTACTACACAAAGCCAGAAAATTAATGAAAAGAGCCCCTGAAGTTATGGTGTTTCATTCCTCAATGTATCTTCAGGTTTTCCAGTGCCTGTGGATGGTTTTCGAAGGGCTGATGTTCATAGGACTGTGTTTTGCAGCAGTCTGCTCGGGTGCTGTGTTCATGTGGGTACAACTTTTTGCTGGACTTGCAGATTCCACCAGGGCGCAGCCAGGCTGTTCCTTCCCCATCTCGTCTTTCCAATCTCCAAATGACTTGGATAGACCTTTGGAAATTGTTTCCAGATTGCTAGACAGCCTGGAGCAAGGCGGCTGATCATTTAAAACCTAGTGCGAGTGCCTTTTACAACCGACGTCTGCCCTTGCTCGGAATGACCTGTGAAATGCCGCTCCTGTTGCTCAGTGAGTGGCCCGTGGGCAGTGCCCAGACCCTGCGCTGTAACGATTTCATGGTTCAGCTCTGTTCCTGGTGATAAAGTGGCTGTGTGCTGACAAGGTGGGCTGTACTGGGGGCTGCTGAGCCATAAAGCCATGGAAAGCCATGGGATTAATGAATGTCATGCTGGTGCGTGGAGCAATGACTCTTGCTTGGACCACCCGGCATGGCAGGGGGTTACACAGAAGTCCTTGAGCAGAATGGATACGGGCCTACAAGCACCATGAAGATGCTCATCCCATCATCTGCTAGCTGGGCCAGGCAGGTGTTTTAACGCTGGGGAGCTTGGGTACCCTGGGGAGCTTGGACCATCAGCCTCTAAGGGGTGTTGGAACAGAGAGTCTTGATGGAGTTTGGGGGAAGCCTGCGAGTCATTGACTTGTGTGGGGCAAGCTGGGCCCCAGGTTGGTAAACCTGGCATGGTGCTGGGACACCCTTTTTCTCTAGTCAGGCTACATTGCTGCAGAGGTTGGTAAAAATGCTTCGTTCTGAGACAGCGCTGCCTTCTCTGGGTCTAGTCTGCAGCGGCCAGCGGACCTGCGAGGGGTCCTGCCAGGACCACTGTTCAGGGCTGACAGTGAGAGCATGGTGGGACACTGACTCTGGAGCAGTGAAGGCAGATGTGCAAGACATGGGTTAGTTGTGCAGGAGAGGAGAGAGCGGGGTGGCCTTCCACATGGGAAGGGCGTCTGGGAAGTGTTTAGTTATTCTGAAGTCCAGCTCCTTCCCCCATACAGCTGAATGCTTTTGCCACCTTTGTCACCGTGCCAGTTGTTCACAAGTCAGATGCTGAGATCCAGACTGGCTCTAAAGGCACCTTCCTCCATGACATCTTACTGTGGCCTCCCCCAGCCAGCCGCTCACCCCCTTCCCCCTTAGGCTTCTTGCCCATTGCCCCATCCTTGTGGCTTTGACTGTGCCCTGCTGCTCTACCTGCTGCCCTGGTTTGCTCCTCCACTGGAGCAAACTGGTGTATTTGCCTCTGAGCCATCCTCTGTCCGTGAGCAAGGCATCACCTTGTTAAGTGAAACCAAAGGCTTTCTTTTTTCACCTTTCTACCTGTGATGTGCATTTCTGTCCAATGCTCTGTGAGGAACCCAGGGAGAGCCTGATTTTGTACTGCTGCCAACACCTAAGCCTAGCTCAGATATGTCACATAGCTGAGGTTTCTCTATCATTGTTGTAGGCCTCCAGGAGCTTGTCTGTTAGGCACAGGAGAACTTGAACAGGCTTGAACTCCCTGTAGAGTTAAAAGGGTCAGTGATCTTTATCTGTCTTGGCATTGCAACATCATTCTAGAGCAAGAGCTAATCGCACAGCTCCAGAGCTGCGGAGTCCTCCGTGGGGGTCTGGGGGTCTGAGGGAACCTTGCAGTGCCAACTGCCTTGCTGCTGGCTCCTGTCCCAGAGGAAGTGCAACATCAGGGAGGTTGAGTTGCTTCTGCCAAGGGCAGGGGGAAGCACCCTTATGCATTATTCCTAATCCCCTTCCTCTCCTCTCCTCTGAAAAGGTCAGCTGCTTTTCCCTCCTCACCGATCGCTTCCTGCCCTCCCCAGTTATCAGCAGCAGAGAGATAAATCCTGCCTGTAGTCCAGAAGCTGCCATTGCACAGATGACCAGGGAGGTGTTGTGGGGTGGTGACTATCTCCTTGGCCAAGGACAGTGGCTAGGACAACCAGGAGACAGGGAGGAAACAGCAGATCCCACTGGTGGCTCTGATGGCAAAGAGGTACCTGTTGCCCGTGAAAAGAAACAGGCCTGGGGGCTGGAGACAGGCAGTACTGGTGGG
This sequence comes from Nipponia nippon, assembly GCF_047370975.1. NCBI lineage: Eukaryota > Metazoa > Chordata > Aves > Pelecaniformes > Threskiornithidae > Nipponia > Nipponia nippon. The sequence continues at coordinate 5,893,848 of NW_028262333.1, read as the reverse complement.
AAGGGGGCTCGGTGGGAGCTGCTCACCAGGCAGCGTGCGAGGGGCCCAGGGGCTGGGCACTGGGGTGCAGCTGCCCAAACATGTTGGCACAAGAGCCAGCTACAACATGCCAGGTACTCGCGTGAGTGTGCCCTGACCCTGCTGCTGCTGGGACTGTTCACCTCTCTCTCCGGGATTCAGCTCCCATGGAGGCTGTTAGTGCCAAGGACCACATACCTCGGTCACTGCAAACTAGCTGGCCCAACAGGCGTGCCGTGACCATCAGCACAGGCTGTGAGAGCCCACAAGGGATCCTGGGCTCTTTCTTGATTGCTTACTCCTGCCAAAAGTCATACTGAGCCATTCACATTTTCCTCATGCTTGGGATGCAAATTATCTTGCAGTGGTAATCATTCCTCTGTCTGCAGACCGCTGAGGGAAGCTGGCGTGTGGGGTCACATTGTCAGTCCTCCCTGCTACCTTTTGGATCCACTGGCCAGTTTCAGCCAAATTTAAACAGATAGGTAAAGACTTGAAAGGAGTTAGGTTTGCACAAGCTTGTGAAAAGCAGCAGGAGAGAGGAGAGAAATCCAAATTAGGACTCCCAGCTGGAAGAAAAGGCTCTAATGTGAGCCCAACCCAATTATTAGACATCAGAGAATCCACACAAGAGAGAGCGCCCCAGGCAACCAAGCTTCATGGATTCTGCTGCTCACAAAACAGCTGTTTATTTAGGTGCTGCAAAGCCTGTGAGATCCTTTCTGCGATCCCAGCACACAACTCCCATCTGACCCACCAGAGCAGTGAATCCAGACTGGGCTCAGCTCCCACCCCAGCCCGGAGAGAGGAGCAGCTCTGTCTGGTGTTTGACGGGGCTCTAACCATGAGCTGTTTGAGCCTGTGAATCCTCATCTGCACCTTAACTCAACCTGGATGTTTGCAATGAGGACACTGGCTACATCACCTGAGTGCCAGCAGTCCTCCGATGCCCTTTCTGTGATTCCCTGCGGGGAACATACATGTTGTCCTATGATGGGTAAAATTTGTTGGGAAGGAGTCCAAGAGCATCTTGGCACAAAGAGCTGGGCAAGGGGCCATGTGCCCCGCTGGATGCAGGTGAGGAGCCCCGGTGCTCAGCGGGACATGGACTGCTCGACTTCTCTCTGCCCTGCAGCACAGCCCTGGCCACCGTGCCTCCTTCCTCACCTTTTTCTCTCCTACCAGGCAATTCTCATTCACCCGCAGACCTGTCCCTGCACTGATACAGAGATCTTCTCATTCCCCTGCCCAGCACCCTGCTGGTTTTACCCTTCTGGTGCCTGAAGGTGAGCACGGAGAGCAGCTTTCCGCTCCGCCTGCAGCCTCTTTCACTCTGTTGCCATCTGTCTGCCTTGCGCTGCTCCTTCCCGTCCCTCTCCCGTGTTCCGAGGCAGTGTAAGGACACAGAGGACAGAGAATGAATGAGTTGATCAGGGCATGATCCTCCCTCATATAAGGATGGCTGGCCAGGATGTCAGTAGCTGTGCCACAGAAATTCCCTGCAGCAGACATTTATTGAATGCAAAGAGATACCTGCAAGCTGATAGAAAACCTTTGGCCCCCAGACCTGCCTGCCCTTGGGAAATCTGCCTACAGCAGCCCACCTCCTCTGCTGTATCCCCAGCACCATACAAGCTGATGCAAAGCCAGTCACTGGCCTGGGGAGCTCAGAGTTTCACTGGAGAAAAGATTAACCCCTGAGACAGGCATGTTTGCCCAGGCTGGTCTCATTGCCACGGCGTGTCCTTGTCAGGTCTCGTTACACTCCCAGCACAAGGCGCTACCTCCCATTCCGAGCTGTCTGCTGGAAACACGTTTCTGAAAGCTCTCGCCATTGCAACATGTCTGCAGAGCAGGCAGCTGTGCGCGGATGCTCCTCGCAGCACCTGTGACAACCAGATACCAGGCTAGGCACAAAATGTCCCTGTCAACCTGAGCCATATGGAGTAGCTATTCATGGCACAACCAGCATATCCCAGGCTGCCTGAGTCACAGTGTCTATCCAAGGTACAACCTGGTCAGTCCAATACGGTCCCACAATATAAGAATATCAAACTAGGCACACTTGGCCATCTCTCTCTAATCTCTCTCCCAAAATGGCCAGATATCGTTGCTTAGCGGAGCAGTATAAGAAACAAGGCATGTGTAACGTGTTCCTTCTCCCGCTTTCCAGCATCAGTGCAAGTATACAGTTGTTCTTGGGCTGTTGTGTTTAATAACCTCCACTGGAGCTATCCATCCCAAATGGATCGAAACCTTGTTTGAAGCCAAGTACACTTTTGGCCTCTGCAATATCCTGTGGCAATGTGTTCCAGAATTTAATTATGCCCTCTGTGTGAAAAAAAATACTTCCTTTGGTTTGTTGCAAACCTGCTGCTCGTTCATTTCTGAGCTACAAACCTTCCTAACAGCCCTTGCAGCCTGCCCCTCCCTGGAGCTCCTTCTTCCAAGAATTAGGAAAGAAAGTTTCTTTGCTCATAAACCAGTACCTGCCCCATTGCCAAGGAAAAAGTGTGGTTGAGAGAAAAATTGCTTGCTCAGCAAATCAGCTTGCTAACAGACAATGGAGCATCGGTTTTGCCAACCCAGTTTAAAAAAAAAAAGGGCTGAGGGTATTTAATCCTCTTATGTTTGCGCATGATACAGAAGAAAGCCCACTACTGCTTGAGGTGCAGCTGCACTTGCATACTCCACACGTGGCAAAAAACAAAGCAAGGTGCACGGAGCAGGGAATGCCATTTCTGTAGCATGGAGGTAGCTGCAACAATCCTCTAGGACTTGCCTTGGAGCAGTTGGCAGGAGCGTAGGATGCAAAATGCATTAGTTTCTAACAGATGTTTGATTCCAGGTGTTACGCCTCCTTTGAACTCTCCCTTCATACATGAATGATGCTTGTTTGTTTGGAGGGCTGGGAGACGCACTGGCTTCTGAGAGCATTAGGATTTGAAACACATTCATGGTGCAAGCTGTAGCTGAGGGAAAGGCTCAGGAGAGGAGCAGATGCTGCTGCGCTCTCCTCGCCACGGGCAGGGCGGTTGGGCTCACTTTTGCAACGTTACGGAACACGTTAGAGCACAACCAGCAGAGAGACTGAAGCCCCTGGCTGGGTTAGAAACCTCTTGCCTGCCCAGTCCCTCAGGAACCCCGACCACTTATCAGACAGGCGGATGTCCCTGAACTGTTCCCGATAAGGTGAGGTGCCCTGTGTATTAGATGATAAGGGTGCACAATACCAAGCCTGGCAATTTTGCCTCCCCGAATACCGAGACAGCCCAGCCTTCCTCAGGAGCCCGATACAGACTGTTTGCTTTCCGTCCTGAGGCTCCGATAACCTCCCAGGTCTCTCTAGCTGACAGCCTGGAGAGCCATGGCAGCTCCCTATGTGTCCCATGCCCGCTCTTTGTCCCCCTGAGTGCCAGGGCAGAGGATGCAGTGGGCTCCATGCCCTCCTGCCTGGATCCAGGACACCCTGAGCAAAGCAGGAGCCCGTTGACTGCAGCCTTGCCTGCCCCGGCAAAGCCTGCCCAGCTCCGGCCACAACACAGCCCAAGTTTCCACATGTCCTGGAAACTCTCAGCCCTTTGCAGCAGCAAACCCAAGTGAGCGTCAGCTTTTATAAGAGTTTTGTCCAAAGCAACCCCTGTCGTGTGACAGCTGATCTTTGCCCCTCTGGAGTGCTGCACTCAACCGAGTCTGCCTTTAATTCCCCCAGGAGGCTGATTAGCTGATAACTGCTGTTTGGAAGGGCCCCGTCTGCTCCAAGTGCCCATGCCTCCCTCCCTGTATTTTCTCGTCTTTTCTCAGCGCTGCACATATACATGGGAAATAATTCCTGCACACCCTGAACTGGGACTGGATTTGCTCTGGGATTTCATCTTAGTTTACCATCAGACATCTGACAGGGAACAAAGTTGCATTGATGCAAACATGCGCACGTTGATGTACATGCTCCTGTGCGAAGCAGGGACGATGGCTCTCGCTGCAGCTGCCCAGCTCTGCTGCCCATCGCAGAGGGGGACCAGGGCAGGCAAGGAACTCTTGCCTGGCCATACAGGGAGGCAGGGTTGGGGGAACGCCACCATCGTATCAACACGCAGGGATCCCCAAGGCATAGCCAAGTTCAAGCTGACAATGGAAGTGGCTTAATGGGGAACATGGAGACAGAGCTTGGAGTGGTACCGCCTCGCCCTGGTTAGTGAGGTTGTATACGGCCAACACCTGAGCCTACAGCTGGACGCCATCACTGCTCCTGCAGCAGCACATCCATTTACTCCAGCACAAGCATGCTCCTTGCAGAAATCCTGCCCTGTTCAGACCCCTGGAGCACTTCTCTGTTCAGTCCCTCCTCACCTGCCCTGCTCAACAGTGTGGCTTTCATGTTTGCTACCCGGAGCCCACCTGCTTGCACTGGCCGCAGCGTGCTGAAGTTTCCCAGCTAAGACCAGATGCAAACTCCATGCAAACACAGTTAAACCTTCTCCTGGCTCCTTCCATAACCCTCCATGCTAGGGCTGCCAGAAGGGGGAAAAAGATGAAAGGCTCTCCCTCTGCATCCCAAATCCCTATCTTTAGGATAAGGCTGTTTCCAGCAAAATTTACATGCAAAAGCAGTTTCGTGACTAAATCTCTGCATCCTCCATGCCTTCCTCCATCCATGCTGTACAGACTGCTCCCTGAGTCATTTCAACTTCCCACACCGGCGAGCAACGTGCCTTACCTGTTGCAACAGGAGAGAGACCTCTCCTGAAGTTTACTGCCTCTCTGCCCTCACCGCTGAAAATCCTCTCCCACAGCAGCACCTCTCTGGCTGCTGGGGGTCCATGGTGCTCGCAAATCGGAGAAGGGGGCTTGGAGAAATTCCTGCAAGAAGGGATTTTGCTGGCTGAAACTCCGGCAGCACAGGTTGAGAGCAGCGAGGGAGAAAGTTGCAGGAGGTGGAACTACCTCGCTGAAGAGCCAGCCCTTCCGTGACGGACTGGAGGAGGAGGAGGAGGAGAGGCATCGCCCGCTCCCTTGCTGGAGAAGTGCACTTGTGTGTGTGTATGTCAGAGCTGGGCAAGCACCCAAGCCTTAGAGCCAAATAATTGCAGAGCTTTTTACTATTAGATTAACTGGTATTGCCATGAAATCCCGGACCTCAACTACAAGGGTGGGGGGTGGGGGGGCAGAATATGTCAGGTAAATCTCTCCAACACACTTGAAAAAACCCAAAGATTGTTTTTAACTAGCTGCCAGGTGGGTGTTGCAAGGAGGGATGGGGAGAAGGGGGTGGGGGAAACCTGAATCTGCCCTCAGAGCAGCTGCGTGCGGAGAGGCACTTTGAAGGTTGTTGTTGTTTGTGTTGGGGGAGCCCCCAGAAACCCCAGCTGCCCGCCAATAAGCCCCAGGGTGCTCGGCGCTGTACAGGCAGAGGATGAAAAGGTGGTCCCTGTCCTGAAAAGACAGGAGGCAGGGAAAAGAGAGGGAGGCAGCAAGGAGAGATGGCAGCACAGGGAGACCAAGTGTTGTACCAGAGCTTTGGGGGATTTTTCTTGGCAAAGAAAGAGCATCCTGACTCTGGGGGTGTTGTTCAGGGCTGGACCGAGGGGAAGGGACACGGACCCTTCTGTGGGTGTTCCTTGCCACATTGGCCAGAGCATGGGCAGTCTGTGGGTAGCTTCAGTCATCTTTGTCCCAATCCCTTTCCCCCTCCTCTCCTCCTTTTCCCCCCAACCCTCAGTAAATACTAATGTACCCCCTTTAGATTGCAATGGGGTTTGAACAGATACAGGGGTAGGTCTCAACGTGGGAAATCAATAGTCAGGTTTACGTGGAGTTTTTCCCCCCTGTGGTGCATTTTTGCAGAGGAAATGACCAGAAAGCTTTCTGTACAGTTTTAGGAAAACAAAAACAAGTAAAGAATATGAAAACTGGACAATTTTAACTTCAAGCAATCTGAATAGGTGCCTAACTGCTCCTTTTGAGGCTTCATGCAGGGGACAATGATGGAAGTGAGCACAGGATCAGGTAGAGGACAGAGACAGACCCCATTAGCATCCCGTTTGAGGGGGAGTGGTTGGTGCAAACTTGTGCCTTACTAGTCACCAGCAAATCCCCTAGGACAGCAGGTTATGAATCCTCCTGCCACACATACAGCTTTGACTGGAACTTGTCTCAAACTAGACTCTGTTGAATTAAATCACAGGACAGCAATCCATAGGAAAATCCATGTGATTTCATGGTGCAAATCCAGAAAGATCTGAAGAGGTTGACCCATGATATATTGGACTATTTGGGGTTGTCGGTGGAGGTGAGTGAGAGCAATCTGGTAAATTCACCAGAAAATGCAGATTTGATAGAATCAAAATTGTTCAGCATTTTAGATTAAATCTAGTGAACAGTTTGTACCAAGAAGGAGAAAGGAAATTTGCATGACATGGCGAGACTGAATGATCTCCTGGGGTCACCCCCGGACAGTGCTGGGTTGGGAACTGATCTGCTAGTTTTTGTGCTGCAGATGTTCATGTTGGGTGCTCTCCTCACAGCATCTTAACTCCACTTGGAAAATGACTTTGTTTTCAAGGTCATCATGGCCTTTCAGAAATAGTTTGAACTGAATGAGAAGAGGGCGTAAATCCAGTTGGATTTACATGTGTAGCTTGTCCATTTTTCCAGCTGGTTTAGTCAGATGACTTGTAGGGGAACTTGCAGGGAAGTTTTGAGGAATATAAAAGTGATAATGGAAGTAATAGTACCTTGAAATTGGAAATCAGCTCCTCTTCTTTAAGATGTCTCATGAGAGGAGGCCAGGTGATCAGTCAGTAATGGCAATGGGAGGCACATTTGGGAGGAATGAAAGGAGAAGTTCCTTCATGCAGCTGCGTGTCTCGCAGCTGTGGAAGGTGAGAAAATCAGGTATTGGTGGCTGGATTTCAATGGGGCTGAGACAGAGCTCAGAACAATACTTGTATTATATTTGGACATACCAAGGTACAAGTGAGCAAACCTCTGGCTTCAGGGCATCAGCTGATTGCTACAAGAACCAGCATTTCCCTGTGTTTGGAGCCTTTCACATCTGGCCAGGTGCCTTGTTCCTTTTGCCTGCATCTGGAGGAAAAGGTAACTGTGGAGACATTGGACTTGGGGACTTGGTCTCATCTCATGTAGCAAGGTGTGAACTCTCAGCTAGCAAGGCTAGCAGTGCTGATCTTCAGCAAGACAAGAGACTATCGTGCCACCCACAAGACAGGTCTCCTTTTTGCACTGTCTCATTTCTCTTCCAGGTGGTCACAGAGGCCCTCTTTCAGTCCCTTTTCTTCACCGTGCTTTGTTGATGAACTGCTGTTTGAGGAAGCTGGTGCTCATGGAACAAAGGCTGGGCATGAGCTAGGGAAGGTTATTACCTGATGCCCTTATAAAACACATACAAATGCCCAGTGAGTGCAAAAGCTGCTGACAACTCCACCTCGTTGCCAGCAGATTAGTGACACTGGGTCTTCCTTTCCACAGCAGTGGCAGAGCATGGTACCAGTCTTGTTGGCTGCAAGGGACTTAGTTTCAGTTCTCAGAGAAGACTTTGCCCCCTGGCTATGGAGCAGAGACACATCATATTAGCTGAACAGGTGTTGCTGGGAAAAAAAAATAGGCTTTTTGGGGACATGAGTGAAGGAGAACTTGATTGTCCAAAAGCCTGTCTATTTTTCCAAACGTGCCAGATGGTTTAATAAGTAATATTGCCTTTTGTAATTAAATCACATCATCGGGGTGAGCAGCACTCTAGATGTGGAGAAGAGACCCCAAAATCCTCAGATTATAGTTGTCTAGGACACTAAGATGGACTCTTGCCTTCCATGCAAAGGCAAACATTGGCTCTTAGAGCCCATTTGGATCGGTTACTATCCCAGTGATCCAGGAAGGGAAAGAAGCACAGGAGAACTTCTCCTGAGGTCCATCTGTTAATTCTCTATCAGTGGTGAGTGAGAGCCTGGGACTGGTGAAAACTGTCTGGTTCTGCCTTCTCAGCTTTCCTACTCAACTTGAAGTCGAGCTGAGTTGGGAAGAAAAGTGTCGTGTTTGTCCCAAAGAGCAACTCCTGCAGAAAGGGGTGGGTTGCAGAATTCCCTGTCGTTGCAAGCAGAGAGGATTGGTCTGGCTGGGGGAGTTGTGCCAGGAGGAAAGAAAGAAGGAAGACGGAGCTGTGCATGATGGCTTGCTCTGGCTTTGCTCTGAGTGCTGCTTCACACTGCTCAGACAGTCAGTCAAACAAGCCAACAGAAGCTCCATAAGCTGGTGTCAACATTTCATGCTGCCACATCCCGCTGCCGGGATCTCACCCTGTCGGATGCAACAAGCACTTTTCCAGGGTGTAGGGAATGTCAGAGCTCCATCACTTGGCTGGCAAAGATGCTCCTTTCTCCCTAATCATGGGGAGAGATTTCATTTCCTGGTGCCGCCCAAGATCTCCATTTGATAAAGCCAAGACGTTCTGCTGTGGGTTAGCTGCACACAAAGAGTTTTGCAGAGAAGCAGCATGTTCAGGCTAGGGTAGGGAAATCACCACAGGCCTCTCTGGACCGACAAAAAACACTTATAGGGGCCTTACTGCCAATGGCTATACCTACTCACTGCCCTAGGGACCAGATCTGCCTGCCTCCTGAACACATGCCTGCAGGCCCATCTTCCAGCTCATCCTCTTAAACGTGTGCCCTTTCTGGCCAACACTTGCAACTGGCCCCGCCGGAGCATTGCCTCCATGGATCTGGAGGTCAGGGCAGTGCTGTTGAGACGTGGCACTGAGGTGTTTCTCCAAACCCTCCTGCCCTCAGAAATGGACATGATAGTGCAACCCCCTTTATCATCCCTGCTGAGGGTTTGGCACTCTTCAAGCGAGCTGGCCCAGCTAGGGACTGAAATGCTCCAGCTGTTGTGGTGAAGGTGGGCAGCCAGCCATGTGGTGGGCACTTCCTAAGTGGTCCCAGCTCCCAGTGCTCTTCCATAGTGCCTGATCTGATTTATCAGGCCACCTCCAAATCTCCAGCAAATGTCCGCTCACCGGCGTGGCGGGATCTGATGGGCCCTGAGGCAGAGCCGAGGCAGATGGAGAGTTACCTCCCTCCATGACAAACAACTTTTGTTTCCCCTTTGCAAAAAGGAGAGCTGGTCTGTGGGTCTGGCCTTTGAGCCTCAGCATCTGCTGTGCTGAAATGCTCTGTGGGTATGTTTGCACGGGAGCGTGCAGGGACTTGCAAGGGAAGGGGCGATTATCTGCCTGGAACAACAGCAGCATTTTCCCCAACAAGCAGGAGCGTGTGCGCTGGGGGAGGGGAGGATCCAGCCCTGCACAGGAATTGGCTCCCTGTGCTTGTGTGTGCACTGCAACCTCGTTGACCAGCGGTGATAATAACCCCCCATGAAGCTGCTCCGATGAGTCAGGATCGTTTCCGTGGAGCTGCAAACCACCCTGCAGCTCCCAGCCAGGCAGAACACGCGGACGAGCGAGGCGGGTGCTGTCTGCAGAGAGGGACAGGCAGGTTGCATCTCTCTCATCTTCTTGAAGCCTCCCAAGGGGCACAGTGTGGATCCATCTCTCCCTTTGCAGCAGACACTCCGAGTGGTAACCAAAGGCCCTGAACTGCCTCTCTGTGTGCAAACCTGATTCTCACTGTGAGACTCACCCTTTTTACCCATTACAAATTTGAACTGAGATTTCCTTAGAGCAGCTCCAGGTTATCCTGGCCTGAGGTCCAAGAGGAGTCCATTGATGGGTGGGTTTGACACAGGCCACACGTCATAGTTTTGGGGATAGAGGCTGGTGCAATGGAAACCACTCCTTCTGGTCTCCCCAGCATCCAGTGCAGACTCCACTAAGACATCTTTGACTTTTGAGGCTGAATGCTAGGTAATCCCTGCCCTTACATGCACAGGAGGGCATCACCACAGAGCTCATGCTGGAATCGGGCCCCCCACTCTCTATGGTGTTGCACAAGGCTATTGTGTGGGACAGATCAAACACAATGGATTGCTAAGAGTGAAGGACACAACGTTGTTGGCAGTTTTGGACTGGAATCCAAGTCTCTTTGGGCTGTTCGCGGGGTCATAACCATTGCTGTGCCATGGTCCCCTCGCTGGCTTCCCCACCAAGAATGATGCACACTGATTCCTACAGAGCGCTGCTGACAGATCCCTTACCCCTTTAAAAGAGATGAAGTCATCTGCCTCCAAAGCCATCTGGCATCAGGACAGAGTCAGAAGCTCAGCGCAACAGAAGGCTGGGATGCCAGCCCGCAGAGGGGATGTCATCGCTCTACAGACAGATGGGACCCTGATGGGATGGCAGAGATGCTGTGCAAGACCTCAGAAGAAGGTTTAGTGTTTCAGGGAAGGCAAAAAAGACCTGCCGGCAGAGAGTACTGGGATGTGCCACAGCCCCGCTTCCACCATCCGTGCCGAGTGGAGCCCCATCGGGAGGTGGGACCTGCGCACTGTCCTCTTGGGAGGGCATGGACTGAACCACGGCTCTCGTCATGGGATGAGCTAGCGAGTCAGCGTGTCTCCTCCTCCCCCTCCATCCGTCTGCACAGAGCAGGCATTAGCTCATCTCAAGCCAATCGGTCTCCACCACATGCCGGATGGCTGATCTCATCCTTGGCTGGGGTGGCGGTGACTGAATCCGGAGCGGCGTGTGCCTGCAGTCTCCGCAGGACGGCTGTCGGGGCAGCGCGGGGAGAGAAGCCACCACGTCCCTGCGAGGTGCAGGGAAGTGACCTCAAGCAAAACTGCCCATCAGTCCTGAGCGGGTGATTTCATCAGAGAGTGCTGGGGGACGAGGCGAAGTCCTTGCCAGTGAGCCCAGGGAACAGCCTCTCACTTCCAGGTCTGGCAGGAGGTTTCTGTCTCAGTTTCCGAGGTAGTATCACTGGCCTTGCATTCCCAGAGTGCCTACACAGCCAGTGCCTCTTGCATCACAGACTCCTTAACCCTCCTAGCTTAATTAGTTAAGGAGCTCGTGCTCTTCACAGGACTTCACTGGGTCATGCTATTGTCCACCAGGAATGTCCCAGGCCGCCATAAGTCTTTCTGAAGTTACTGCACGGGAGCCCCTTCTCCTCACCATGTACTGCAAGTCATGGTGGCTTCCAGCCAAGGCAGGGCCCCAGCAAGTCCTTCCCCATGGCCCTGTTGCTCCGTAGAGAGCTGGGGTTGTGGTGGATGGATTAATGCAGACATGCCTTTCCATCATCCTGGCTGAGAAACCAAGCTTCAGCTGGGTGTTTGTGCAGAAGAAAGAGGTTGGTGGGGGTGGCAGTGAAGAAGGGCGGAGGGTGGAGACCATGGGAAATGGCTGGGTCTTTACTGGGGAGTGGGGAAAGAGGACAGCGAGTTAATTTATCTGAACGGTAAAGCAGGGATGAGAGGTTAAATTACAACTCTGTAAGTTCAGGTGTCTGTCCAGGGGGAATGAGCTGCTCTCAGAAGATGCCACTTTCCCCTCACAAGCTCCATACAAGTAGCTTAGACTGGATGTTTAACTTTTAGTCCAGTGCACTGGATCACATGCTGGGGATTGCACAGGCACTGGGAGATCAGGCACGGGCAGAGCAGGGGACTGCCCGCTCTCTTGCTTCACTCAGAGATCTCAATTTTGCTCAGCTCAAGCAGAAACCCTTTCAAAGGGGAGGTTAATTTTCAAGTAGGGAAATAACTTGTGTTTGTTCTGGTCTGGCCTGAAAAATCCTGGACCACCAACTCTTTTCCTTAGGAAAGACCACTCCTCTCCTGGTTTGTTTTGCTTTGGGAAAAAAGATCTGTTCTACTCCAGCCCAGATCCTTTGTACCCTCTTCTCCTTCGCATAGCAGTCTGTAAATGTTTCTCTATTAATCAGTTACCTCAACCCCAGATTTTCCTGCTCCCCTTTCAGATCCTCGCTGTCTACCACTTCTCCCGCGGCTTGGTGCTGAGACCTGACGCCCAGTCATGCCTGGCGGAGAAGCCAGTCCGGAACTTCCTTGCTCCAAGGGCATTATAAAGAGGTGCCATTGTGCAACGGAGCCTTGTACCAGGAATACAACCCCCGTGATGATTATCTCGATACCATCTTCACTGAACCAGGGGAGCCTGAGCCAAAAGAAGAACTTAGAGCTAAACAGCTCTTGTTTACAGGAAGCCAGAGCACAGTGTCTGGGCTTGTACCAGTGTAGCAGGAGATATTGCTGTTGTCTCAGACTGCAAAATATTGATGGATGCTGTGTTCCTGAGATTTCCCAGGGACATTGTGGGAGCAATTTCCCTCATTTCTGAAGCATCTTGCACAGCAGCCCAGGGGGAAAAGTGTTTATTTGGCTGAACTGGACAATCAAGCAAGGGTCATCAGCTTTATTGACTGTTATGTTTGGCCATGATCACTGCAGGCTTTGCAACCTATGCAGCACTCTTTGTGTGTTGGTATGGAGAAAGATCTCAGCCATGTTGTAAAGGGTGGTGACCACCAATGAACACAGTACCAGTAGCCTAAATCTCTGTGAGCTTGTGCTACTGAACAAATCCACTGTCCAAAATCCTACTGATTTCTCATAGAGTATCAAAGGAGGGGACAAAAACTTCTTCGCCAGCAGTGAAGCTACTTTTCCAGGGTTGTTATTACCTTCCTTCCAGGTTTACAAAACCATGGTCCTACAGACAAAAGCTGGTAGACTGCTCTGCAGAAATGGGTCAAGAGCGTCGTCTCCAAGGTTTGTCCTGCTCCAGGACAAGGCAATAAAAAACTGAGAGAGAAAATCAAAATGGCTGAATGGCTGACTGCTATCCAGATGTGGGTGAAGGCTTGCCCACATCTGGCAGGGAGTGTTTCGCAATGGGAACAGCCTTCCTCAGCCCTTGGCACACAGCTGGGGGCGGCTGTTGCACCCGCAAACAGGACGGTCCAGTTCCCATGGAGGCAGACGATCTGTTTGGCCAGTTCGATGAGTCAGAGAACATTTACCAAGACCTTTTTGTGTCAGGAAATGCATTTTGATCAAAACAGGAAGAAGTTAAAAAAAAAAAAAAGAGCGAAAAGTGGGAGAACTATGGATTGCAGAGGCATTTCCCCAGCCCAACCAGCAAATCTTAGTGCTGAGGCATCCAGCCCAGTGGGGACAGTCTTTTTGGGTTTCAGCGGTGACCCACTGCCTGCTTTCAAGCAATCCACATTTGCTAACTGCCCATGGGAGTTACAGGTAAGACTTTGTCCGTCTTTGAAACACTTTGCCCAAGCATTCAGAGAAATGTCCCAGTGGTTTCCCCTTGGATTTGTGCTGCTGGTTTTTATCAGTCTGGGGCTCCTTCCCATCGTTGCTGGGGCAGGGGGATGAGGACTTCCGTAGGGCTGACAGTCTTCTTGGTGAAGGGTAAAACACTTGTGAGAGAGCAGGAGGAGCAGAGCAATTCTAGGTGTGGACCTGGGCCTGTGACATTTCCCAGATGTTTGTCATCTCCTCCTGCCTGCATCCTCCAAGGGAGGCAGGGGGATCTGTTAACCTCCTTTTCATTGACGGGGACAATGAAGCACAGAGGTGTTCAACTATACTTACAAATATTTTGAGCCAAACAGGGATTAGGTGGGTGAGGGGGAGCAGAGGAATGGAGAAGGGGCCTGAGGACTAGGAGGTTTGGTGGGGCCAGAAGATACAGGCTATCAAAGGTCTGCCTTGCGAAGGCGAGCCTGCCCAGCCTCCTTTGCAGAGCCAAACCCTCTGTTTTGTCAGGGTTGGCAAAGGTGCTTACGTTGTCACCCTGTCCAGCAGATCCTTCCCCAGTGGGCTGGGCGTAAGGAATCAAGTCAACCACTTGAGATGAAGGCTGGATACGTTACTGGATAGCAAATACAGTCTCTTCAGCATCCCCTCTAAACACAGCTTTCCTGGTTTGCCTTGAATCTCTGAAAGATGTGTGCAGTGCGGCCATGCATGGGAAGAGGATGAAGGCAGCAGGCATCTCTTCTTTGCCTGTAACACCAGGCAACATGGCCCTGAGAGGGCTGCAGAGCAGCCCCATGGTGCCAGGGCTTTGCTCATGATGCTGACTCTGCCCAAGGTCGTGGTGCTCTCTGAATTCCTCCAGAAAGGACATTTCTCTATTTTCTGCTATGATAGGGGTCCCCGCCATTGACGTTGGGTTGGGGCTTTTGCTCTGAAGCAGCTTTGAGTCTCCACCCTTCCCTCCTCCTCCTGTCTCGTGCAGTTCGGGCATAGCGTGAGCAAGAGGAAGGGTCGGCCTTCATTAGAATAAATATGAGAGGCAGTCTGCCAGAAAGATAAACAGAAAAAGGGCTGGGTGAGAGGTGTGGAGAATCCCTAAAGCTGACGGGCTTTGCATTAATTATCATATTAGGTGTCTGAACAGCAAGAATACCCATCTTCATTTTCATGCACGTTCACTTTAAAAAAAAATAAAAATCCTGCTTAATTGCTCCACTGTTGTGGTTTAACCCCAGTCGGCAACCAAGCACCACACAGCCGCTCGCTCACCCTCGGTGGGATGGGGGAGAGAATCTGAAGAGCAAAAGTAAGAAAACTCGTGGGTTGAAATAAAAACAGTTTAGTAATTGAAATAAAATAAAATAAAATAATAACAATAAATTTTAATGAAAAGGAAAATAATGAGAGAGAGAGAGAGCGAGGAGCAAACCCCAGGAAAAGCAAGTGATGCAACTGCTCACCACCTGCCGACCGATGCCCAGCCAGTTCCCAAGCAGTGATCACTGCCCCCCGGCCAGCTCCCCCCAGTTTATGTACTGGGCATGATGTCATATGGTATGGAATAGCCCTTTGGCCAGTTAGGGTCAGCTATCCTGGCTGTGCCCCCTCCCAGCTTCTTGTGCACCTCCTCGCTGGCAGAGCATGGGAAGCTGAAAAGTCCTTGACTTAGTATAAACATTGCTTAGCAACAATTAAAACATCAGTGTGTTATCACATTATTCTCATGATAAATCCAAAACACAGCACTATACCGGCTACTAGGAAGAAAATTAACTCTATCCCAGCCGAAACCAGGACAGCCACTTAATTCATTAAAGGATTATAGCAAAGACTAAAGGAAAAAAAGTGAAGTATGATGAGTGGTTCTGGCATCCTGCTCCAAACCATCCATGAGTGTTTTGGAGGGAGCACAGGGCACGAACGTGACTCCTCTGCTCAGGGCTCCTGCTCCATTCCCAGCAGCATGAGGTGAACCCTGGTGTCCAGGAGCTTGAGCAACCTCGACCACTGGCACGGATGGGTATCAGGAGCGCAGCCCCAGGCACTCTTCCTTGCTCAGCAGATGCAAATCCTTCCCAGCACTGTCTCCAAGTCCTTCTCAGGAGGCTTTGCCAAGACCTCAAGCCACTCTCCAACCTCTTTACTTGGCTGCATATTTGACAGATCCTCCTGACCCATTGACAGTACCCAGTACCAAGCCATCCCATAAACCAGGGTTTTCTTTTTGTTTTGTAACAGAGCTGAAATGCTGTAACAGAAGGCAATGTTGATTTTTGCAAAATGTCCTCTGTATTCATTTGCATTGAGTTTAAAAGTAAACCTGGGAGGCTGGTTTCTCTCTCAGGCCCATTTTTATTTGAGTTCCCAAAGTTTCAAGGTTAGGTTGATGCATGCCACGCTGATGTGGGTCTGCCTGCATCACCTCTGGGCAGGGACCGTGCTGGCAGAGAAAGGGTTAGGGGAAATGGTTCTGGTGCAGGTGGGGGAGTTTGCTGCCTGATAAAGGGGAGGGGAGCAGCTGGTAGGAGGCTAAGGGCAGGAGAGGAGATTGTCCATCACTTCTCTCTTCAGGCTGGAGCAGTGGCTTTGGAGCAGAAGGATAAAGGTAAGTCCACCTCAGTGGGACTAGCTGTACCGAGGAGTGGAGGAAAAGTGCTGCTGTGAGCAAGGGGTGCAGGGGATCTCAGGGTCAAGAGAAATAGGAATGGAGGTCTGCATCTGGAGCATGTGTGTGAAACCAGCTTTAAGCTATTACCTTGTCCTGGGGAAGGCTGGTGGCTAAACAGCCCTGGGGAACTGTGTTTGGGGGTGAGGCATTTGGGATGCTGTTGTAGGGCCCCTGAAAACATATCACACCACACTAAGTAGTTTATTTGCTGGAAAGAGGTGGGGGCTGTCTTCTGTCCTGCTCCCTGTGGCTTGGCAAAGGTCTTGGCTTGGTCTTTTCAACACTGCCTCTTCTCAGCTGCCAGTGTGCCCTGAGCCAAGGTGGGCTGGGGAAGGGGAGCGAGGTATTGCAGCCTGTTCCTTCTAGCACTGACTGCGTACAGATGGGTCCTGAGCAATAGCAGGGGCTATTTGGAAGCTGGGGTTTGGCCTGAAAGGGGAGCAGAGCTTCTCGCTGCCCTGGGGTGCCCTCAAATCAGTGTGCAACACCTGGAGCAGCTGGCTGGGCTCAGGCAGTGCTGAGCACCCCGGCGGGGCTCAGCTCCTCTGCAGAGCATCCCAGGTTCAGCCCACTGGTCCGGCTTTTGCTCCCTTCTTCCCTTGATTATCCCTCTCCAATCTTGTCGCTGACCACGGGTGGTAGCAGGCGCCTCACAAAAAAGCCAGATTGGAGCAGCAGACTTGCGTGTGTGAGGGGGAAACAGTAAATCATCCTTGAAACAATGTCCCTTTTCAGAGCCTTGGCTCCTGGCAGGAATAATCAGCGCTCCCTGGGCGGCTCAGCCTGGCAGCAGCTCTGCCTAATCCAGCCCAAGTTGGGGCAAATCTGTAGATTGCTCAGCCGTGGGGTGGCATGAGATGCTTCTGCAGCCTGTGAGGGAGCTCCTGCGGCTTGTTGCGGCTCTGGAGGAGGCTGGGAGGAAAGGGCAGGTGATGCGTTCGTACGGGCAGGCACATCTGTACGGGCAGGCAGGAGCACTTGGGAGGGATGGGTCATGCTCTGCTCTGAGGGCAGCCCCTGTGGGGGACACTGGGAGTTGATCCAGGGTGGGGATCAGGGTGTAGTAAGGAATAAGGCTTGATGGTTGTCCATTGCCAGGTGGGAAGAGGGCTGACTGCTTGTTCATGGGTCAGCCTTGGTCCCCTGGCACTGGAACCAAGGCAGAGCCCCCCAGTCCCCACTGTGCTGTAGCAGCTGGTTGCAAGCAGCCCTGTGCCCCGGACAAAGCTGTTTTCTGCACAACAGCTACCCTCACCTGTGGGCAAAACATAAGGGCTATTTGAAGGGTCTCAGGGTCTGAATAATCTTATTTCCTCCGTGTGGATGAAGAGACAGCATGATTGCGCTCTCTGGAGCTGTTTGCAATAGTGCTGCTCAGATTACAGGGGTGTGTGTGTACAAGAGACTTAATTTCAGGAGTTGTCAGCAATGCATGTTCATTGGGGACTTCTTTTTGCAAGTGACTCTTGTGCTGTTTTGGATGTAATATTCATTGTTTGAAATGCCCTCCTGGAGTTTTTCCCCTACCAACTTTTATCTGTCTCCGCCATCATAAATATCGTCTCATTTTCTCTTTCAAATGGGTCCTGGAATGAACGCTGTGGGCTGTCTTGTACCCCAGCCTGGGGAATTCAGATTTTATTTGCAACATGCCAGGGAATTTTGTTTTCCAGTAACGACTTGTACTGTAATTGTGAACTTCCTCTTACAACAGAGATCTACCTCCCCGCTTCCCTGGTGAACACTTGCTTTGGGAATGGAGGCTGGAGCAGTGCTGGTGTTTTTCAGTAGGTTTTCTGAAGTCCCACTGAAATTCCCAGAGTTTTAGCAAAGCTGCTGCAGGAAGACAGGGACTTGGGCACCTTTTGCTGCACAACATCTGGAGAGGGAGATGCAGGAAGGGCCATTGCAGCTGGAAATGTCCCACAGGGAGGATGGAGGGAAGGAGAATCCCCTCTTCCCTCCCCAGCTCCTGTTTTTTGCCTCCTCTCGACAAGCTCTGACCCATAGCCTGGCCCTGGGCCACCTCCTCCTAATCAGGGATCAAAGCCAAGCTCACACCTACGGCGCTGGCAGGGAGGGCAGCGCTGCCCTGTCGCCTGCCCTGCACACTGCTTGCCTGACTTGTGCCTGCCCGTGTCGTCTGACAGCCGCAATTAGGGAGAGGAGAGTTTACTTAGCCTGCTCCTGCCAGACCCCAGGGTGATGAAAGTTGGTTTTTAAAGGCAGCGAGATAGGGCTGGGGAGGGAATCAAAGGCATCCTGCCTGCCTACAGAAGCAGTTGGTGATGCAAAGCACAGGGCTGCACTCTCCGAGGCGATGCTCGGCTCTGCACGCCGGGCGCACCTCGCCCTCCCAGCCCTGCTTGCGGTTCCCCCCGACCGCAGCGCCGGCTCCACACCTGCCGCTCCCCACGGGGGGAAAGCTCTGGGCTACACCGAGGACAGACATCCATCTGTCACCAACCCCTTCTCCTGCGTCAGGGCCCGCAGGGAGGTGGTTGTGGCCCATGGCATCGGGGGGCTCTCTGGCCGCTCCTGGGGGGACACACAGCACCCCGGTGTGCTGCTTCCAGGGGCAGGCTGCAGAAATTGCATTACCATTAAAATGCAGCTTGCGCTGCCTAGCAAGCGTGGAGCAGCCTCTGTTCCCACGGACTCATTTACCTGCTTGGAAGTGGAAAGTGTTCAGTACCTGGCGGGCTCTGCTGAGCTAATTAATTTATTTAATAACGATGCTTAGCTGCTCTCCAGGCCTAGCTGCTTTGCATCCCAAAGGGTGATGATTTTTTTTTTTAGAAATTCCCAGTGGAGATGTGCCTGGTTTATTTATACAGATATTTTTTTGTTGTTGTTGTTCTCCATTTTGTACAGCATCTTGCACAATAGGGCTCTGGCTCCGTACCCCTGCTCTGACATGCTGTTGTCATACACATGAGCACTCCCACCCGTCTGGGGACAATCCTGCTCAACTGCTCCATGAATGCTGTGGGTTCTGGCAGGATAAGTCCTAGGGCCCCGTGAGCCACAGGAGCTGCAGCTTGCACTAACGATCCAGCCTAATTAACCTGAAATCTTCTGAGGACTGCAGTCGCTAGAGGGAGACAGGGGAGCCCCTGCTGCTAGCTTGGGTGTGAATGATTCATGGGCACCCTGTTTCCCTTCCTCTGCCATCCCCGGGAAGAAATCCAGCTGGCTCGGAGGGGTGTGGGAGGATGCCCTGCCAGCTTTCCATCATGACTGTTGTCATGTCAGCATTGATGCTCCCAGCCGACATCTTCCCCTTGGCTGCAGCCGGCTGGAAGTAGGGACCAGGCTGTGCCCCAGACTAGGGACATGCGTTTCCTAGCAAGGATTAGGAAAGCCTTGTTACCTTACTGGGAACCTCTGCCCATTTTTCCTGCTGCCCCTGGCAAAGCTGTTGGGACAGTTGACTTCAGGGAGCTTATGTCTTGTTGCAACACAAAATGGAAATGCTGATCAAGGCTGCCTTGCCTTCAGGGACAAGCAAGAAAACATGGGTGTGGGAAAAAGCCTGTTATCCTGTAGGGCAGGTGCAGGGCATGCAACTGGAATAACCCAAAGCAGTGCCCATGGAGGCATCTGGGTGCTGGGGACGTTGGCTCACTGCTGGGGTATGGATGCAGATCTTGCCCTTGCTGGCCCAGGGACCATGGAGGGGAGGAGAGGAAGAAGGTGCCATTGGCTGGTTTGCCTAGAGCCTGTCCAGTGCCACTGCCCAGCACGGGTGTCTCTCTGCCAGAGCCTGGCTCTGCAGCAGAGTTCAGCAAGATGCACCCTGGCATCATCCAGCCCAAACCTTAGGTGACCATCCTGTTCGCGTGGGGACTTCTGTGGGTCGATCCCATCCTGAAAGAGAAGAAAAAGCTCCCAGCACTGTGGCTGGAGGAGGATCTTTTCCACTTGAGCTCAGCTGAGGCTGGGACGCACCAGCCTCGTCAGCGTAACGAGGTGTCCGTCACTCCCAGGGCAGGCTTGCTCACCCGATGCCGTTCCCCATGCTTTCTCACTGCTCTGCGCAAGTTTGCTCTCCTCTTTGCCCTGAGACAAACCTGGGTGTTTCCGTGACTTGCACCCCCGGTTTGTGCCCTGGCGGGTTGCTCTTCTCCTCGCGTTCCCAATTCCTACCCCAAATTGCATTTTTCTCTGCTGGTGAGTCACGCATTTTACTGTTGCAATACTCACCTTGCCGCGACCTCTGTGGGAGCCGTGTCCCTGCATGCAGGAGCTCATTCGGGGTGCAGTGATTCAGCTCGGATCAGAGGACTTGCACCTCTTCCCTGTGCCCAGCTGTGTGTATCCAAGAAAGCATTTCTGCCTGGTGGGGAGTGAATCACCCAGGAGTGGCTTACCCAGCCCTGCCCGCTGCCAGCAGGAAGGGGAACGGGAGGAGAGGAGAAGGGGAACGCAGCTGGGAATTCACTGGCAGGGAAACCTTCCTCCTGCACTTGGGACTAGGGCCACTTTGCAATGCAACACTCGGGTTTTGGGTTGCAGAGAAAGAAGAGTCAAGCGGAGATGTAGCATTTGGTTGCTCTTGTATAGGCTTGCAGGCCACCCCGGCGGCTGTCCTCCTGGAGCAGAGAGCAGCGACTGCATGGGCTGCAGCTTGCCTCCAGCCCGGTGGCTTGTTCTCTGCTGATGCTTCAGGCAAGCTGGGACAGGGCCGCTGCGGAGAGGACATCTGCTTTGTCATGCGTTGAGCTGAGGCTGGGCTGATCTCTCTGCTGATTCCCACAGCCGCTCTCTGGAGCTAGAGGCCGGGGATTTTCCAAGTGGGGGAGCTGGTACGGGGCCATCCTGCCTGCTCAGCTGCCATCTCCGACAGGCAGTGGGTGGCATTTTGAGTGGAGGGAGTGAGCATTCATTGTGTTTGTTCTGCTGTGTTATTTCATTTGCTGTGGTTTGCGTTTGCTGTACGGTGGCCCAGAGCAGTTAAGGGCATCTAATTTAAGAACTACCAGAATAAATATAAGTTGTGGCAATGACATCAGATTTAAAAGAAAGCCACTTGGTGAGTCTTCCCCTTTGACCTGTCTGTTTTGCTGCAGTCTGTAGCATGGTGAGCATTACTCACTTGGAGCAAAATCATTTTTGCACTACTGGGTCCTGGCAGAAGGGAGCTGGGAGCTGAGGGTAAGGCTGCTTTGGGCTCCCCAAAAAGCTGGTGTGATGGATAAATTCAGTGAGCATGTGTTTGGATGGGATTGGGGGGGGGGGGAGTCCCTATCAGGTCAGAGCTGCCTTATGGCCAGTAATCAAACAGCCTCCTGCCCCAGGAGCACCCAGAGAAAGGGCAGGACCGCAGTCAGCCCACCTGCGCATTGCCCTGTGCGAAGCTGTGCCCCGAGGTGCCTCCCAGGCTCTGTGCTTGGCTGTGGGTCTGACTTCTGTTTTCCAGTGGGGAATATTGGCCAGGATTGCTGGGCCTTGCTGCTGGCTCCATTCAGTCTGCTTGAGGAGTGATCTGGATGATGGCAAAGCTGTGTCTGATCTGGAAACAGGTCCCTGAAGCACAGCGTTGATGTGCTCGCCTCTGTCCCTACCCTGTGTCACATCAGACTGGGCTTGTTGCCTTCACATTCAAGATGCATCATGGCTTATCCCACCCGGCTAAGCGTCCCTTATTTGATACCAACTAATGGGCTGTTGCCTCCTGGGCTTGGGAAGATGGCTCCCAACCTCCTCCCAGTTGGTGTCACCATCCTTCAGGCACCTTCCTCATGCGGTTACCACTGGCAGATGCACGCACGTGCATGCAGCTGGTGCTGAGGCATCCCAGGACAAGGGCTGTGAGGTGCTGTGGTAATACACATGATCAATAACTGCAGGGGATGAATCTCAGATACACACCTCTGGGGCAAGGGGCCTGCAGCGTGTGTATTTCTGGCACAGGAATCAAGTGTCCCATTAAAATCGCAGTCTCTGAAAGCTAAATGATAAATCTGACACTGATAGGTGTGGGTAGGGAATTTCCTGCAAACTGCTGACTATAAACATGGCCATTAATGTTATTCTAAGAGGATCTTGTTCATGATTTATTAGACCTGTGTGGGACAGGCCTGTAGAAGACACATGGAATAAATCAGGTGAAACCCTGAAATGCCCTTGAGCTGGTTCAACCCTTGCTACTGCAGCGAGGGCGATGGGAGCACAGCAGCCTGTGGGGAGGCTTTCCTTGGGCACGCTGCAGTGCTGGCCAGGATGGGGTCTGTGGTCTGCTGATGGGACCTGGGATTAAGAGAAGATGTGAGGGAGTGAGTTGCAAGGAGCTTGGTCCTTCCCGGGACCTGAAATGGCCGGGCTGCAGCAGCATGCAGCTTTGTGCCCCACACTGCCGAGGGAGGATGGGTGGCGGGAAGGAGGCATGTTGCTACAGTTCTGCTGTTACCACATCCAAAATTATCGTTCATATAAACAAGGTGAGCAAGCAAACCTCAGGACAAACCAGGACTCGTCTGGGGGAAGCGGGAAAAGGCAGAAGCCACCAGGCAAGGGGGAGCAGGGTTGTATGGGGGACTGCTCCTTCAGGCGATAGGCTCCCATTGCTGGCACTGCAGTTTAACCCATCTCGCCTGACCCTGCTCTGAGGCAGTTGGACACTCTTGCAACAATTGCCCGATGTGTCCAAATTTCCCCCGGTGCAGTTTGGAAGGGGAAGATGTGGATGCAAAGGAGCTGGGGGTACCTGGGGAGCAGCTCCGCTGTGCTGATGTAGGAACTTCTCCTTAGCCTCAGGCAATTATCCATCAGCAATTATCTCCTGTGGGTGCCACCCAGAGCGAAGCTCTTGCTAGTTTTTATTTCCTGGACATCTAATGACTTGCCTGAAGAAAGCTCTGCTGTAAAGCCTGCATCACCTTGCTCTGTGCATTAGTATGAGGGTTTATGCCTGGCTGACTTGCACTCGGATGGGTGCCAGCAAACAGGCTCTGCAGAAGGCACCGGAGCAGCAAAGGGGCCGTCTGCCTGGGCTCCAGAGCACCCTGGGCTGAGGTTTAAAGCCTAGGCTGGTATGCTGGCATAAACTATCTTCTCATTCAGCATCCCCACCTCCTCCAGACTCTGATGGGCCTTTTCTGTCCATGGTTGTATAGGGAGGGTCTAGCTCCATGGGGCCCAGTGCTGCACTAAAAAATGAATGTTGTGTACCACCACTGCCCCAGTTGGGCTGAGGGTGGAGATTTGCCACAGAGATTTAGGAGAGATCATCAGGTATTATGTGGCTTTTAACAGGGAATTAACCTAAAGGCTTACACACCAGGGCTCTGGAGGGGGTGTCTGTGCTTCAGGTGGCTGAGCTGACCACTGGGGTCATTCTGCCTTCTGAGGGGCTTTCCCTGGTACCTGGAGAGCATCTCCTTTCAGTTGCATTTTCTTGCTGTTAGTTTCTTTTAATGGAAAATAAGTAATTCTGGGGACATGCTGACATGGAAAGGAAAGGAGGACAAAACCTGGGGTTTGATCTCATGATAAATCAGGTACCCTGCTGGGGTCACATGCATCCTCAGAGCACGAGGTTATTCGTCAACACAAGTGTTTGAACTTGTCTTTGGTAAGAAGGTAAATGACATCTATCTGTGCTGCAGGCAAACAGCTTGAACATCCTGGGTATCAAATCAGAGGGCCTTGAAATGAGGAATTCCAAGTACCGGGAGAGCAGGAATTGAGAAATAACCAGTTCCTTGACTGACTAAGGGAAACCCAACCTTCTGGTTAGCTTCAGCCAAGCTTTGCAGCCATGTAGGCAGGCAGATGGATGGTTGAGATCTTCCAATACATATTGGCCAATAATGACATGGTTTGGCATATGCATACATAGGATGACTGTGAATAGCCTAAATACAATTGTTGAGCAATAGTTTGCTGTTATATAAATCACACAGATGTTGCACAACCAGGGAGGGGTAATTCTTCAGGTGTCCCAGTGCCTTGGCTGTGGCTCTGCTCAGCTGAGACTCCTGCTTGAGCAATGCTGTGGGAGCACGACGCAGGGCACATGGTGCTCCTTAATGTCATGTCTTGTTCTAGGCACGAGGGACAGATCCTGCACCGTCTCTTTTGCACTGCTGTCACACGCAGAAGGGAAGGGTGTGCCTGGCTATGTGACGCACTGCTGATGGAGGTGCCTGTCCTCTGTCCATCAGTCACCCCTTGTCCCTTCATTTAGCATCGGTTGGAGCTGTGCAAGGGCACGGGAGCTGTGGCTGTCCCATCAGCAGACAGGACTGCTCTCAGATAAGCTTGGGAGCAAGTTTTTCATCCGGTTTTAAGTCTGGAGAACTTCATGCTTACAGCCCCAGGGCACAAGGAGCCCAGACTGGCTGCAGCTGGGAACACACCCCATCGTGTCGATGCGCTTTGGCTCTGCTGCTCACTGTTGCTGGGTAGTCTGGTAACGTGAGGTATTCAGACGTGGATCAGCACTGGCTGATCCTTAAATGGGCCCAGATTGCTATTATTGTCCTCTTCATATTCCCTAAGCTGGTTATAGAGGGAATTCTACTCTAGACACCACTGTGCGCTGTCTGCTGGTCCTTGGCACAGCCCATCTTAGTACCAGTTGCAGCAACATGCAGGATTCCCAAATGAATAGAAAATTACAGGGCATAGCTTTGTTAGGCACTTAGAAAGGATTTCTCTCTGCAAAAGCAGAGTGCTGTGTTAATGGGAGAAATTATAAAGGGATTAGGTGTGAATGCACCTCTGTTGCAGAAAGGGCAGCAGAGTGGTACATGAAAGTGCAGTGGAGTTGGACTCTGTCTGTGTGGGCACCTGTGCAAGCTCCCTGGGCTGGGGTACAGGCAAGCCCGGGGTCCCCAGAGCTGGAAGAGGGAGAGCCAAGCCCCCTGGCTTTGTAAAGTTTTCTCTGTGCCCTCGGGAGCCCATCACAGGGCAGATCAGCCTTTGCAGCTGCTGGGACCAAGGAAAGCTGGGATCCGTGAGGCATTGCTGACGGTGACTGAACCCTCAGGTGAGGGGAAGAGCCATCAGCCTGCCACTTATTTTGACTGCATCCCTGAGGGGCCTGATTCAGGGTTGCTTTAAACCACTAAGGGGCTTAAGGTGGACAGAAACTACCTGCTGGGGTACCCTCCCCTCCAGGTGTGCGGATGTGGTTTCAGGGTTAAACTAAGTGCTTGATGACTGTGCTTGATGACTGCGGATCCGGTGGTGAATCCTGGGAAGCAGGACATCCATCAGGGCAGGCACCTTGGGCCCAGGCTGGTGTAAAGTGAGGGAACAGGCCCTAGTTCCCAAAACCACATGCATTGAGCCAAAGCTTGCAGTGCTAGTAGAGAGTAAGGCAGGACAGGAGGCTTTCTGTAGCAGCTGGCTGGCCAGGCTCAGCTCTGGAGCCCTGGCCGAACATGGTCTGGCATATCCAGCATATCGTGTGTGCATGGACATCAGCTCCCCAGCGCACCGTGGGGACATTTGCTTCTCGGCCACAGGATTTGACATTCTTCTGCTCTTTGTTTGCTGGCAGAACAGGAGAATACGTGGATCCTCGTGAGCTCTGATATCTCTGATTTATCTCCTTCCTCTAAATGCCTGAGGACAGGGAAAAGAAAGCCTCTTATCTGACTGCCAGCAGCACTGAAAGGGCCCTCTATATTGCCTTGTGGTTTATAATTTCCAAAGTATTTCTGTCCAAATTTACCAGAGGATAGAAGGGCTGTAGGGAACACAGAAACAACAACAGCATGGACACAGCTTGCTCTTGCTTATACAGGAATGGAGCAGCACTTGCAAGGCAATTTAGACCATGGGTTTTCAGCGGGCACGTGAGCACCAGATGGACAAATACCCTGTAAACTCTTAACGTGGATGTACCTGGCTACGGTCTTTCTCTGCTGTGGATTTATGCATGTATGGACTGCGTAAACAGAGTGTAAAGGCAAAGTGGCAGCAGGTGGTTACATAGCAGAGTCGACCTCTCTGAGTGTGCAAGGAAGCTGTTATTCTTAGGGAGACCTGTGGACCTGTGTGAGACTCGGGAGACAGTAAACTGAAGGTGGGGGAAAGCCTGCTCTCTGCCAGGGCCTTTGATGAGTGCCAATTCTGAAGGCAGAGTTAATTCCAGGGGAAAGAACATAGGTGTTTGGGTGGTTTCAGGATCAAGGGATTGCCTTCAAAGCTGGCTGGGCATCTTGTATTAACCTAGGGTAGGTGGTGTAAATAAAACCAGTGACCTGGAAAACACACCAGGACTTCACATCGCTGCTTTCCCTTCTGCTAGGCAGCCAGCATGCGGAGGCTCAGGCATCTGCCCGCAGTTGTCAGGGGAACAGTACTGATGCAAGCATATGACATCAATGATAGAGGGAGCACCGACAAAGTTGTGTGTGTATGGAATGAGTGTGTTGAGGTACACAGAATAAATACAAGAGCACACACATATGTCAAAACATCTTTGTAAGGTGCTAAAGCAGAAGTCTATGCAGAATGTATTTATGTGGAAATACATCTTGAGTTAGTAAACACCAGTTTGCACTCTTCTCCATGTATGAGCATAGATGCCTTTCATGGCATAGTATGAACATGACTAAGGGGGAGTACTCCTGCTAATTGAGATCAGAAAAGATATGGAAGCACATAAAAGGGGGAGATCACACATTCTTGTAAAGCCTTCAAAGATGAATTCATGCACTAGTATACAAATATGCGGGGTGGGGGGGAAAAAGAGATGTACCCAAACACATCAACAGGGAATTATACCCACGGAGAGATGAGCAGTCCCCCTCTCTTTTTGGATGTACGTTTAATACCTTTGTGATGATAATTAAAGCCCCGTTTGGGTGTTACGTCTTGCGATTTACTGCGGTCTTATAAATCTTTCAGCAATTTGAAATCTGCAGTGAACAAAGGTATTGCGAAGGTTTGGAACAGAAACAAAGAGAAGGAGCTGCACCGTGTTCTGCAGAGGGTACCTTGGGCTCTCCAGAAAGAGCGGCTGATAGGCAGGGAGAGTAGGAGGTCCCACAGGGCTTTCCAGCCCCAGAGACAAAAAGCTGTTGCCTGTGGACCCCAATTCCTCCCACCGAAGGGAGGCACCCATCTCAAGTACCTCGCCCCTCCGGCTAGCCCTTGCAGTCATGGAAGGGGATCTTGGGCAGGCTGATCTCTCTCCAAAGGGGTAGAACTTTTCCAGTGGTTCCACGCCTTCCTGGAGAGCCTGAAGATGGGAGGGATGAACGTGGGCCTGGAAAGCCACCTGTGAGGTAGGCAGTGTTGTCGGAAGCTGTGGGTGGAGGTGGGCAGAGAGTGCAGCTGGGAGCAGGCAGAAGGGGGGTGGAGGTGGTTTTTGGGGTGGAACTGGAAAGGGAAATGGAGCTGGTGAGGGATGTGCCTGTGCGTGACAGAGAAATGAAAGCAAAAAATAATTAGATGAGATGTGTGAAATGGGTGGCTGTGGCAAGAGGCACTGGAACAGAGAAGAAAAAGAGAATGTGGGACAGAGTCTGGAAGGAAGAGCCAGAGGTCTGGAGGACTGGATGGAGACACAGAGAAGGGAGGGGGGGGGGGAAGGTCACAAGGATTCAGAGAACAAAAAAGAGATCTCTCTAGGAGGATGAACAAGTGTGAGAGGCAGGTGGGCCAGGGCCAGGAAGGCTCTACTCCACCACGGAGCATCCCTGCTGCAGGGTGCACCCAGGTGGCTGATCAGGGAGGGACCTTGAGGAGCGATGTCTTCCCAACCAGTCTGAGCCTCTGACCTGCTGGCAGTGAGCATTGCAATGGGTGTCTGTGGACATGCACAAACCACGTCTCTTCCCTGCCCTCTCCGTGATGCCCTCTCCGTGACCTTGGCAAGGTGCTCTCACTCACTGCTTCCAGGAGGTCAACAGGCTGTGTCAGCAAGCAAAAGGTTGAGGGCTTGGTCTAAAGTAGAGCTGTGGCTGCAGTGTGATGGAAGCTGAGTGACCATCATATCATAGAATCATAGAATACCAGGTTGGAAGGGACCTTAAGGATCATCTGGTCCAACCTTTCTAGCACAATCTAGATGAGATGGCCCAGCACCATGTCCAGCTGAGTCTTAAACATGTTCAGCATAGCGGAGTCAACCACTTCCCTGGGGAGATTATTCCAATGATTGACTGTTCTCATTGTGAAAAATTTACCTCTCGTGTCCAATTGGAATCTCCCTGGGAGTAACTTGTACCCGTTACCCCTTGTCCTCACCATGTGACTCCTTGTAAAAAGGGAGTCTCCATATTCTTTGTAGCTCCCCTTTAAGTACTGGTACATGGTGATGAGATCATCTCTAAGCCTCCTTTTCTCAAGGCTGAACAAACCCAGTGCTCTCAGCCTATCCTCATACGGAAGGCTTCCCAGACCCTTGATCGTCTTGGTGGCCCTTCTCTGGACCCCTTCCAGCCTGTCCACATCTTTTTTGTATAACGGGGACCAGAACTGTACACAGTATTCCAGGTGTGGTCTGACAAGCGCCAAGTAGAGAGGGATAATGACATCGCAAGACCTGGATGGCTCCTGAGTTTCATCAACAAGAGTTAAAACTCCTCTTTGGAAAACACAGCTGGGAGGCAGACAGGCATGGTCCTGGGTGCAGGATGGGACCAGTGAGAAATTAAAACAGTGCATGCTGTGCAGGGAAGATCAGTCATTGCATTGCTGCCCTCCTTCCAAAGGGCTGGGAAGGGACATCTTGAGGACAGTTGGCTTCACAAGAGACACGATACCTCAGCATGCTCCCACTGATGTGCTACTGCCTGAGCAGGCAGCAGGAAAGTCTTACTGATAGTCCCACAGCTAAGGAAAGCAGGGGTGACTGGGACAATACCTGGGGTGCCGAAGAGCACCTGGCTTTGTGGGTGATGGCCAGGCTGCCCTGCCACCATGAGGGCAGGGAAATGGGCAAGGGATAGCGCAGGGATGGGACTGTTGCAGAGATACGTGGTCTGCCTCTAGCCCAGCAGTACCTACCACATCACACATGCCAATCCAGTCCTTGTTACTCAGACCGCTTGCTTGTGCCACCCTCTTTGAGGTTTGTTTTGCTATTCCAAAACTGAACTGGCTTTCTTCCACTCTTTGGCCAGCTTGCCTGATGTCCATCTGATGTTTGGTAGTACAGTGGCTCTGTCACAGTGGTGACAGCAGTCCTGACTACTCCTGCCAAGAAATCAAAGCTGAAGAATGTGGAGGTCTTGGTAGGACTGAGGGGTGGAGAGGCACCACAGACCATCTGCGGAGAACATGGGGTTGTCTGTGCAGATGACAATGAACACCATGATTTGCCCGGTGGAGATGGTGATTTCTGGTTTCCTTCCTAGGATGAAATCACTCATTGGATTCCCACCAAGAAATCAGCACTCCCTCCTGCAAACAGTTCAACCCTGCTGAGGGCATCTGTGCTGATTATCGCTGTAGATGAGTCTCCAAGAATGCCAAGGGGCTGATTCTTCAGAGAATCAAAGCCTGGGCACTTGTGGGTAGATAAAAAGTAAATAAAAGGATGAAGAACTCAGTCAATCAATGCCTCCCTGTGCTGGAATGATTCTTCTCTTCACCAGGGTCAGAAGAAATGGGAGGCACTGGAAATGAGCAACATGGGCAAAGCTGGAAATGAGTAAAAGCCAGTGGGAGGCTTTGATTTTTTTTTTTTTTTTTTTTTTTGCAAATGATCACCTGTGTGATCATCATTTCACCATTTCCAAAGAAGCACTTGGCTTAATTCTGGATTATGCAAGGAAAAAAAACTTTTCTTGCCCGGCTACTTCTGATCTCCTAAATAATCTACAAGAAATCCACCCATGTCTTCTGAGGCAACTCAGGATCAAACTAAAAGTACTTAGATAAGAGCTCTGATCCCACAGCTAATCCCATTCCTGGGGTGCCTGCATATAAATTGACTCAGATGGGCAGCTGAGACCCTTCAATTTGTGCTCAAGTTTTTCACCCTTGCTCCTCTGCAGGTCTCTAGGGAGAGGTCACAGGCAGGGTCCTGGCAGGAGAAAGCCCCAAGAGATCAGTGCCTGCTCCTTCCCAGCACCTGTGGCTGAGAAGGGAAGGAGGGACTGATGGGGCCAGGAGAACGAAGGCTGATATTAGCCTCTGGGTGAGCAGCGGGCTTGCCAAGGAGGTGGGGAGCAGAGCCTCCTGTTTAGCTCTGGGGGAAGGTTGACTTCACTCCAGAGAGATGGGGGTAGAGCTGGGGTGGCTCCTGGCTGTGGCATATCTCTGGTGGTTTAGATCTGGAGATACCGGGGAGGTTGCTCTGGCTCCCAGAAACACCAGCAGAGAGAGGCAGAAAATCCCTTCTAGCATTTCCTAGGAAGCCTTGTGGGCTCTGGAGAAGACAGGCTGGGAAATGGGCAGGAGATACGGGTGTCCAACCCCACAGAGCATGGGCCACTCAGAGAAGCTCTCCAGCCCTGTGCAGGAAGCAGTCTGGGGGCAGCTGCCTCCCCAAGCCCTCTGCAGCCAGCTCAGCGGGACGGAAGGGAGACAGGGAGAGGGTTTGCAGAAACGGGCATGGGTTTTGGCTAGCAGCAGGGTTTGAACAGATGACTCCCATACAGAGGCACCCACAAGGTTGTGGCTCAGGTTAACAAGCCCAGCTCCTGTTCTCTGTGGGGCTGGTGCCCGTGGGGCTGGTGTGGAGCTGGGGAGAGTCACAACCGCCTGGATTCAGCTTTACTCTGGTGTAACAGTAACTGGGATGGAAGGGGCTGTACAAGGATGAGCTGAGCCCCGGGAGAAGCAAGAGAGGGAACAGAGCAAGGAAGGAGAAGAGGAAACTTGTCAGATAACCCAAGAAACCCTGTTTGTGTGTGTGTACACACGTATGTGTTAAGCGTGGCTCTGCCATGCAGTCTCCATTCTGTCTGCGCGGAAGGGGAAGATCTTTGTTCTCCCACCTGGAAGGAAAGAGGAGACATATACAAAGAAGCAACTGCAAGGATGCCAAGGCGGGTTCATTCACTCTTTTTGCAGATCCTTTGGCACCCTTGTAAAAGGAACCTTTTGCAGCAGGGGTCTTGCCTCATCTCCACCAGGCAGAGCTGATCCCTTGCTGGCTCCTCCCTGGGACCGCTCACAAGCCTCCCCAGACGGGGTTGGATTGGGAAGCTGGGCCTCTCCCAGCTTTGGCAGCCCAAGGCTGGCCTTTCCCCAGCAATTCAACCATTCCTCCTCTCCCAAATGGAACGTGCCCCGACACCTTTGCCTTGAACCGAATTGCATTCAAGAGCTTGGGTTTGCCCACACATGTTAAAGGTACGGCTGGAGGCGAAAAGCAGGGAAAGTCAGTCACAGCCCCAGCGTGGAGGAAAAGGGGAGCCATCAGCAGAGCCCAGAGCTTGGCACTTGCACCCAACGATGACTGTGGAATTGGGGCTGGCTGCTGGCACAGCTGGAGCAGCAACGCGTACCCCGGCTTCGCGTCACAGCTCCTTTCCAGAAGAGTTCCTCCTCATCTGACGTTTGGCTTTTCTAGCCAGGATTAAACATCCTTGGGGAGATGAACCATTCAGAGGAGGAGGGCTTGATCTGCCAGGGGTTCATTGCCACGGCACTGCAGCTGCGTGGCGGTGATGGGGGTCTGGAGGCAGGGGTGGAGGAAGCAGGAGAAGAGGCACAGCAGTGTGGGAGTGCCGGGCTGAACCCAGCAGCCCTGGGGGCTGTGGAGGCTGCTTGGCACTCGCCTGCGTGCTCCTCCCCAGAGGGCTTGCCCGTGTGGGCAGCAGCATAGGCAGGGGTTTGCACATGTGAGCTGTATGCAGAGCATTTTCACCCTGGCCAGTTTTAAGTAGAGGCAGCCAAGGAAAGGAGTATGGTCTTCTCCTTCCCTTCTCTTTTGCTCTTTGCATATGGAGAGGGAATATTATCTTTATGCTCCTTCCAGGCTGTCCAATGTGCCAGGATCTCCGGGGGAAGAGAGCTTCCATGGCCAGGGGTTAAAGTTTGCCAGCACTGGCCTGAGAACATTTGTATGCACAGGCCCTGTGTTATGGTTAATGTGCAAGGGATATCGGCATCTGCCTCTGAAGGGGAGTGAACCAGAGCCCTCCAGATTTCCCCTCTGATTATTACAGCATGTTTCTTCCTGCCACAGGTAGTTCATCAGATGCCAGCTGCTAGGCTAAGGAGAAAGATGCAAACAAGACACGTTAAGTAAAATACTCCAGCATGCAACCTGGATGAGCAAGCTGTAAAGGAAAAGGAAATTATTCCTGTGGAGCAGGATAAAGGCTCCCCAAACAGACTGCATGTGGGCAGTGCTCAGAATAGGGAATGGCTCTTCGAAGGGCATGAAAATCTGCACCAGAGCTAAAACCTGGAGCTGGCTCCTAAGTGATGGGGGAATCATCTGATGGTAGATAGATAAGGTAAGGATTTCATTAGGGACACCGTTACCAAGAGGAAACAACAGGAACCCTGCAGGATGCATCCTGCTGCTCAAGCCCAGGCAGACAGGGCATGATTGCAGATGTGGTTAATGCAGAAGAGCAGCAGGACTGGGTTAGACCAAAGGTCTGCCTTGACTCATCTCTGCACCCAACAGCAGATGCTTCAGGAAGAGGGAGCATAGCAAACATGTGGTGATACTTGCCTCAGATATTAACCCAGCTTCCAGCCAGTGTCCAGCTCAGGCACTTCTGAGCCAAAGCAGCTCTTCTGGGGACGTTAGTGCTGGGGGAGAAAGATTCTTTGGTTTCCAGGAGACCCGTCTTTTCACAGGAGGGAAATGCACCATGTGGCTGGTCAGCACTGGATGCTCATTCTAGGAGTCTGGTAGTGTTTTTATGCTCCTCCTGGCTGTGAAATGTCCTGCAAGTGGCTGGTACAGCCCCAGCCACTGGGGAATGTCCCGCTGGGCACGGCTGCGGTGCCGTGGCTGCCTTGGGCAGGCTGCAGATGGCCACCATTGTGCTGCGGTCAGGCTTGGCTTTGAGCATGGGGAATTTCAGCCCTGTAGCTGACGGCAGCAAAGTCTCCAAAACTCAAGCAGTAAAGGTGATCAGCGAGGTGTTTGGACAAGAAATAACAAGAGACTTGTATAGTTACTTGGGTCCAACTGAAGCAGTGATCAAAAGGAATATGAAATTAAGAAAAATGTAGGGAATGCACATAAAAATGTGTCCTGGGGCAAGCCATTTCTCAAGAATCATAGAAACTCTGATTCTGTGATTCTTGGGAGCACAACAGCAAGGCTGACAGAAAGTGGGCTTAATTGGAAAATGGCCATGGTTTATGTGATAGGCCATGAAATAGAAAATAATGTAACTTCTTCATGGCCAGTGCAGAAACTGGATAGTCCCTGACACAACTAATTACCTTCTGTGTAATTACCTTGGCATCGGAGCATCTGGGTGGCTGACCTAGCACAGCTCCTGTTAGATTTCAGCATCACTGTGCAGCAAAGTACTTGTCCGTATGTGCATGTCCTCACTCTGTTTATCTTAATGCTACCTGGAGGAATGTGATGTCTTTGAGGTTTTATGCCCCATCAAATCAAGTTAAAACTAGCCAGTAGGCTCAAAAATTAGAGGGAATGGTACTGAGACAGGTAGATGGAGCCACAAAATATGCGTGTCCAAAGAAGGGCAGCGAGGCTGGGGCAGGGGCTGGAGCACAAGGCTGGGGAGGAGCGGCTGGGGGGGCTGGGGGTGCTCAGCCTGGGGAAGAGGAGGCTGAGGGGAGCCCTCATCGCTCTCTGCAACTGCCTGAAAGGAGGCTGGAGCCAGGCAGGGGTCGGTCTCTTCTCCCAGGTTACAAGTGATAGGACGAGAGGCAACGGCCTCAAGCTGCGCCAGGGGAGGTTTAGGTTGGATATTAGGAAAAACTTCTTCCCCAAAAGGATTGTTGGGCACTGGCACAGGCTGCCCAGGGCAGTGGTTGAGTCCCCATCCCTGGAGGTATTTAAAAGACATGTAGATGTGGTGCTTAGGGACATGGTTTAGTGGTGGGCTTGGCAGTGTTGGGTTAATAGTTGGACTCGATGATCTTAAGGGTCTTTTCCAACCTCAACGATTCTGTGATTCTATATAAGCCATGTGTCCTTTAGACTAAAAAGTGATCCCTGCTCCAGAAAGGCTGGGAGGGCTTGGGCACTCTTGGATGGGATGGGATGGGATGGGATGGGATGGGATGGGATGGGATGGGATGGGATGGCCAAGCATGGTGGGGATGTAGCTCCAAAAAGGACCAGGGCTGTGTTTTGCAGCTGCTGCTGCTGAGATGCTCTGCTGCAAAGGGCAAAGCCCTGGGCTGGGACATACGCCCCCAGGAGCGGGTCCCTCCTCCCGCCCTGTGCCCGGGCAGCCCCTGCCGCAGCAGCGGAGCTACAAACCCGCCCTCCTTGGCCCGGGACACCCGGCCCGCCCCGCTCCGCTCCGGCGCAGCCTCCCCCGGCGCCGGGCCCCGTCCCTTGCCCTGCCGCTCCCCCCGCCGGCCGCGCCGCGCCGCTGCCTCCGCGCCCCGCCGGGATGGAGGAGACGGGCGGGGATGGAGGAGGAGGCGCCTCTCACAATTTTGGGGGGGCAGAGGGGTGTCTGCCTCTCTCCTGCTCTCCCTCCAGGTCGGCCGCAGGGATGTGCATCCCCTGATATGTTCTCCTCTGCTGTTGTCTCTTCACTGGAGAAGAGACAGGGTTTTTACTGAGTTTGTCAGTCTTTCAAATATATAGGCTGGTTTAACCCAAAAGAAAGCTCTGCAGCAGGTATGGGCAGTTCAAGCCAGAGCAGGGCAGAGGGGTGGAGGTGGTCCTGGCACCATCCCCGCCAAGCACTGTGGGACCTATCCTGTGCCAGACCCAGCGGGTCCTGATGAGATCCCCCATCAACAGCAAGTCTGGGTGTGCTTGAACCACTGTGAGAGATACCTAACTGCTGGGAACAGTAACTCCATCCACCGCACCACCACGGGCCAGCTGAGTAGGGGTCAAAGCCCTCAGTTATATTGCTCAATCTTCCTTTGCAGAACTGATTTTAGCTAGTGAGGCTTGAGCCTGTGTGAAATACGGGCTTCCCGCATGTTGCAGGATGGGTTTAACCCCGTGGGTTTCCAGTGGTACTGTTAGCTAGAGCAGAATTGTCTCTGGGTGCAGCTACACCTTGCAAACGGTGAGCCTTGGAGTCCAGGCTGTCTCCGGGCGTGTGACTGGAGTAGTCACAGTGATCCTGGCTTCTCACCTTTTTGCATCACCTGCATTTTGAATATTTAAGCCACAAACCTTTAACGGAGCATTTATGCCACAGTTTGTTTCTTTTGTAAAAGTAAGGGTCAGAAAAATGGGCAGAAAAGCACTAATCTCTACAAAAACCTTTGTCTTTCCCATCTTTTCTCTGTTGAACACAAGACAACGCTCAGTGCGCTGCTCTGGGGTGCTGCTCTGAGTAACTACAGCAAAATGAACCACCTCTGCCTGCAGACGCACTGTGGCACTCGGGTCAGATTGTGCCTGTGTCAGGCTGGCTTTGGATCCAGATCTCTCCGTCATTTTTCTATTTTCTTTCTTTCAAGTTTGCAAACTGTGTCCTCAGTCAGCATTAACCACAGGGAGAATTTCCACTTGGAAAGTACAGGCAAGTTTCTTTACTGCTGTGCAGGCACTGGAAGGCTCGATTTCGGCTGTAACAAGGAAAGGGCTGTTCTGTTCCACCCTTGCTGACCGTCTAGGTCTGAAAGCTTAAAAAGGCCAGCTTATTCCTCAAGTCCTGATGTAACCCCGTGTATGGCATTTGCCCCAAGGCAGTGAAATTCCAGGAACTTGATACTTCAGGCTGTGACCTTTGAAGGGTTAAGGGAGGCCTGGCTGCAACCTCCGGAGCTCACTTTGATGCTCAGTTGAAGCCAGGACAGCTGCACTTGTAGTAGCCTTGAGTTGGGTCCTTTGGGCTTTGCCAGGCTGCCAGGACATGAGTATCATCCCCTGGGATGGGACATGGCCTTGGAGATGGATCCCTTTGCCTTCCTGAGCTGTGATAACCGGCTCTCCTGGTGGAGCCTGCTGACTTTCCCGAGTTTGCTGTGATTTAGAGATGATTCCTGCACAAGAGGGGAAGGCAGAGGAGTGGAGGGCTGGAAAGCCTTCCCTTGCATGGGAGCAAACCCGCCCATGTCTGTCTGGCGGCGCTGGCGGGGAGGGCTGGAGCTGGAAGGAATGCGGCTGCGTCTTGGAGAAGGAGCGCGAGCTGGAGTTTCTGGCTGAGAGGGAGCGACTGGAAAGCAGGTTTGCACAGAGTGGCCAATCTCCTCCGGTCCCTGCCTGTGTTCCCGTCCTCCCCCCTGCCCAAATCCTCTCTCGCCAGCTCTCCTGGCCAGGAGGTGGTTCGGCAGCCAATGGCTGCTGCAGCCAGCTGGATCTTGCAGGTGGAGATGGCGGGCAGCAGTGCCCCTCGCTGTGCCAGGCCTGCCAAGTCGCAGTGGCAGCCCCCCGACGTGAGGAGGCATTGGCTGTGTCTCCATCGAGAAACCCCCCCTCTGGCTAATGGCTCTGGGAAGCAGCGTGGCCGGGTGGAATGAGCCCTGGGGTTCAAGGCAGGGGTGAAAATCCTTTGCCTGGCCCCTCTGGGCACCAGCTTTCCCACTGGGTTCAAACAGCTTGGCAAAGCACCTGCAAAGTGAGCATCCCTGATAAGACCTGCCCAGGGCTCCGCAGCCGGGAGTGACCCTGTGCAGGATTTGACCCTACAGCTCCGGCTGGAGCACAGCACATCCAGCAAGGGGCTGTTAACAGGGGGACCTCACAGCTTCACCAGAGCCCTTGCAACATGGATATTTTTAGTCCGTGCAAATGGCGGTGTTTATTTTTCTACTGTTGTGCCTTTTCGCCTTTCCCAGGGATTTTATTGCTCATGAAAGCGAGGGCCTTAGAGCCATGAGAGTGTCTGTGCTGGCTGCTGCAGTGGCTCTGTCTGCCTCCATCGCTCCATCTGCCCATGCATTACCCATCCGATATCCCCCAACGAGCCCGGTGACAGTGAGGTGACGGGCTGTGACTCGCAGAAGCACCTCGGCTTGCCTTGGCCCAGACTCTTCCCTGGGGCTCGGATGCCTGTGTTGCAACTTGAATGCATGCATGAGGTTGGCGATGCGTGTGCAATCCCCCTCATCGACCCTCATCGGGATGGGATGAAACAGAGGAACATTGCAAGCTCGTTTATTGTCAGTGTTTCAAATCAGTGTTTTTTATTACAGAGACTCAACAGGTTGCTCACACTGTGGCAGGAATTTAATAATATAAGGCACAAGGAACATTCAGAGGTAAAAAAAGAGTTCTCAGCCTGTGAGACTTAACCATCCCTTCGCTCCTGTCAGGACCCTCTCTATAAAGCAAAATCCAAATACCTTCTCCCTTCCCTCCCGCCCATCCCTTAAACCCCCAAATCCACAACAGGAAAAAATTATTACAGCCTTTCCCTCGAGCGTGTGGCAAGCACGCCTCTTTCTGAGCAGAAATGTCCCTTCCAAGCCTGACACAGCTTCCCTCGGAGGGCAGGGCTGGAATTTAAGCACAAGAAAGGTAGAGGTGGCAAGTGCTCGAGGGCACCGTGATTTGGGGAGAGCCGAGAGCTTTATCTCAGCTACAGCAGAATGGCAACAGCAAGGTCAGCCACGCGCACCCAGGGAACAGGCGGCCGCACCCAATCTCCCTTTGCAGCACAGAAAACACAACAGCAGTACGGTCATTGAGTAATGGTAAAGCACGTAGCACTTTCAAACCTTTATTTTTTGAGGGGATTTTACAGGATGGGATGTGTTTCATTTTATTTTTTTTAAATTTTGTGCACTTTCCCATTCATTTGTTTGATTATCCCTTTTTTTTGTGCCCAATGATTGTCAGATTCAAGCCCTGGGAATGAAAAAAAAAAAAAAAAAAAGGAAAACAAAATCCTGCCACTCTACATCTTTCTCACCCCTCTCCATCCCCCCCACCATGAGCTGGGTGCCCACAATGTCACCCACAGCTGCCCTGCTCGAAAAGCCCAATCCTCCTACATCCTCTGGCTCTGCCTTCCTTTGCTGGCGGCCTGTAACTGGGGGCGGTGAATCAGCTGAGAGGTCTTTGCGTCTACGCTGACTTGTCCAAGAGTGCGCTGTTAGTAAGGAGTTAAGAGAAGTCAATCCAAGAGCAGAGCGGATATTTAGGACAGGAACAGGGTCAGTCAATGGTAAAGACATGTCAGAGAGAGAAAGGGCTGGCAAGAGCATGTGGAAACAGCCGAGTGAGTAATCTAGTGGTAATAGATTAGGCTATGAATGAGGACTGTTATTTCTCTTAGCACCGTTACTACATACGTTTTGATCTATATTAGCACCTTGTTCCCGGGAAAAACGAAACAAAACAAAAGCGGTTTAAAAACCGAAGGAAGTGGGAAGCTTAAAACAAGACAAAGTTGGCAGCAGAGAAGGAAGCTGGGGGTTTAGATCACAAGATCCTTGTCTATGTCCTCTGTGGAAGGAAAAGAGAGAGACGAGGTTAGGAGGCGGATGCTGCCCCGGACCCGGATGCTCCCAAGGTCCCACTGCTCCTGTGATCCCCCCTCCCTGCTTTTCCCTCCCCAGGACTGGCTGTAATGCATTGCTTCATCCCGAGTGGGGGCTCTGGGGGTGCTTTTTGGTGTCCCTCCATTCCTTCCCTACTCAGTACTTACGCTCCTTAATACCGAAGCAGCTGGCCCACTCCTCCAGGGCGATGTACTTGTCGTTGTCCAGGTCGCAAGCCTCAAAGAAGCGGGTGGTGCAGTGCTCCATGGGGATGAGGGGGGCACGGAGCGGGGCCAGCTCAGTGTGGGACAGGTACCTGCCAAGGTGACCGCATGGTCAACACGCTGCCCACCACCGCCAGCCATCCTCCCACAGGAGGAGAGATGCTCTGTCAGGTGCGGGGACTAGCGCAGGGCAAGATGCTGGCCCCAGCTCTCCCTCTGGTTTGACTGCTGTCCCAGTGCCCTCCCGGTATCCACCACTGGGTGTCATGAAGGTCAAGGATGGGTGTCTGCTTTTGCAACCGGCTGTGCCAGTCACACAGCTCACCAGCTGCCCCCACCCCATGTGCCTGTGTGTGTGATCGCTCTCATGCCCATCTCCAGCTCACAGCTAAGCCAGCAGCTGCTATTTCAGCTGCTGAAGTTATCCCAGGGCCTTTGGACTAGGATATTTTAGGGAACTATCATACGACAGTAAATCTGAGAAGACAGAAACTCCACGCGAGGGAGATGGGAGCAGCTGGGGCTGGGGGAGGCCCCTCTTTCTGCAGAAGACCTGTTTGCAGACAGTAAAACTGCCTCTACCCCAGCCTGGTTTGCCCCAGCCCCTGCCAGATGTGTGCAGGGGTTGTCCCTCCACAGGGCTTTGCCTGTGCCTCTGCCACCAGCCACCCACTTGTGGCACATCTCCAGCCTTGACATCTTCTGCCGCCAAATCACCCTTCTCCTCGGGCAGGAAGGGGTCCTAGCAGGCACCTCCATCCCGCTCTGCTGACACTCACCCATCAATGGGGTGCTGGTCCAGCTGCCCGAACTGCCAGTGCACAGGGAAGATGTACATGTTGTAGTTCTTCTCAAAGTCGCGGGCTAGCAGCTCCACAGTGTGGTCACCAGCCTCCAGGCGCTTCTCGTTCTCGTGGATTTTCTTCACCTGTCATAGGAGAGGCCAGGGAGACTTTGTCAGCAGGGGAATGGGGTGTAAGGGGGGGACCCTGAGAAGCGATTTACATGGGGTGTCCACAGGTCATTCTGGATGGGCTCCCTATGTGTGCTGGGCTCTGTTGGTGAGGTGAGCTCCCAGGCTTCCTCCCCAACCCCTCACCTTGAGCTTCTGCTTCTCGGTCAGCAGGTTGTTGTCCTCATCGCGCTCATACAGGGTGATCAGCACGTTCTTGAGCCAGTCCCGCATGCGCAGGGGGAACTCGGTCAGCTCTGTGTCCAGGCAGGCGGGGATGACTGGAAGCCATACACAGTGGTCAACATAGCACCTGGACATGCAGTCCCAGACCCCAGACACACCCCCCCAGCACCTTCCCACCTCAGCCCTGTGTCTGCCTGGACCTTTGCTCTCCCTCAGCCCATGGACAAGGGGGCTGTGCTCCATTTAGGGGTCCCCTTGTCTAAGGGAATGGCTCTGCTTACATTTGCAAGGCCCAATGTAGTCCAGGTGCAGCTTGTGTCCCTTCTTGGTTCCCTCCAAGGTGCACTTGGTGGCAAAGAAATGGCAGGAGGAGTCATAGGTCTTGTTGTCGGTGCCACAGACCTGCATAGGATGGGGAGATGCTGCATGAGGGACAGCGAAGCCCAGCCTTACTGGAGGGATCAGCAGGGAGAGCCTCCAAATGAGATGTTTAACTTGTTTCCTGGGGTGAACAACAGCTCCTTGGTCACCACTGGCCGAGACCAGATGGTGGACCTGCCACCCTGACTCTGTCTCCCCCACCATGTCCGGCAATGTCCCATGTGAGGTCCCTCCCTCAATGTCCATCAAGCAGCTTCTGCCCTCACCTTCTCAAAGACGCCGGCGGTGGCTGGGCAGCTGGAGGGGTCCTGGCACACACACATGGGCGCGTTGTTGTCATCCACCTCGCACACCTTGCCGTGCTTGCAGTGGTGGTTCTGGCAGGGGTCTGGGAGAGGGCAGGGAGCAAAGTCAGAGCCTGCCCCATCCTCACCTCCCACGAGCTGCCCGGGGCATCTCAGCACAGAGAGAAGACAGAGACTTCACCAGGGACAGCCCTGCACTGGGAAGATGTGAGGGTTTCCAGAAGTCCATGTTAGCCCTCAGGCTAATTCTGGGCTCCTTTCTGTAGCCACACAATGCAATGGCTTTTCTGTTGCAAAAAAGGGCTTACAGAGAACCCAGTGCTGGAAAGAGGCCATGCACCTCTTTTGCTTTTAAGTGTGCGTTTAGGTTGGCATTGTCCTTGTGCTACAGCCCTTCCCAAAGAAGTCCCTCACTGTTTGGGGCAGCTAAAGCTTCCCCAGCCAGGGAAGGGACGATGTCTCTGACTGCTGGAGGGCAGGGGAGGAGTGACTTACTCTCTGCGACAATCTCCTCTACATCTTCCGTGGGTTCCTCGAACTCTCCCACCTCCACCTGGACAGGGTTAGCACCCACGGGCTCCTGCAAAAGAGGTCAGTGTGTCTGGTAGGGGTGCCAAAAGACCTGGGCCCCATTCCTGCGGGGCAGAGCAGCCCCCCTGTGCTTTGGAGATGCTCTTCCCAGGGCAGTGGGTGCTGCAAGGGATGGGTGCTGAGGAGGAGCAGTTACCTACCTCGGTGGTGGGGTCTTCAATGACCTCTGTCTCATCAGGCAGAGCCTCCTGCTGCAGGGGAAAAGGACCATGAGCCGGGGCCCGTGGGGAGGACGGTCCCAAGGTGGGTGACCCACCGGGGCACGCAGTAGGGCCACCTCCTGCTGCCCCCCATCCCCCAGGGGTTTGTTAATTATAAAAGAAAATTCCCATCAGATACACTGGATGGACAACCCTGACAGCAGAGAGGCTCTGTTGTCTCCTGTACTTACCGGAGCTGCCAGGGCTTTGCCTGCCAGGCAGAGAAGGAAAAAAATCCAGACCCTCATCTTTCAGCAAACCCTGAATAAAGGAGAGGAAAAGGAGGGATGAGGAAGGAGGCCACCGCGTGCCGCTCGGCTCCAGGCTGAGCTCACGCTGGCAGTCAGACGCTTAGAAAAGGGCGTTTTCTTTGTTTCCTTCCTTGTCTGTTCAATATTACAGCCCCACATGCTGGCTTTTCTAGCCAAAATCTTAAGCCAAATCATGTTTCCAAGACAAATTCTTTTGATTTTGCAGAATGAGATGGCAGGGGTTTAGATTTCTATTGCTTTCCTGGATGCCTTTAGAAAAATTGCAGTCAAAATGGCAGTTCCCCTTTCCTTCACAGGAGTTTTTTTGGACCCAAAAAAACGTTTTTCATGTTAAAAGACCCTGATATGATCACCAGGTACAAGCAATGAAACTCTCTACCATTTTATTTGTCAATCAGAGGAAAAATGAAAGTGGAGAAAGAGATAACAGAGAGACGGTGAGACGGGACACTGGAGAATTAAATCCAGTAGAAAACCCCTTTCCACATGGACACAGACATCTCTGGATGTATCAGGGACCAGTCCCCCGTCCCCAGCACCAATGTTGGGGTCTCTGCTATAGTTTTTCCCTTTTCTGCTCAGACCTGAGGGTTTCCAGACTGGGTTTGAGGGATCCAGGACACTTTGGGTTGTGTCCTACCAGGAGATGAGCTCCAGGAGGATGAGCCCTTTGCACCCTCCCGATGGGCTGTTGCAGGGACTCTGTGGACCAGTGAGCCAGGCAGCCCAGCTAACACTGGCTGCGATGCGAGCCAGGAGAGCGCAGCTGGTGAAATCACCCTGTCCTTGTCCCCGCCGGTTCCTGTTTGGCAGGATTGAGCCCCTCTGTGTGAGGGCAGAGAGGAGCTCAGCTGGCCACTTAATATGCCAGTGGCATCCCAATCCTGACAGCGAGGGCTGCCCGCTCCCTTCCGGAGCGAAACACCCCCGGTCTGTCTCCTGCCAGCGAGGGGACTTGTCTCCCTGCCAAGGCTTCCGCTGCCTCCCTTCCGCTCGCCCTTCTCCGCTCCACCTGCGTGGCCGGGGCATCGCAGCCCACCAGCTCCCTGGGGCTGGGCGGATGGATGGCTTTGCTGGGACCGAAAGTATTGGACGAGGTGTCGTCTTCTCTCCCAGCGAGCATGGATGGATATCTAATTTGCCAGGGCATCCTTTCCCTTCCTCCCCATGCACGGCAGCTTTCCAGGTATAAAACCAAGCCAACGCTGTGCTGCCAGGGCACCAGCCAGCCTGGGCTGTGCTTTCTAATTTAGCAAGGTTTGGCCATGTAGAGGCTGAAATCCTCCTTCCAATCTCAGCACCTCACCCAGCCCTGGCAGGATGCCCATGCAAAATAGGTGTCAGGGCATGGAGGACAGCTTCCCAGGGAGGTCAGAGGGCTGGGAGCACGGGGTGGTGGGGATGGCTGCCGTGGTGGGATGGAGGACCTGTGGGGAGAGGGGTTGGTGGTGGGTAAGCCCATTTGCTCTGGCAATGCTGCAGCTGACCAGCTCCCTCCTCTCCCGCTCGGTACATGCCATCCCTTCCCCTCGCCTTTATTTGCTCTGGAGGCCGCTGAGAGCTCTCCCAGCATTTGCCGGGAGAGATCACTGGTTCTTCACTTCTGGAGGGGTGGTTTGGGGGGGGAGGTGGAAAAGTACTGGTGAATCTGTCCATCTCCTCCCTTGCTGCCATCCCCTGGCTTGTAAAGGCTCCTTCTGGGCTTCTCCCAAGGGGCTTGTTTGCTTTGGAAGATGCTCTGAGGTTCAGTGATGCTCGTTGGGCAGAAACA
The DNA here is from genome assembly GCF_047370975.1 of Nipponia nippon. Lineage (NCBI taxonomy): Eukaryota > Metazoa > Chordata > Aves > Pelecaniformes > Threskiornithidae > Nipponia > Nipponia nippon. The sequence goes on along the minus strand of NW_028262333.1, from coordinate 5,850,583 downwards.
CGGCAGTGCCCAGCCTGGAGGAGATGGCAGTGCCTGTACACGTGGAAGACGGCTTTAAGAAGAACACAACCCCAGACCGAAGCCCTCTCAGATTGTTTCCCCAAGCCCAAAAAAACCCTGAATTTCAAAGTCTGGGCATGCAATGAGCTGGGGTCAGGGAATTACATGCTTGCTAGGAGCCAGCAGACAGTCTGAGCTGCCAGTGTTGTGTTTGGAGGAAGAAGGAGCACGAAAGAGTCTGAGCAAACAAGCTCTGCAGAGCTGTCTCGCGCCGGAGATGGGAAAACAAGTTTATTTGAAAAACAACATCCTCCTGGAGGCAGAGCCTTTGCACAGAGGACATTGCAGCGCCTGTGAGCCCCTGGCTTTTTTGCAAAGGCATGGTCTTTCCTGAATGCCTGGCAGCCAAAAGTCCTGAAATAACGGCTCAGGAGCCCTGCACACAGAGCTGCTCCAGCAGAAGAGCCTGGCCCACAGTGCAAGTCACTGGTGCAAGTCTCCCTGTGGACCTACCATGGTCCTGCTGTCCAAGCAGATGCTCTTTGGAGCTGGCAGCTGGGCCATACCAAGAGCTCAGCATCCATCCTTCAGCTGGAGGGGCTCAGGGGGATCCCTGCGAGGGGCCCTGCACTGGGAATGCCCGGTACTGCTCTGCAAAAGCCCCGCAGAGGGCAGAGGGCAGCGGGCAGCATGAGGGGCAGAGCAATGGGGCACAGCCAGGGGTCATTTTGGGCAGAGGAAAACAGGACTGGGAAAGAGGTTTTAGCAAGCAGGGACCTTATACCCTTCTGTATCTTAAAGGAATCAACAGAAGCCAGGACTTTGCAAGACACACTGGAAACCAGCACATCGTGGGCACAGAGAATATAAAATAAGAATATAAATATGAATATAAAATAAATATCCATGGTCACCACCCCCTCCTCAGGCCTGCCCTCCTGACTGCTGATGATGGAGGAGAGCACCTGGCACCCATGGGCTGCAGGACTCACGGCATCCTAAGTGGGGACTTCAACTCCCTGTCCCTGTCTAAACACAGTCTTGTGGCTCCCATAAATCCCGCTGGACAGTTCACCTTTCTAGCATGGTCCGGGCTATCCCTCAGCACGAGCTGCTCATTGCATTTTGCAGCCATGTCCCTAACAAGAGAGCCATGGGGTGTAGAGAGGTCTGAAACTGACCCTCAGCACCTCCATAAATTCAAAGCAGGCTACTCTGGCAAGCTCTTTACCTCCCTCCCACAGTCCTGTAGCACCATAATAAGTTTCTGCTGCTGGGGAAAATACCCCGCAGTGATGCACGGAGGAGAGTCTGTGCCACTGGGGTCTGTTAGGTCCCTCCTGTCTCATCCCGCCCAGTCTGGGGCCTTTGAGGGCTGGGGAAGAACAAGAACCAGGTGGGTGCAGCCTCTGGAGGAGGCTCTGTGGATGGTGGAGTGTGGCCCATGTGGCGCTGGCCCTGGCCAGGGTTGCATAAGCCCTTTGGGATGCCACGTTAGCGTGGGGAGGAGTCTCTGCCTGGCCACTTTGACAGCTCCTCCCTGAGGCCACTGGGATAACCCCAGCTGCCTCCACCGCTAACCCGGGCAAGAGGCCCTGCTGCCACCACCCATCGCCAGCAGCCGAGAGCAGGAGTGGGTAATCGTTGGGCAAGAACCTTCCCATGTCTCAGCTCCCCACCTGCACCCCAGCCTGGTGACGCGGGAGGCAGCCAGACCAAGCGGCAGGGTCTCCTGCACCCACCCGCCATTTGCTCATTGCTGTTCCAAGGCTCTGCAGGGTCTGACGTGCCCCAGCACCGCTGAACATAAATGCAGGACAGGCCCAGAAGAAGCTTCTGCCTACAAACCCCACCGTGGGCCACAGTTTTCAAGGTGCAGATGGGTGACCAAGTGTGGCCACCACAGAAACGCAACACGAGGGCTGTGACCCCACTGTCTGGCCCTGACCTCCCTATATATTCTGCAAGACCCTCTGAGCTTTACTCAGCCAGCCACTCCCAGACTAAAATTCGATTTGAAGTCAGAGTTGTTTGTGTGAGTCCCCATAAAGCATCCTGCTGAACAGGTCCCTGCGTGTCCGGGCCGTGCTGCTGGGGGTGCCAGCTCGCCCAGACGTGCTGCAGCTGCACCAGGTCCCAGGGGAGCAGGGCAGGAGCAGAGGACTGGGCAGAAGCCAGCCTGGCTCCTGCCACCTGCGCAGTGCCCTCGCATGCAGCGTGCAGGCTCACAAAGCCAAGCGAGGTTTAGATGGAAGTGAAATTCCCTTTAGCTCATGCACACGCTTACACACTCCCAGTAAACCGCCCTGAAAAAAAATCTATCTACCACATCTGTCCATGCAGAGTCACTAAAGACACATCTACACCACAACGCTGTATTAACCCATTCCCGTTTCAGGGAGTTGAGCACCTCTGATTGCACTTAAAAATGCTCCTGATCTTACAGGGCTTATTGATACAAGGGCAAGAGCCACTATAGTTGTGGGCTGGCTTGTAGCTGTCATAGTTTGTCTACGTTGCAAATTGCATCCATAATGGGAAACAATTAAATTACTACCAAGAAAAGCGCATGGATGAGACCTGGGCTACAAGCAGCAGTGCATACTGAGCCCTTTGCAGCCCTCTGTCGGAAGGGCAGGCGACACAGCATTTTGCTGTCCTGCCTGAGCGTTTTCTTTTGTTCGGACTGGACATGGGGCAGTACCAAAAGCAGCCTGGGTACTTCTGTGCCAGGTGCAAGCGGTCCCTCCGGCTCCTGGGGGATACAGAAAGCTGATCTCGCACAGCTCCACACAGGAGAGAGAGAAGAAACTGTCCGCTATATTCTGCAAAAATGCAAACCATCTTCAAAGCATTCCCTGGGCTCGCCCTGCCACAGCCGCTCCAGCGATAACAGCCCCGACATCCCTCCGACCAGAGGACCCAGAAAGGGTTTCCATGGGAGCAGACATTCCTCTGGGGCTGAGTCACGGAAGAGCAGAGGGTTGTGGAAGGAGGGGCTTGAAAAAAAGTTTGAAAAGTTTATTTCGCCTCTTCCCCCTCCCAACACCGCCCGCATCCCTGCTCCTGCCTATGTGGCAGACAATAGCTTGGCTGTAACTGCTGCGCAGAACGCGACAGCCATTTATTTCCACTTACAACTCGCCTGATTGACCCTAACAAACAGCTGCGGTTTAATTTTGTCCTTTTGCGGCGTTGCTGAGTTTTTGGGCTGTTTCAAGTTGGTGGTAACTGAGGGCTCGGAGTACTGGCAACCTTCCCAGTGCCCCCGATATCACTGCAACTTGAAACTGTTCCCTTCGGTTTGGGTGGGAATTCAGCCCCCATCCTGTTAAGTTTTCCTTTTCTTGGCTGGATGCAACCGAGCGGAGCTTTCTTAGAGGAGGGACACAAAGAGCAGAGTTAAACTGCCACGCACGTCACCGGGACGGGAAGGACAGCGGCTGCCTTTAAAGGAAACAGGCCCTCGGCTCTTCTGCGTGGATCTAAAATTGTGCCTTACTCAGCCCAAGTTCTTAAAACTTTAAAAAAACCCAAAACAAAACAGAGCTTTGTTCCACTTCTCCTGCAACCTCCGTCTCTCTAACAGTTGATGAGCTGGAGTTAAGCAAACCAGGGCAGGACTTGAAATGGTTTCAAAGACTGCTTGGAACAAAAAGCTGAGTGTCTTTTTTTTTTTTTTTTTTTTTAAGGAGAAATAAGAGCGGCTGTATTAAAAAGAAAAAGCTGAGATGAAGTCGACAGCTCTTTTGTTCTTCCTCTAGATATTCTGGTGAGTAAACCGTCACCTGCCAAGGCACCCCAGGCTGGGCATAATCAGGACTGGTTTGTAACTAGAGCTGATTTGCTCTGCAGGTTGGTTTGATGTGGCAGACACTGGTCTTGTGCATCTCGCTAAGGAAATACCCCACAGCTGAAAACCCAGAGGGGAAAAAGGGAGGAGAGAGAAAAATTAGGGCAGGTTAAAGCTTTACAGTCAGATGCCACCAAAGTGTTAAAGCTGGCAATCTGGCCGTGAAATACAGCAACAGACTCAGTTTAGGAGCGGAGATGCTGCAAAGAGGAGAAAGAGAAGAAGTCAGGAGGGGTCTCTAAATGCATCATTTGGGGTCGGGAGCGTCCACCTCCCCACCGTGAGTGATGCGTTGCCGAGCACTGGACGCACCCCACGGGCCAGGGACCCCCGCGAGTGGGGCTATCGGGCCCCCCATGCCAGGAGAAATAGGACAGCAAAGGCAAACGCGAAGGTCTCGGGCCATACCTCGCAGTCCTGGCAGCAGGGCTGAGGAAACTTCAGGCGCTTGGACGGGCTGGAGGAATCTGCAGGTTTTAGAAGGAGGCAAGAGGAAGCCAAAGGGTGGGCTGGGTTTCCCACTGCCTCTCCTCCTCCTCCTCCTCGCTATCTTTCCAAATCGGTCTCTTCCTCTCCCTCTCTCCCCAGTGGGCAGTCCCACGCGCCCGAAAGACAGGCTGAGGCACAGCCTGGGTCCAAAGGATAGACCAGAGAAATCAAGCAGGGCTGGAGATCAAGGGGGTCTCTCGCAGGGACAGATCAGCCCCAGCGCACCTTTCCCAGCAGAGTCAGTGTCACGGCAGCTGCCTGCACTGCTGCAATGAGTTTGTCAGTTCTCTGGCTCTCTCGGACTAACAGCATGGGGGGAGCAGGGAGGAATACCATCTCTCTGCTTGGTTTGTGCACCTCCTCGCACCTTGGCCTGCTGCAATTAAAATGTTAAATGCTGTCATTTCACAATGGGGGAGTTCAGTCCCTGAGCTGGTGTTTCCCATCCTCAGGGGGATGCAGAGGAAGGCAGGAGAGTCCTCACTCCCCCATCCTCTCTCCTAACAGTGCTGCCACCTGGGACTGCCTTGTGGGGAGGGAGAGGAAAGAATGATCCAGAGAATATGGAGAGTTATGACATGTCTGAAATATGCTTCAAGTAGGCAGAGAAATGGTGGGCTGGTAGGTGTGACTCTCAGCAGATTGGTCTCTCTGCTGTGGTTATTGTCCAGCAGATCTGGACTGATTGAGCAAAACCCGCAGCCGAAATTGCTGGTCAGTTGAATCCGATGGCCTCTTCAGACATCACTAAGTATTTTGACCTTGCGGATCGTAACTCAGCTGGAGCACCTGCCCAGCCAGAGGCAGCCAGACAGCAAAGATGTTTGGAGTTGACTTTTCCTATCTGTTCCTCTCTATGCTCAAGGTGAAAACCCAGCTCCTCTCTCCTTGCATCTCACCATGACTAAGAGGAGTTAAGGTTCATCTAATCCCCTGGCAGAACCAGACAGCACACCTTTATGCACCAGCATGGCCACGGTGCTGCATTGCATAGTAAATACAGGAGCCAAAAATTGCTGGAATTTGGGTGTTCCTGAAGAGTGTCTCCATGACACACAGGGCTGTCCTGAACACTTGCACATAGTCCAACTCTTGGCAGCTTGTGATCCGCCTGTGGCACCAACCCTCGCCCCATCCAGGGCAATGCAAGGTTGCTCTCCAGGGACTGCTGGAAAGATGGTGGCTTGTGTAGCCAGCAGGACTGAGGAGAAGTCATCTGGGCACCAGCGGTCTGATTGTGGATGCTGGGTGAAGGACACCCAAGACTATAACAAAATGCAACATCGTGTTTTGTCTTGGCTGCCTGGGGTTTGGGTTCCTTCCTCATGATTACACGCTATCTTTGAGAGGGGCTGAGACACCGACCTGGCTGCTTAACTCTTCCCACTGATGTTGTTGAGGATTTAGATGTCAACATAGGAACTGGCCTGTCACGACCTGCTGGGCGGTGCTGGCTGCTTGCTCTGTAGGATGCCTGGTACTTCATGATTTGTGATTCTTTATCAGGTCACTCCTTGTTCGGCCTTGCGGCACTTCTGCTGCATGTGAAAGAAACAGATGTAAGACTAAACATCCATATGGCCAACAAGAAACAAAAAATAAACAAAACAGAAAGGGAAAGGGGAAGGGAAAGATAGGGGAGGGGGCCATGAGAAACCATCATCACTTCACAGTGAGACGGTCGATCTCTGTGACCAGGCAGCTCCAGAGGCTCGTGGCAAAGTACAAGAGAAGAAAGTCTTCTTCACCCATTTCTTTACTTGGCTACACATCACTCAAAAGCCATCCCTGGGTGCAAATAGGTGGATGTTGATATCACTCATAGAGACAGCCATAAATACCCCACACGACCCTCTCGAGTCGATGTGGAGGCCAGCTTTGTGATGGTGTCTAAGACCCCGTGGGTCCTTCTAATGCAGCCAACCACCTGTGGCACCTGGAGCATCTTCTCCTCCCACCACAAGTGTCCATAGCTCCCACGTGCAGCTCAGTGCCACTCGTAGGCCCAGTTTGGCTCCAGAGGTCACACATCCCCTAAGCCAAAGTTTCATTTGCTTGATTCACACCCTGAGGAGTTGAATGCTCTTGTTGAATGCTCTCTGCGCTGGATTAGTCACGGCTCGCATTGAAATCATACAGCTGTTCGTACTTCTCCTAAGGAAGAAAAAAAAAAAAAGACATCTGGAAAAAATTTTAGGCAGAAAAAAAAAGAGAAGAGAAAAGAAACCACGTCTTTTCTAACTGACAACGTGGCAATTGCTTAGTGCTCTTCACTGTAGCCTGAAGCTAAGCCCTCTTCTAAGGGCTCAGACAAATGACAGTGCCAGGAAGATAATTATAACAGGGATTTCTTTATATACGTGGCGGCTTAAACCCTGGTTTTGAGCAAAAGCAAAAAGCAGCCTGCTGCTGCATTGACATCTGGAAATGGCCTCCGAGCTCACGGTGGTGAGCCCTGGGTGGGTGGGAATGAGGGGTCCTCACAGTCCTCTGTGCACACGGTGGGGACAGCCGGGTCCTGCATCTTGCAAGAGGCATGCTGCCAGGCCGGGTGTGCGTGGTCAGCAGTGGGATGGAGGGGGATCACATGGAGAGGGAAACAAGAGCCTGGAGCAACTGGCTGACTCTCTAATCCCAGCAGCTTTAAGAAGGTCCAGAAATGACTGAGAGCTTGCAAAGGAAGTCCTGAAAAGTCCTCTCCACACTTATAAGGCTTAGTGGGGTTGTCAAAGAGGAGATTTTTGGTGTCAGACTGCCAGGAGAAAAACCGGACCTCACACATGCTTAGAAGGTCATTTCATGCCATCTGGGGCACTGGATGGGCAGGAGATCGCCCATGGGGCCTCATCAGCCCCGGGAACCCTGGCAGTGCTGCTGGCCTCGCAGGTCCAGCTCGGGCTCTCCCACCACGTGCCAGCATGGTGGCTCGGGCACAGCTGATGCACCCCAGGGCTCCTGGCTCTCGCTCCCAGCTCAAGTGACCCCACAAACTCTGATGGAAACAGCAAACAGGACAAGACCCCTCGAGGCCTGAGCTCAGCTTACAGCAAAGCCAACAGCTTTGCAGGGCTGAGGTTTGAACTCCAGCTAACCCCAGTTCAAAATCTAAATTTCTTCATTCCATTTTAAGCCCGGTTGGGCAGATCTGGGCTGGTGCAGTTGAGAAAATCCCAGTGCTCTCCAAGAGAAGAACAATTCTGCTGCAAGAGAAGGAGAAATGCGAGTGAGCAGCTTGGTGGAAGCGATACAAGTGAGGATTAATAATCCTGCTGTCTCCTAGTCACAGATCTGTCAGTCTAAGGAGCCTTTCCACCTCTCTGCTCTGGGAGGGATTCTCTAATGAGTTTTTCTGGAGAGGATGTTTCTGCATTAATCGCTGGTGGATGCTGCTGCAAAACAATGAACCCAAAGTGCATATAAATAAACAGGATGCCCTGCAACCACTGCGGGAATGTCATTTACTAAGTCTTCATCGCTGCGTGTGTGGCTGGAGGCTGAGCTCCTCACAGGCACAGGGCAGCGTGGGGAAAGGCAGTGGCTGCTGGGGTGGGAACTCAGCACCCAGCTCAGGAAAAGGCAAGTGAGACAAGTAAGTGCAGAGCAGACAGGAATCTGCTTATCCCAGGAATGTCCCAGCTCTGCTGCTATCTGGGAGTGTGTCAGCAGGTCCCACAGGAGGATTTCTGGTTTTTGCATTTCAGAAGCAGATCAGAGGCAGAAAGGCTGTGCTCTCTAGACTCGCACTAAGCAGATGCATGACCACTGGAAGCACCACGTGCACAGGGCAGGATGAACCCAAACTGTCCTGGGAACTTGCCCGAGGGTGGCTTTGTCCTACATGGGGCAAGGATTTCTTCCCAGTGGGGTGGGACTCTCCCCCTGGGCTCAGCAGTAGGACTGATGCCTGGTCCAGATGGAGCAGACTGACACCCAGCCAATCTCTTCCAATGCCTGGACCAGGAGAGCCTGAGCCTCAGTGCTCTGCAGATGGACTGGGGGTGAGCTGGCTCATTGGGCAATGCAGACAAACAGGGTGCTGGCTCTGCCAGAAGCAGATGGAGAAGGAGCAGTTGATGTCATTGCAGATTTTCAGCTGTAAGCCAGAGGCCTGCGGGGCAGGGGGTGGATATCCAGCTGTGCATGGCTCTGCAGTGAGTCAGGACCTGGGAGCAGGCTGCGGAGCCAGGAGGCAGGACACGCTTGCGGTGGGATGGCTTGCTCTTTCCATGGTGTGCATGGGCTCTCACAGCTGTCCCCTGGGGTCTCTGGTGTAAGGCACTTCTCATGCTCCATGGGAGGGATCTCTCCCCCACTTCTTTCAAACTACCCCTGCAATGATCATCTCGCTCACTCGGAAACATGTGGGACTGCAGGCTTGGGAGAAGCCTATCTGTCCTCCCTGAAACCAAACTGAGCCCAAAGAAGCAGGGGGAAAAAAATCCATCACCTTCCTCAGCTGTGGTGCAAGCAGGGATCTCTGCGTGCTGTAGCCTGGATGCCTCTCATGGGCATCAGGTCGACACATCGCAACTGTGCCTGCCCCCAGCTACACCCGGAGTGGGTGGTAGATAAAACCCCTCTGGCCATCGCTCCCCACTGTGTCCCTGCGGCAGAGTCCCCACAGTGCTGCCTGGAGCCATCACACCAGGCACCAGCAGATGTGACAGGTCTTCAGCTGATTTGAAGCTACCATGGGCGGTCTGGGAACATCCAGCCTGGCTGAGCTTGGTCCCAGTCCAATAACTCCAATATCCAAAGGACCTCATTTCCTTTCCTAAAAGGACTTCTCCCTTGCTGCAGGGGACTGTTCTCTATTAATCCTGAACACGGGGATGTTGTGTGCCTGAATTACAATCTGATGTCTCAGCCTGACTTCGCTTTTGCTCGAGACCTTGTGTTGGAGATGTGCCTATGACTTGCAGAAGATGCACTAAAACTTCCAAGGGAGAAGTGCAGCAAATGCCACTAACTCCGGGCAATCCCACCTTGCTCCTGGTGTTTACCTAAGATGCACTTTCGAGTCCTCTCGGGCCTGACAGATGCGGCTTGGCAGCTTTTGAAGGCTATGAATAGAGCTGCTTAAGGAAATAAACAGGAATCCACCTTCAAGCCCCTGGGACATGTGGGGAGAGGGAAGCTCCTGGGCTGCAGCAGCAGCTCTTTTGCATGGATAAACACAGCCTAAAAGTCTCTCCTAAAAGGCAGTCTTGATGGGAGTACCCAGGTGAAGCTATGCCAGCTCCAGGACATCCAAATGCCATCTGGAAAGCAGTGGCAATAACCGCGGATGAGGAAAAGACCAGAAAGGCAAATGCCGGGGTTCACAAGGCCCTCTGGGGCCAGATGCCTCTGCTTTTTTGGGCCATGAGCTTGAAGTCCTCTTAGAAAATATTGATTCTCAGATGAGTTAGCTACATACTCCACAATCACTGATAATCAGACCCTTTTTAATTTAGTTTAATCAGCTCCACAACCTTACATCTTGGGAGTGAAAGCAGCGGTTTTCCTGGGCCATGTCTTTGCTGGGATCCCCTTGGTGATTTGCTGGGAGCCCATTTAGGCATCTCCCCTGCCAGAGACGTGATGCAGTGGGCAGACTGGTGAACGCCCAGTGGGGCAGAGCGGGGAAGGGGCAGAGCTGCCATGGATCGGGATCACGGCTGAGGCAAAGCAGGCAGCAGGGCTTGGTATTGTCCTCAGCATAATTTGCTGGCTGCAGGAGCATGGTAGCTGAGAACATGGGCTTTGAATGATGGCTGCCTTCGCTCCAGGCTTGTGCACTGCTGGAGGCAAAGAGGAGCAGGGAAAGATGGTCTTGGGGAGGGCAAGGCATGCTGGTGACAGGGAGGCTGGGCTGCTTGTTAAATTAAAGTCTGGAAAGTTTAGCAGTTCCCCATGGAGGATGAAGAACAGGACTTTATTGTCCTTCTATTAACCTTCATTGCTGGCAAAACCCTATCAAAATATTCCCCCCCTCCTGGCTAGCCCTGTTCCCGCAGTAATTCAGCCTGTGTATGGCTCGGTGCTCCCAGCACCGTCCCCATCCCCTGCCAGCCGTACAGCCCCGGCCATCCTGCTGTTGCATAAGCAAGAAAAAAAAAAGAAAAAAAAAAGCATAAGCCCAAACACCACTTCACGCTGTGCAGAGGGATCCCAAGAGGCCACGTCCCTTCTAGCACTGCTCATGGCTGAGCTATTACAGCATCCCTGGATGGGAATTGGACCGTGCTGGAGCTGCGGCTGCATCCCAGCACAGCAGGCGGGGCGCAGTGCTGGGGTGCCCGGCATGCTCAGGCCACCCCTGGCTGATCCTGCACGTATCTACCCTGAGAATCTGCATTTGCTCTGACACTTTCTGCTTGAGCTGAACTTGCTTCAGAACAAGCCCCGGCTTGAGATGTACCAGACGAACGAGCCAGGCCGCCAGATGCAGGAGGCTCCATAAACAGGGTATCCCTTAAAGGAGACAAAATGGGATTGATTTTGGCAACATGCATTTGGGAGGATCCCGTAGAGAGGAAAAAGCCAGTCACAGGTAGGCTCAGAAGCAAGCAAAGAAGATATAGGGGAGACAGTACAAAATGCTTTTTGACAGCAAGGCTTTGGAGCAGGCTGTCTTGGGAGACTGAGCCATCCCTGCCATGAGGCAGCTGTGTGAAGGGCTGTTGAGACCGGGTAGGTCGGGCTGGCAGAGGCAGTGCTGACAACCGCTCGAGGATTTTAGCATCTCATGATGCTGTGATTTACAAACACAGCTGCTCCAGGCCAACACCAACAGAAAAAGCGCTGACCTCCCTGCCATGTCTGCTTGCTGGCTTCCTCCAGATCATCTCCAAGTGCACTTCTGAGACCCTATAAACTCTCCTGCCCAGCCTGGATTTTACCCTGGGGAGTTCAGGTCCCTTAAAATCTTCCTACCTTGAGCAATTCAGATCTTTACAGCCACACATAAATATTCTGCTCCTTGCAAGGGCCAGTCAGAAGGAATAATTTGCTTCATCTTTCTGGAGTTTGATGGGATTTCACTGCTCAGAGGGTAAAAGAAACCTGAGAGGACAGGACCCCTTTAGCTGGATGAAAGCACAGCTGCCATATGAGGGCATATGCAGAAAATACCTCATTGGTCTCTGCTTCAGTGTAATGAGTTCTGGGGAATCTCAATTTAGCCCTGAAACTTGTTTACTTCCCTTCAAAAACCACCATCCAGTTTGGCCGGGGTTTGGCAGGAGCAGCACTGCGGGCAGGAATAGCTGGGCTGTGGGAAGGCTTGGGGCTGATGCTGCACCGTGTCTGTGGGCTTGGGGCAAGGTGGGACGTGGTCAGCCCCAAAATAGCAAGGTCGTGCGGGGCCCTGAGCAAGCACTGTGACTTTCCATCCTGTGCCTGGCCCAGAGCTGGGTCCTTCTCTCAGGACCTTCTACTAAAATTAGCAGCGTTTCCCCGTGCCGTATGCCCTGCGTCTGTTATCAGCAGCTGTTGAAGGAGATGGAAGGGCCAGTTTAAAAAAACATCAGATTTGGAGAACTCCCTTTTAAGCTTCTCCCTTATGGGAAAAACTGATGGAAAAAATTCTTCCCTGAAATGGGAGCTCTGGGAAGAGGCTCCTGGACTCTTTCCTCTGTGATGCTGAGACCGCTAATGAACATTAATCCTATCAGGTATCTGCAAAAAGTAACCAGAAAATTATAGAGGTGAGACACGAGCACTGGTGATGTCACCCCCCCCCCCCCAGCCCCTTAATTCAGACTTGCTCAAAGGTGCCCGCCGTGTCCTCTCTCCTGCGCTAACCTGCCTGCCCACGGGGAGTGAGCTTGCCCAGGATTTGTTACCAGGATTAATGGAGATGGATTGTTAACAGCATGGATCTCCAAAAAAACACCTGTTGTTCACTTTGTGGGGGAAAAGGTGGGAAATTAGGGAAACACCAGCTTTCTTGATAAGCGGGATGGTGCAGGGAATTGTCTGGGCCTCTCTGGAGACACCCAGCTGCAAAAAGGGAGGGAGACCACACTGTGCTTTGGAATTATGGATGGTCACCTGGCTGGATCCAGGCAGCTGGCACCATACCTGCCGTGGGGATGGTCAGCTATTTCCTTCTCTAATTCACACAGAGGCCAATGCAGCTGTGGACAGCAAGGGCATCTCTGCAGCGGGCGAGGGAGCTCGGCTCCTGCATGTACCCAAGGGCTCCTTTCTCCTGCTCCTCTCCCTCCGATTAACTCTGACGAGTGAAGGTCCTCGCTGCCTGAGCTGTGCCTGGACTGACACTGATGTTGTCTCACTCAAGGTTTGGCCCCCTGTGCTGTTCTTCCTCCAAGGAATTAGAAATAACGAGTGGTACTGAGGGAATCCGTGCTGCTTCTGGATGAAAAGGGGGGGGGGGGTGAAAGGGTTGGATGGGAAGGGACATCTTTATCTCCTCCCCAAATCCCTCTGTGTTCAACCTTTTCCAGTAGAATCAGAAAGTGCATCCCTCCCCCTGACTTTGCTGGAGCTTTGTGCGGAAGAAAGGAAGGGAGGGACTAATAGGGAGTGACATTTCTTCTCCTGGCCCCTTTTTTTTTGCACCTACTGATGGCTGCATCTGGAGTGCAGTCCCAGGCTGATGTGTGGCTCCAGCCTCTCGCCCCCAGCCTGGGAGCAAGCTCAGCTCTGCAAACCTGGGAGAGCCCATTTCAGCGTGGGACAGGGAGACTTTCCCTCCCCACTCCCCCACACGCTGCGGGGGCTGAGCCGCTGCCCAGCCAGGGGCCAGAAAAACAATTCCAGGCGTGGGGAGCAACGCCCGACTTTCATTTTTATGGACACACACACAAATAAGTTTGCTTGTCTGGCAGCAATTGGCAGCTCTTCTGTTGGATTTGCAAATCTGGAAATAACAGCTGGGGGTTTTCTGCATTATCCCACTCTAGGGATGAATTTTAAAACACTCTTGCATTGGGTTGTGTTTGGTTGGGTTGGGTCTATTGTTTTCCGTGGCAAAGAGTGGTTCACGCCCAGCTCCCTTTGCCTCAAAGTGGCCCTTCCAGCATCTATCCCAAGTGCAGCTCCTGCTGTTTGTTGGAGCTCTGCGTGGTTCGTGGGGAGGGTTTGCTGGCTTCTTGCTAATGCAGCCTCTCCGCTGAGTTGCCTGGCATGCAGCTGAGCACCCACCGCTCCACTGGCATGCTGAGACCCTGTTTAGAGGAGCTGTGGACAGGCTGGCTCTGCCAGGGAGGAGGGAAGCAAGGGAACAGCAGGAGGAGCTTGGAGACACTCAGCTGAGATGGTTGGTGGGGTACTGGGGCCCCACCTTTCTGGTTTTCCTCTGGACACACCAGGAATTGTAGTTCCAGCTGTCCCCAGCAGGTTCATGGTGGAGGTGGGCCTGGGTGGCCAGTGCTAGTGTCAAAGGATGGTGATCCTTACCTGGGGATACACATTCCTGTCTTCAGCACATGGACCCTTGGTGAGGAGCCAACAGCTCAGCGCAGAGCCTTTAAAGACTCAGAGCTGGCCTCTTGGCTTCCTATGCTCTTGCTTTGACCATACTTTGACATATTTTGACCTCAGGGCAGGGCAAGCTTGGAGGGCTGCTCCTGAAACTGGAAAGCTAAAAATCCCTCAGCAGTTGTAAAGCCAGAGGGGAGGACTCGGGATGTGCCACATCTCTGCTTTTTTGGCTTCTACCCTGGCAAAAGACAGGCTGAATTAAGAAAGCAAATGGAGAGGAAACCGTGGAGAAATAAGAGCAGCACTGTGAGTCGAGGACGCTCTGGACTCAGTCCCGTCCTGGTTGCCCTGGAAATTGGATCGTTCCCACCGAGCCGCCTGCTTTGCTGGCTGCTCCTGGGAGGGCACAAGCATTTAGCACTGGCCAGAGGCAGGGGAAGTAGGGAAGGAAAAAATAAAGGGAAATATAGACGCAAATACTGGTATTGGGGTTTTCTCCACCAAAGGGAGACTCTAAGCTCTTTGCCCTATGCCTTCGCAGCACTGATATGAAGAATGAAGCTCCACCAGCTCAGCTGAGATGCAAAGGTGAGGCAAAAGCCAAAGGACTGTAGGCTCTCTTTGTAGGTCAGTGGCGCAGCACAAGCCTGCGCTGTGGCTCGCCTGCCAGGCCTGGGAGAGCCAGCCCCAGGGACACCAGGGCTGCTCCCTACCATGCCATCCCGAGCAGGCAGCACCCCAGGCACCCCCCCACCGAGCCCTGCCTGCCCTTGAGATAGCCCCATGTCCCATGCAGACTTCTGATGCAACCGGTGGGATCACCCTGACAATAGCTGTGTGGGTTGTTTTTTTTAAACTGTGCACAACAGATTAAGCCAGCGGCCCCTGTTGTGATTGCTGGGCATTGTGCACCATGCTGACGCTGGCTTCAGTGGGCCAAGCTCTGCCCACAGCCAAGAGGAGCTTTGGAGGGGGGGAATTTGGTTCAGCTGAAATGGGGCAGAAGGGTAACTGGGTAATTGGATTCCTGCTGCATTCAAGTGTCTCATTCATAAGGGAATGAGCTGCACTTGTTTTGACATTTTCTCATCAGATGGGCTGAGAGAGGGGTGGTCCTACCCTGGAAATTTCACACCAACGGGGAACTGTGGAGAGCTCTGAAATGCTGCAGCATCTCTCTTCTGGCTGTGCACTGTCCCAGTGACAGCACAGCAACCCACTGTCCTGGACTGGTGAAGAGGAAATCTGAATCCGGCTACGTAGCACCCAGCAGTCTTTCAGGAGGTGCTCAGGAACAGGCATGGTGAGCAGGGGGACAATAGCAGGAAGGGCCAGGCTGTAGGCTCCTGCCTACGCGGACCAGTTTCCCTTGTCCCTCCCAGGTGACCTGGGACAGGTCCATGTAGCAGAACAGTCACAGAGCAGAGCTGCTCTCCCCGGAGCAGCCAGGGACCTTGCATCATGTCCTGTGTATCCCACAGCCCCTCTGAGGGAGCTCCTCACTCGTGGAAGCTGGCTCCCTACCAGCTCCCTATCGCTGCCCCAAAATGCCAGTGCCTGCAGCAGCTGTGGGGCTGTGAACCTCAGCTCTCCGGAGTCCAATAAATTAAACCTTAGTCTGAAAGGTGCTTGGGCTGTCTTTTGCAAACAGAGGCAGCACAAAAGCTGCCTTTCTCCCTCTCATTTGATTTTGTTTTCTCTACCTCCCCATCTGTTTTTAGTCAAATGGTTGAATAGCTTCAGTGTATTTTCTCTACAACTACCTGAAAGGAGGTTGTAGCGAGGTGGGGGTTGGTCTCTTCTCCCAAGTAACAAGTGATAGGACGAGAGGAGACGGCCTCAAGCTGCGGCAGGGCAAGTTCAGGTTGGATATTAGGAAAAACTTCTTCATGGAAAGGGCTGTCAGTCCCTGGCACAGGCTGCCCGGGGAAGTGGTTGAGTCCCCATCCCTGGAGGTATTTAAAAGATGGGTAGACGTGGTGCTTGAGGACATGGTTTAGTGGTGGACTTGGCAGTGCTGGGTTAACGGTTGGACGCAATCTTAAGGGTCTTTTCCAACCTTAACGATTCTATGATACACTGCGGGAGGCTGGAGCACCAGGGAAGGATGCAGAACAGCAGTGCCCTGTGGCCGCTGCCTTCCGGAGGGGCTGGGAACTGTTTGCTACCCTCGAGCAGTCCCTGGCTGCTCTGTAACCCAGCCTTGATCACCTTGCTGAACCCTTGGAGAAAACAGCTCCGAAAGAAAATATTTGTGCTCTGGCTAGCACTCATGTGCACACTTCCTGCTCTTGAAGTCCTTAATTAAGCCTGTTTTTTGTTTGCTGGTTTGTTTGTTTGTTTGTTTGTTTTTCCTATTTATGCTGCCAAAGTCTTGGAGGGGCAGTCTGTCAGGTCCCCATGTGTTTTGCTGTTTTGGAAGCTGCCTGTGATGGTCACACAGGGAATCTGCGTGTATCGACAGGGGAGTGGGAACCAGCAAGGGCCTTTGGTGTTGCCCTGTACATCAGTGCAGCGAGCATCAGGACAGCTCAGTGTATCACCCATTACAGAGTGGCCTCAGCCCGGCTGTGGCCTCACGACAAGGAAGGCTGAGTCTTTGTAGACCTTATTGAAAAAATGCAAGACCAGCACATTTAGTTCAGAGAGACTGCCAAGCTTTTTCCAGCCAGTTTGGGAGCTTGAGTCCCTCCAAGGGACCACGTTATCTGCCTGTTTCATCACGCTTGGCTTCTGCCAGCAGAGATGTACGACCACTTCAGGTGATGCTCATGACTATGGACACCCAGACCAGTGCAAGGGGGACCTCCAGGTCCAGCTGCACAGCTCTAGCTCAAAGAGCAGCTGGTCAGGGCAATGTTGCAGATGTTGACCCCAAAAGCATAGGGGTATGATCCTGCCTGCAAATCAAACACCAGTCATGGTGCTCAACCAGCTCCCAGCTCTGCTACTGCCATGCCTGGGCTGGGAGCAGGCAGGCAAATGAAGGTGGAAGCCTAAGGCGCGTTGTTTCTTACAGCAAACATTTAAAAGCAGACTAAGACTAGAAAATCCCTGTCTTTTGGTAATGAATCCCCCGTGTAACAGTCTTAACACCCAGAAACGACATGCCTGTGGAATTCCTGAGATTGTTGCAAACTGAACCCTTTTTTCCCCACCCTGAAATTTCACAGCAATTTACCTCTCCAAGCCATCAGGGATCACTGTTTGGAGGCACCGAGGGGGATCTTCTATCCCTTGGCTGCTTTCTGCCGCCTGCGGTGCTATTTTGGAAATTCTCTCATTTACTGGGTGGTTCAACTGAGTACAACTGCTCCTTTGGCTAAAATCATCCCCTGCCTGTCATCCGGTAATTAGAAAGTGCCAAAAAGCCAGTGGTGCTTAAGGAGGCTCTGGGATAACCAAGGCAGCTTTTTCTTTTGTGGGTAAAGGACTAGGCTTTGGAGGCTGTAGGCTTTTCCACTGAAATCAGATTTTGGTTTAAAAAGTGGGGGAAGGTAACACTGAGTGAAAAATGACACCTAGAAGCACAGCAGCATTACAAGAAGGGCAATGCTGCAACCGCAACGAGGGGGGGTGAGAAAAGCAAATGCCTTCGTTGGAAACGCCACAGAGGGGGAAAGCAAAGATAATTTTGAGGCAGGGGAAACAAAAGAACTTTTAAAGCCTGTCCCTCTGGGTTTGCCCAGTTCTTACTGGTGCTGCCATTAGAGGTAGTTCATGACTCTCACAGTTCAGCTGGAGTAAGGCTGAGGACCTCATGAAGAAACCAGAAGTGAACTCCTGCTGCTGGGAGGACATCTTTGTGTATGGCAACGCACCGAATTGCACCTCACCAGCCGCTCGTCCTGCAGCTGACAGGGCCCACATGTCCCTCTTCCAGCAGGTCACTGGGATGTCCTGCAGAGCCAGGGTGTCTGTGGTACAGGAAAGCTCCTTCTCCAAGTGCCACCCTTTCCTGTTTGCATTGCAAACTGAGCATTTCCTTGTCTGAAAATGGCCTCACAGCCTCAGTGTCTGGCATGTTGTTTCCTGTGGAAATTATTGTGACCACGTCACCTGTGCAGGCTTGTTGGGGTCCCTCTCCGTGAAGCGCAACCTGAGGGCCAATTTCAGGCCAACCTGATGAATGAAGATTTTTGAAGATCTTGAAGTTGGGCAGTGGTGGAGCAAAGAGACTCTGCTTAGGTACCGTCTTATCCTTTTAGACTCTATGAAGGCATTGTTTTTTCTCCCTAAGTGTTTCCATAAGCCTCTCAGACAGCCACCCTGCAGGTCTGCTGCTCTGTTCAGCCTCAACCACCCTTCCTTACCTTCCCTAGGCCAGCTGTAATCAGCCCAAATGCAGCCCACGCGCCAAAGCAAGGACTGTTGCAGAGTGTCATTACTCAGCTCTGGCTGTGTGTTCGTGGGAGAGGTGGCCTTTTGGGAAGCACCCTGTGCTCCTGCAGAGCCACTGCTTCAGCAGTGCTGGTGCAGAGCCTCCTGTGCTCGCTATCCTGGAGGCGGGACTAGCAGGTCTTCTTCCCCAAACACCTTATCTTATCCAGAGAAAAGGAAAGCAGGCAGAAAGAGAGCGTTCTGCAGATTGCCTGGTCTGGTTGAAACGCCCTGTTCCCCTGATAAGCCTGCAAGGTTGATAGGGGAGCATGCATGATGCTGTCCTGCTGGGCTTCCGGTGGAGAACACAAGCAGCAGCTTGGGCATCATCCTCCAGCCCTGCTCTAATAGGAGTTGTCCCGGTTCTTTGGTATTTTCCCTAAATGTGCCTGGAGTGCTGGGGTTAGCAACCAACTGTGCTCCCCGCCTCTCAGCTGGAGAAGAAACCCTAGCAGCTCCCTTCCCTTCTCCACAGGGCTGGGGGGAAGGAAGAGGGATGCGATGGGAGGGTCTGAGCACTGGGGCCGCTGGAGGAAGGCTGCAGCAGGGCTCACAGGAACCCGTGGTGCTTTCCCAACTGCTCACTCCCATCAGCATCCTCAGGGTACGGCACCAGAGAGAGGTGACCTATGCAGACTTGTCACCCCTCTGTCCCCTCTGCTCTGGGACGCTGAGGGAGGAGCAGGACATCAGATGCCACGAGCCACCAGGTACGAAAGCCCACAAGCCCTGCACACACACAGTCTCCATCGGGAAACAAGTGGCAGGAACACCTCAGGGGGGCGGCTGGGGCCAGTCCCTGCCATGCTGCGCGCACAGGGAAATTATAGGGGCTGTAAAAAACACTAATAGCAGGGTAGAGCACAGCAGCCTAGCGTAACGATTGCCTGCTGCAAGGGACAGTTAGACACATTTCTTAAAGCCTGGGGAAGGAATTGGGAGGGGAAGAGCCCCCAACCTGGACATCACTGCTCCGGTGGATGGAGACCAGCTCCACGCAGGTTTTGTGAAGGGTCGCTCCTCTCCGCTCTTGGCAGCGTGTATTCCCACCACACTCTGCAGCCAGCTCGGGGTGACCACAGCTGGCCACTGCAGCCGATTTCCACCCAAAGCTGCAACATCATTTTTGCAGCAGTCAAGAGCTTAAAGCAGCCCCCAGCCCCTCCACCCGCACTGAATGGTGAAGGGAAGGCCTGGGAGACTGCAGCCGTACAGATGGGTGCTGAGACCTCAGGTATCTGCATGAACCTCCTGGCTGCTTGTGTGTAGAAACCTTTCCTTGTCTGGCTCAGAGATAAGCAGGCTTTAACAAAACAGATGGTTCAGCAGAGCAGGGAGAGGGGAGCAGAGCAGCCAGGGGAGTGGGGATAGCGTAAGCTGCAGCCCAGACATCAAGGACGAGCAGCCTGGTTTACAGCAAGACAGACTGGGAGTGATCCTCTGTGGGCGCAACGGTGCTGGTCCTGCCTGCCAGTTTGGCAGAGAGCAAGCGCCACAAGGATTGCTGGCTCCGAGGCCAGCTGTGCCACCGCATGCCATCCCTCTCCACGCCAAATCGACAGCACATGTCCTCCCCCAGCCCACTGCCACCAGAGCAGAGCCACTGGGCAACCGGCTGCCTGTGGATGCACTGGCTGTGTCTAGGAAGAAGCTGAAAGCAATAAATTGGCATTGCCAACTAGCATTGGCAAACACCAGCTCAGACCAACAAGGCGGGGGCTAGGGAAAGGGATTCACTCGCTCACCCGGGACCCCGGAGGTGTCATGCCGTGCATCTGACTGCATGGGCACAAAGCAGAAATAGGTTGCGGTTCTGGGCCTTGGCTCAGGAAACCTCCTGCACCTGGGAGATTTTAATGCAAGAAAACAATGCAGTGATGTTAGACTTCTATCCTTTAGCTTCCCTTAAATTAAAAAGTAATAAAAATTGTCTGCAGCATGTTCCTTGAAGCACCTCCAGCCCCTGCAAGTACATCTACAGCAATTAATTGTGCTTTAGATCAGTGGTTAAGAAGGACTTGGAGGTACTAAACCTCTCTGGGAAAGAATAAATTGCAACTATGTCAAAAGTAATCTCAATGTACAAGTATGAAAAATCTCTTAAATATAGCGTAATGTTTTCCTTCAAACTTTAGTTGGTTTTCCTCTCTGTAGAACAAATCACATGTGACTGGTAGGCATTGGAGACATTCCCCAAGTGAAACAAGAGACAGCAGACTGGGACGGACACATGCAATCTTTTCACTGGGCTGAAAACCTGAATTAAATGGATGGGAGCTGGGCAAATCAACAGTATAGCCCATAACACTGGTCACTGGGCTGAGAAATAAGAGACCTTGGAGACATTTCCACACCCCTCCCCTTCCTCTACCCCTTCTGCATTTCTCATCAGCACAGGCATTCTCCTACCGTGTCTGTGGGTGCATGCAGCACCCAGGATCCTGCCCAGCATCAGGACCCCATGATGCTACTACCTATTTGGTTGAAATTTTGTATGTGGGAAGGGGGCAAGAGGAACACTTGCCGGGGAAGGGACTGATCCAGGTGTCTTGAGCTGGGCCCAGGATCTGGAATGATTCCTCACATTTATACGGTCATGCAGTGCCCTCAAAAGCACTGTACTAAACCTAGGCTGAGTCCATGTTCCCTGCTCCTACTTGCAATTTAGTTGTCCTGTGAGCTCAATCGTGTTGCTGGGGTCCAGTGACTTCTGCCTCGTGGCCCCATCTAGCTCAAAAGGACACTTGGTTATCCTTGACTTACAGGGGCTGCAAGGGTCCCTTCTTCCCCGCACCTGCATCCCAAATGGATGGTTTTGTCTGTTCTGTGATGGAAAGATATCTGCCAAGACACAGATTTCCTGAATTTAAGTGACATTCAAGCTCAGTTCTCTTGAGACATGTCCCTCAGGCAGAGATTGCAGTCAGCTTCTAAAGATAGGTGCAGTTTCCTGGGAGACCCGTCTTGCACGTAATGGCCAGTTTCCCATCCCTAAGAGCCATCTCTTTTACAGAAAACCAGTTAAAGCAGTACAAAGACACACAAGACACATAGACATGCACTGAAAGATAGAAGCAGCACCTCGATTTACTGTGGGACTAGAAACAGCATATAACCTCCTCCTCTAGATTTCTCCGCTTTTAAAGCTCAAGACGCAGCTGTCTCCTCCTGCCAGCCCTCTGCCTTCCGGCATCTGGCAGGGTAGTAAAGGTCAAATGAAAGAGCAAGTTGGGAGATATGCAAACAGTTAAGCCACCTTTTTTGCTGAAGTCATGTTTGAGTTCCTGCAAAATAAATAAATAAATAAGTAAAAGGAAAAAATACCAAGGCACAGAGGAGGTGATAACATTATACAAAGATGCCCTCTGCCGGTCACAAGCCAAAGGAAAGCCATCCACCTGAGCTCTATGCCAGCGATTTGCAACTTCCCTCCCTCCTTTTAGAGACAAACCCCTAAAAATATTCCCTACGGAGGGAAATGTGCTGTAAAACTTAAATTTAGTGTTTTTTCCCATAACAGGTGAAGTGATCTAGCAGCAAACTACGAGCAAGGGCAGTCCAGCCATGCCTCTCCTTTGTTTTGGATCTTACAATCCTTGGGTAAGTCAAATCGCTTCAGTTAAAATCCAATAGGAAAACAAAAGCATGGAGAGAAATGTTCTGCCAGGTCGGCCAGCTGAACTGACTCCCTAGCTGCCTTGATGTAATATAAGGAAAGCGGTGAGAACACAGGGCCATGGAAAAAAGGGACACATCCACATTATTTGAGAGTGGCTTTGCTGTAATGGTTAACTTTTGCAGGCATTTGAGACATAGTCCACAAGTCTCTGCAAGTTGAAAACAGCTCTTCCAATCAATACAAGCTGAAAACTATTTGAGGTACTAATCAATTCAGAGCATGTTTCTCTCTCTGTTTTAAATAGCAATGTTACTTGATTAAAGCTATGATTTTAAACAATTTCTAAGAAGTATTGAGAGCTTGATCAAATGATAAAAATTGCAGATTTTAAACCTGTTAAGTCAGTCTATTGAAACAATGCAGATCTATTGCACACGCACATTAGTATCATCTGAACTCTTTCTTGTATCAGTTTAATTCCTGCTGGTGTAAATCTCTGATTTAATTTGCTGACTGGGAATTAAATCAACATGAACTGGTTTCAGTGCATTTGTGCTAGGTATTTGTGGTCATCAAACTAGACCATTTTAAAACAACGTCATTAGATTAGAAAGCTCCACTGACAGAAACAAGCTCTTAAGCGATGCAATATAGTAATCTTGGACACTAAAGAACAGTACATGCAGTGAGTGGGCAGCCCTCTCCTCCCACTTCATTCTTTTCCACTGAAAATGAACCCTGTCTGCAAAAACCATTTCACAGGCCGTACATGAGTTTCGTACGTGTCCTCATAGTGCTGGGACTCTAGGAAAATCGACAGGCTGCAACACTCAGGTTGTCTTTGGGACAGACGTCCAGTTGGGCAGGGGATGTGTGCACTGGGAGCTGTTCTCAAACCCGACATTTTATGTCTGTGAGGGTAGCAGGGTGCTGCTCTTTTTCCATCCTCGAGTTTAGTGGAGGATTAACAGTGATATCAACAGAATCAGATGTTGGAAGTCCTCGTGCTAACAACCAACCCCCTGCATCACGTACCCACAGGGGTCTTTGTGTCCCATAGCCCTCCCTGGTATTGTTGGGGGCCACCACTCTCTCTGGTCAGCTGGTGAATGTCTTTGGGATTTGTTTTCATGCATGCTATGCTCTGGCAAACTCTAGGTTCACCTGGGAATGGCACAGAGGCTGTGTTCTGCCTCTCCACTACAGCCATGGTTGGGATCACGTGGGCTTTGCAGAATAGCTAAGGGGTCCCACACAGAAATGGTGCTGGCTGTATGTGGCCCGGCTGCTTCTCCGATAGGAGGGGTTTGCTGAAGCTGGACCTGCAGGTCTTTCCTACTTTGTGCTTCCCAGGAAGCAGCCTGTTTTACTGGGAGGGCTGGAAAAAGCTCAGATCTCTCTCTTCAGCATTTCATACACCTGGTATATACCTAGCCTCCTCACACCAGGCAAGGCTACTGCGCGGACTTCTCCCCAAGGTAGGAAGCGTTCTTTCCAGTCTTCTTTAGGGTTTCCAATAGGGTGTCAACATTGTGCTCCGAGTCGATGCACACCTTCTTGTTGGGCAGGTCAATATCAAACTGGACACCTAAGAGGAAAGGAAAAAAATTTTGCACAGCTAGAAGCAGCCAAATTGTGTGAGCACAGAGAAAGCTCACCTTCACACATTTGTGCTCCCAAGGCCATCAGTCAAATGTGCGTGTGCCTCCTGCCAGCAAACCCTGATTGATACCACCACCTGCCAGCAAAACCAAGCTGGTGCCCTGCCAGCAATGGTATGAAGGAAGCCAGATCTCCTATAGATCTACATCGGACACCACAGTTTCTCAACTGAGTTAATTTGCTCACCCCACCTTGGATCAACACAATCACTCATGCAATAACCAGAATGAGCCAAGTTTCAACCAACCACTATAATCACCAACCAGCTCAGCCTGTGCTGTGGTTTAGCATGGATAGGCACTAATGAGGGAGTTAGCACAGGGGTTAGGACAGGGTCAGGACAGGTTTCCTCAGTGGTGGTACCAGCTAACAGCTGTAAGTAGGAGGGAAGGAAAAAACACTTTCTCATGTGGATTTCCCAATGGCTAATAAGGGTAAGCCACTCTCAGCCCAGTGAAAGGAACTGGACATGAAGTCTCTATCCAGCCACATACTCTCACAAAACTTGTAGGTATGTATCAGCTTTGAGAGCTCTGCCGCATCATCACGAGGCTGATGTTGGCCAGCATGTTGAAGAGTGATGGAGGTGCTGACAAGCACACACAGAGGAAGTGGGATCACCGCAGCCTGATAACAGGGTCTGGAAGAAGTTGCAAGGCCTTTGCCTTGGTGACTGAAAGCTGTTCTGACTCGGTGAGGACAGGGGAGCAGGATGACAGGTCCTCACAACTGGTAAGTGTGGGTCACATCCTTCTCTCTTGGCAATCCCAGCACAAAGGAGGCATAGGTTATAATTTTCCAGGTGGTATTCAAAACAGGCTGTGCAGGCAACCACCAAATACTCTGCTCAGCAGCTCTTCTCTGTGACTGCTGCTGACACATCTAGGGAAGCACCACAGATACCCCAGGCCTCCTTGGGAGCAATGCCTGGCAGGACATCCACCTCCCCTCCTTCTGGCAGCCCGAGCAGGGGCCTACCAGTGCGGTTCCCAGAGGGTTCAGGATGAGGCCCTGGTAATTCAGAGCCACCTGCAGCCATGGCAGCTCCTCCTTCCCTTGACGGTTCTCCAAGGGTCACACGAGTCCTGCGAACAATCAGTGACTCACTACTGGCTAAGCAGCAGGCTCAGAGCAGAGCGGGGAGCAGAGGTTTCCAATCACCCACTTTCAGCTTTTATCCACAGTGCTACCCTTGCAAGACGGAGGATCCCAGGGCACTGCCATCCTGCCCCGGAGCTGGTGTTGCTCCGGCGAGCTGGCTGTCACATCACATCACACACCAGCACTGACTCACCTCCCAGCCTGTGCAGGACACGGGTGACCGCATTGGAGCAGCCTTCACAGGTCATGTCCACAAAGAACTCGTGTTTCTAAAAAAAGGCAGATGGGGGATCAGGGAGGATGCAGCCGGCAGCACACCACGAGCACTCGTCCTCCAAACTTGCCTTTTTCCTTGGGGAGGTGGGTTCAAATCCTCCCCAACCAAAAGGTCCACACATGCCGCTAAGGGATCCTCAGCAAAACCGAGAGTTCTCATTATTCCTCCCTAGGTGTCCCCGTGCTGTCCCTCACAGCACAACCCTACGGGCCTTTGGAGACTGTCTGGCCCCTAATCAGAGCAGGGCCACCTTCAGGGTCAGTGCAGGTTGCCATCTTTGTGAGCTTCTGCTGGACTCACTCCACTTGCCCTGGGGAGCCCAGGAGAAGCAAGTCATCTGCCTCCAGCTACCCGCTGTCCTGACTTAGTCTGCAAGGTTTTCGGTGCTTGCCCACCCTATTCTTCTTGTATCTACAAGGCCTCTGGTCCCCAACATAATAAACTCATAAAAATATTAACAAAACTGAAATTTAAGGAACATTAGTGCTGGTTTTTCATCCCTTCAGGGCCCCAGTGTTATCTTCTCCTTGTGAGAGATACTGGGTTGACATAAACATGCTTGCCTGTAACACTAATCATCGCCTTCAACCTTTGGCACCAGACGGATCCTAATTTCCTTTTCATGCACATGCTTTTTACTTTCCTTAGAAAAGAAAAGTAAAGCTGTTTTTTTTATTTGTTACCCCCAACCCATATTTCTTTCCATTCAAAACCACCCTTTGCCCTCTGCCACGGGGAGGCTAAAACCCTCACGGGCATAATTCGCCCGGGAAAGGAGCTCGGGAACGGCCCGTCCCCATTAGGATTTTTCCAGAGTAATTAGCCTTTTTTTTTGATTTTTACTTTACAAATGCCCTGCGTGCTCTGGGGGCCGGGAAGAGGGAGGGGGACGGGGCCGGAGGGGTCCCAGCGCAGGGCCCCCCGCCTGGGGCTGTCCAAGCCCCGGTGCTGGGGGAGCCCCGCCGGCTGCTCCCGCTGCCCGCGGCCGCGCGGCTCCCTCCCTGCCCCGCGTCTCCGATGGCGCCGGGCCCAGCCCCACCACGGCCCCCGGCCCCACACAGGCCCCTCCCGGCCCCACACGGCCCCCGGCCAGCCCGATGTCCGGACCCAGCCGGGCCCGGGCCCGGCACCCACCGGCATGGCGGAGCGCGGCGGCGGCGGCTCCCAGCTCTCGGCGCGGAGGAAGGGGCGGGCCGCGCCCGGCTCCTCCGGGCCGAGGCCGGGCCCTGAGCGCCGGCCCCGCACAGCGCCCCCGGGGCCGCGGGGAGGCCGGCGGCCCCGCACAGCCCCGGGCCCGGGCAGCCCCGCACCGGCCCCCCGGGAGCCGGGCTTGCCCCTTCCCTACACAGGAGCAGCGGGCAGGGAGGACCCCGGCCCCTCTCAGTAGCCTCCCACGGGCAGAACCATTCCGGCCGCCTTCATCTCCAACCCCATAGCTTCACGGAAAACGGCATTTCGGAAGGTTTTGCAAAGTCGCCCCTGGGCCAGGAACCGCTGCAGAGGAGCCCAGGGAGGGCAGCGGGGCCGGGGACAGCGGCACAGAGGTTTCAGCACCCCCGGAGTTTGGGGCTGGTGGCTTTTGTTTGCACTGACATGAACTGGCCCGTAGCCATGGGATGCAGGCCTTCAGACACTCTTTGGCCTGGTCTTAACGCTGACCAGATTGCTTTTAGTAGCCTTTTGGGGACGGCAATTTAATTCTTAGGAGTATTTGTTGCTGAAACACAGCCCCACTTCTCCCGGTTATGTTTCTCTTCCCATTTTTCTGATACTAAAACGCTGCCGCTCCTCATGAGGAGATGCACTGGGGCCAGACTGATGCTGTCCAGGTTAGGATGAAGCCCGAGGTGGGAGGAAGGATTAGGAAGGGTTAAGGAGAAAGCAGTGGAGAAAGTTTGTGCTCGGTGTGGATCCCTAACAGCTGCCTGCACCCTGCCTGGTGCTCTGCCTGCCCGCTTTACAGGCTAAGGATCAGCACAGGGGCAAAGTGGCTGCGGGAGGGAGCAGGGAAGAGTCATAAAGACGGCGCGGGTGGCGTGAGCGTTGTCTGGGCTGCTTCAGAAAGCTTGTTCCTCTGTCTTCTGAGGTTTCAAGATATACCGGCTTAGGAGAGCTCTGGTAGACTGGATTATTGAATGAGGGAGGTTTTGGGGGGGTCTGTACTTCAGAGTAGGTTGAAGGAAAGGATGCTGGTCCCCCAAGATGTTTGTGTGTCTGCTTTGGAGTGGGTTGTTGTTTTTGTTGCCTGCCTATTTGGTCCTTTGAAGGAGAATGGGCTCCTTTCTTAAAAATTCTCATCAAGGTGGAGGAGGCTGTGGAGGCGGCCGGGAGCAGCTCGGGTGCTCTGGCAGGCTGTGGGTAACACGGAAAGGAGGCAGCGCGGAACGTCAGGGCTGAGCAGCGCTGGCAGAGCTGTGTGGGGGTGATGTTTCCTGACCACGTGCCGGGCTTCAGTATCTTCCTGTTGAGAAGCCTAACCTGTAGCAGGAAAAATAACCAAGGTGTTTCGGGTTATTTGCTACCACACCCTGGGACGTCGGCTGGCCCTGGCTAACCCTTCCCCTTGCACTGAGTTGATCCTGAACAGGCTGAGCCCCTGCCAGGAAGGCTGAGCCGAAGATGATGTGAATGCCTTTCGTAGCCAGCTTCTGTTGCACGGGGGGAGCGAGGCCGTTCGTTTCAGTGTGCGTAGGACCCTTAGCGTGCACTGACCTTTTTATAAGAGAGGAATTACCTGTCCCCCTATTGCTCTGGGGAGAGATGCCTGGGGTCCCCCGGCAGAGTTTATTTTGGATGGCTGTTGTGCTGGGTCACTGGTCTCATGCTAAATTTTGCAAAAGTCTGCACTACTGATTTATGAACTGGCAGATTGCAATGCAGCTTAGTCTATAAATAGCCAGAGTGTGGGGGGGAAGGATATTAATGCTGAGCATGGCCCCATGCCAGTTCACTGACTGTATCTCTAGCTGCAAGGCATAGCAGGGAGGGTTTTAGGCAGCGTGTAGGGGTATGGCAGTGGGGAGGAAGTCACTTTTACAGGGTGAAATATATCTCAGACTGCTTCATGTCATATGTTTGGGATGGGATGTGACAGAAACAAATGGAAAGCTATGGCTTTCTGGGAGCGGCTGGCTCAGGCCGACTGTCTGCTTCCTTTCCCTCCTGCTCTCTTTGGGCTCCCTGGACCAGCATCTGCCGGTGAGGAAGGATCTGTGAACTCTGAGGCCTTTCTCCTCCTTTGCAGGACTACTTGGGCCTTGCAGGGTAGGTTAGAAAATTTCCCTGCTTGGCTTGTCCTTCCTCTGGGGCAGATGATCCATCCATCTGCTTTGCTCAGAAGTTGTGAAGGAAAAATGGCTGCATGAGGTTGACACTCGCTGTTACTGGATGCGTGTCCAAACGATTGGCAGCGAGGCTGGGGCAGGGGCTGGAGCACAAGGCTGGGGAGGAGCGGCTGAGGGAGCTGGGGGTGCTCAGCCTGGGGAAGAGGAGGCTGAGGGGAGCCCTCATCGCTCTCTGCAACTGCCTGACAGGAGGCTGGAGCCAGGCAGGGGTCGGTCTCTTCTCCCAGGTTACAAGTGATAGGACAAGAGGCAACGGTCTCAAGCTGTGCCAGGGCAGGTTTAGGTTGGATATTAGGAGAAACTTCTTCACGGGAAGGGCTGTCAGTCCCTGGCACAGGCTGCCCAGGGCAGTGGTTGAGTCTCCATCCCTGGAGGTATTTAAAAGCTGGGGAGATGTGGTGCCTGGGGACATGGTTTAGTGGTGGCCTTGGCAGTGTTAACGGTTGGACTCGATGATCTTAAGGGTCTTTTCCAACCTCAACGATTCTGTGCTTCTGCAAGTCTCCCGGCTCTGCCTGGGGTCTCCCGGGGATGGGCAGGGGAAGCCAGCCCATGTTTCTCCAGCCTGGAGATGGTGACCACCGCCTCGCCTGAGCAGCTGGGCCTGTTCCTGGTGGAGGTGGCCTCGGCTGCAGCCCTGCACGGGAGCCCTTTAGCGTGAAAAGCTCCTTGTATCCACGCCCACGGGTGGTTTCTCTCAGGTGAGCGGGCCAGTTGTGCCGGGCCCGTGGGTGCTCTGGCCTCAGGCCTGTGGTGCAGACGAGGCTGTGGCGGCCGGAGCAGATGCAGCCATCCAGCGGGGAGGCCGCGGCCTGTTCGCTGTTACGGGTCTGCGGGGGCCGGGGATTGGGTGCCCCCGTGCTGGGGGAGGCAGCCGCGGGGCCTCGGCCCACAGCACCAGGGCTCGCCAGCTCCCACCGCCGCCATGTTGGGCGCCGTCCTCTTCCCTCCAGCAGGGGGTGGTGCTGGGCGCGGAACGCCCCTCGTGGCGCGTTGCCGGTCCCTTTAAGAACGCCGGAGGTGGCCTGTCCGTCAGGGCCCGCCGCGTTCTCCCATTGGTCGCCGCGCTCTGAGCCGCACAGAGGGCGCCGCCCCGATCTATAACGGGGTTTACCAGCACCTTCTCAAGGGCGCTGCTGTGCGGCTCAACCATACTACGGCGTCAGGCCTGCCCCGCCCTTCGCGCCTGGTAGCGCGGGTAGCGTCGTCCTATTGGCTAAAGGAGAAATCTATCAGGTCTCGTCCCACCCCGACGGGGGGAGCGCCACGGCCCATTGGTTCTGCTAGGTGTCGGTCACTCTTACTGCCTCGCGGAGCCAGGCCGCATGGTTGGTAGACTGAGCTGCCTCTCAGCTATCCGCCCGCCTCTTTTCCCACTGTGGGCCAATTAGCATCCGAGTGAGCGCGATTGCCGTTCTCTGATTGGCTGGCCGCCTCCCGTTGGGGTAGGTTGCGCGCCGGATATATCTAGCCGGCGGCAGAGCACGCCGTTGCGTGAGGTGCTTCTCGTCCGCCGGGCAGGCCTGTGGTGAAGCGACGCCTCCCGCTCCTGTCCCGCTCCGCCCGCAGGTGAGGGGGAGGGCCCGCGGCCGCAGGGGGAGCCGGCGGGAGCCACCGGCGGGGTCACGTCCTCCCGGGGACGGCTGCGGGCCGCACGCACTTGGGCCCGGCCTGAGGTGCCTCCCCCCCACCCGCCCCGGTAGGCCGCGGTCTGGGGGGGGGGGGGGGGGGAGCTGCCGGTGCGCCCCCGCGCTCCCGGCGCCGAGGCCGCTCCCGCTGCCCCGGTACCGCGAGTGAGGCCCGCCCGATCCTGGCGGTGCTTTGTGGCGAGCGCTCTCCCGTCCGAACCCGCGGACGGGCTTTCGCAGCCCCCCTGTGGGGCTCTGGAGCGGGGCCTGCAGGCGGGAGGAACCTCCTGGTCCCGCGGCGCCCTCGGAGGCGGGAGCGGGGTACCACGGCGCGCCGCTCGGCGAGCGGTTGCTTAGAAGGGAGCGTTATTTGCGGGGGGAGGCGGGGGGGATCGGCTGTTGACGGGCCTTCATTGTGCGAGTCGAGGTGTGGAGCTGCGAGCTTTGTTCTCGGCTCTACAGACTCCGGTGTTTTTTCATCCGCGTTTTTGGGGGGGGGGGGGGATTTTTTTGAGGGGGGTGAGGGTTAGGTGTGAGACGACCCAAAGCCGGGCAGGTACCTGAGGTAGCCCTTTTCAATAGTTAGCTGTAGCTGTAGATTGAGGGACTAATACTGGGTGCTTACAGAGTGAGGTTGTCCGTACCGGTGTATCAGATCGTAGGTGTCTCTCTCGCTCTAACTTCATAGATGAAGGGAGTCATAATTCGAGCAGAAAGAGAGCATGTATCTTACCCTGACTTACCGCATGACCTTGGCTGGATGCGAGATTAAGCCAAGATTTAAATGCGAAGTAGTGCTTGTATGAAGACTTTCTGGCCTCTAGTAAGGCCCTAGATATCCTTGCTAGAGAAAGACCAGGGAAAAGCCTTCCATACATCTTTCAGGTACATTTTAGTCTTGATCTGGATGATCTAATAGTTATTAATTCTTAACGGGCTTACCTGGTGACCTTTTGTGTTAAGGGCTGCATGCATATACTAAGTGTTCCTTACAAAGAAAAGTGTATTTCTGTTTTTCACAATTGGTTGAAAGCAGCACTTGCAGCAAGACGCCATGTTTCCAGTGTATGCTATTTTTGTCTAGCCTGTGCTCTCACAGCCAGGAGTGACAGCTTTAGGAAATGTGGACACTGCTATCAAGCTCTGAAAACTAATGCTTCCAGGTGCCATAAATCAAACGTGCTGTATGTGTGTTGGATTGTTTTTAGCTAACAAGACTTTTTAGGTTGGTGTCATAAAGAGAAGGGAGTGCAGAAGTTGACAGACAAAAACTGCATTTCAAACCCTTTTGGAAATCCTCCCTTTGACCAAGTTTTCATTTTTCTTATTCCCTCTCTGTAAAGAATAAGCCCGATGATTTTGCTAAAAAGATAATTCTGCGATACTGGTGGCAGGATGTTCACATCCTGTGAGCTGAACTCACCTTTTTCTGGGGTGTTTCAGTCAGTATACTTAATGTTGTGAAGTTGTGAGTCTAGCTTAAAAAAAAAAAGCTTAGTGGATGGAACATATAGCTAAATAGAAGGCTAGCTCTAAGTATTTATGTGCTTAAGGTCTTACATCCTAATAGTCACAGAGCATCTTTATGATGATCTCCCAACTTTTTTGATAGCATCACACGTTCCAGGGACTAGTTTGTCTGAAAGGCAGTGTTAAAACATGCTAGAAAGTGTAATTGTACAAAATCTGTTAGAGAAAGAATCAGATCAACATTGGAACCTTCACAAATGTGTATCTTATTTTTAAGTGTAAATCTTGTAAAATCTTCTTTTAAAAAGAATCTTGTGTACATCGAATGCTAAATAGTGGTCTCCAGTTCTTGACTTGTGTGAATTAGGCAACTACCCTTTTTTTTTTTTTTTTGCTAGGTTGTATTCTTTTAAGTGTGAACTCCTTAAGTTGAAGGCTAGAAAACATAATTAAAGTTAAGGTAGAAGACCTGGTGGACAAGATTTCCTTTCTCTATGTGGGTCAAGTGTAACCATCAGGATCTTCTGTAGGGATTCTTTGCAGTTGCAGTCTAAGAAGCAACAAAAACATGCAAGGCTTGTTTGTGCTGTAATTGTAAGACCACTGCTCTACTGTTCATTTTGCTGCTGGCACAACAGCATCAATAGAGTTCAACACAACTGATGGTACTCTAAGTTTGAACATATTAGTTTTAGACATGAAATCTTTATGCACCTGCTGAAACAGCAAGCTCTTTGTTGGTTCAGAAAGCTAGTGTTTTCTTTTTCACCTTGCAGACTGTAAGGCAAACATATACAGAGAAACACTTTTTAATGAAAGTAAAATAAAGCAAAGATGGTGTTACTTATAGTGCATACTGGTATTTCTGTTCATAACAGTAGTACCTGTTGAGAGAGCACTCAAAGGTTGGCATAAATGGCTTGTTTGATGAGTGAAGAATCAAAGAGAAAATCAAAGTAGAGCAGGGCTCTGGCAGGGAGGTGCTAGTTTTATGCTGGCTGTAGTCTAGGAGGCTGGATACTTTTTTACAGGTGCCTGTGTAGACTCTCCAGAGTTGAAGTAATTATTAACTTCTTGCTGGAACTACTAATAGACTTGATAATCTTCAGCTACCTCATTGAGTAATTAAAAAACTAAAAATTAAAAAGTCTGATCTTCAGCTGCTCTAAAAGAATCCCTGAAACTTTGCAGGCAGTGAATATTATACTGGTGTGAGGTCCTAGTTTTGCTATATTAAGTCTGGACCTCTTCCAGAGAGACATAGCTGGTGGAGTACTGCTTTCAGAGCTAGAAGATTATGAGCTGTCAGTTACGTACAAATAATCTGTTACGAACCTGATTCCTTGCTGAGGCAAATGTGAAATGCTGCATTCTAGAATGCTGGTGGCCATCTTCCATTTTCTTCTGCAGTGCCCTGTACTGTTTTCTCATTTCACTTATGACTGCTATTAGGCCGACTTTCTGTTTTGTTTTTAAGTGTCTAACAGTGCCACGGTGGATCAGTCTTAAGTTCTAGGATCCAGTCTATATATGAAGGTTAAGAGTCTTCTGTGCCTCAAATGGGTAGAGGTGAAAGAGCTGACTCTCTTTACAGGTATCTGTTGCTTGACATGCAGAAAATATTTTGTTGAATCGTAATCCCAGTGATTTTAATCCAAGTGGGAGTGAGCTTGAATTTCAGTGTAATGTCTGCATAGCTAGGTGTTCTAATCTGCCTCTTCTGACTGCTTATGAGTAACTCTTGCTTTTTACTTTAAGAAGCTGCAATGGAGCCAAATGGAAAAATCGCAAACCTAAGAGAAGAAGACTGGACCTGCTGCCAACTTCATCGAGTTGTTGGAGCAGCTCTTGGATGTCAAAACAAAACCTGTTCTAATGGCAAAATCATAGGGTCTAAGTAGCTACTTTATCGCAAAGCAGTCTGGAGAGCAGTATAAGCATAAAGCTGGCTTATTTTTCATTAAAAAATGAGTAAACAAATCATTCATACTAGCACTATCCTACTGCCCTTTAGGATGAAATTTGCATGTTTAAAAATGTAATTTTACAGAAAAACATTACTTCTAATTGTAGGGTAAATGAGATTGGAATAGGTCCAGTTAGAAATGAGGAAGTCCTTCACCCAGGTATAGAAGAAAGCCTGTTTTGGAGAATCTGATTCAGGATTATTAAAAAAAGTGTAGGAATATTTCTGTGAATTCTCAAGGCCTTGAATTTTGAGAGAACTCGGATGTTCAAGAGGAGTTCACTTTGTACTTCCATCAAATCACAAGGGCCTTTTTTTTCCTGTAATGCTAAATGCAACATAGCTGTCTTTTTCTGATGATGCGAAATGTTACTAGTTGGGCTCAGGGCAGGTCATCTAAGCTTAACGTTACAGCAGGTCCCTCTGCAGCAGCCTTGCTTAACTTTTTTTCAGTGGCAAGATTATTTCCAGCTTATATCTATCAAACTGAAGGAGGATATGCGCAGCTCCCAGAACTGTTCTAGTATGAAAAGGAGAGGGGATGAGGCATGTTCCAATTATTTTGGAGCTGTTTACCTAACATACCTGATTACAGCTTCTCAGCAATTGAGAACTGTACTTCTGGAAATGTGCAAAGGAATTCAAAGGAATTCAAAGGAATTAGTGCACATACAGACTGTTGTGACTGTCTAGGGGGCAGCTGTTGTTGAAGGATGATCAAATTGTCCATATACGCTTTAAAAATAAAAATATTGCCTGACCTCTATGGCAAGACCTATTGCAGGTGAAGCTGTCTCATGAAAAAATCCCCAAATAGTGATTGAGCTTCAGGTTGTACTTCTGAGACTGTGTGCAAGTCTGTTTTTAATGGCAGAGTCCTGCCACAGGAGGAATTTAGCAAAGTAGCTATCAATCCAGGGCGCTTTTCTTGCCTTTTGGGCATCTAGAAGTACCAGAGATTAAGATGTCTAATTTGGTGCTTCAGTATTTTTTTTGTTTTTAGGTAATAGGAACTTAAATTTGTGTGTCTAGTTCTAGAGCTTCTATCTTGCCTACTCTGTATCACCTTTGTGTAACAAGTAGGAAGCTTCTGGTGACTTCTTGAGAGATGCAAAGCCATATTGAGACATATGAGAAACATTTCACTTCCCCCAACATAAGTCTATAGTGTACATTATTGAAACAAAAGTAAATAATAAATGTGAAACTCGGTGCACTGATCTGTTTGTAACATAAGAAATAACTTGATATCTCTCTTCTAAGTTTGAGTATTTTTCTCTTTTGTGACACAGTGGAGCAGGACTTTCCAAAAAGTAAGGCTAAATACCTTAGCTGCAGTCTAAAGGAGAACTCCAGATATTTGGCTACTGAAAGGTGACCCTTGCTGGGTTATGGGCATAGGGCAGCTGTTACAAATGTTAATTTACAATAAAACCTGTTTCTTGCTGCTGAATCTAAGCAAGGACTCAAATGCTTATGCTGCTTCTGCAGAAATGCTGTCCTCACTATCTTTGTATCACTGAATAGAAGTGATGATTGTGTGATACAAAGTAGAAAATTGGAAGCCACTTGAGATAGCTTTAAAAAGGAAAAAAGAAGAAAAAAAACACCAACCAAACCTCAAACCCACACCAAAATAGGCCTGGCACTCAGGGAAGGCAAAGTGTTTTGAGGGGAGAATCCAAGAAAAACAACTTGGTGAGAAACTCATGTGATATCACTGACCTTTAATACCATGTTTTTAAGATTCTTTTTTTTTTTCTCACCTTTTAAACAGGACCTAATTTGCTGTTTGTTTTTGGGCAGTAGGTTCCTTCCCCAAATGAACATTCCTTACTGTACAGGTAGAGAGGCTGGTCTCGACTAGTTTAACTTACATTTTAGGTAGTCTTTGTATTTTGTTTCCCTGTTTTTAAGCTTAATGCTCTAGAAATTATATTTTTCTGAAATGGTTGCTGTTCTTTTAGATTCCGAGTAATAGCAGTCGAAATCTTCAGTTTGTCTCTCTTGCTTGGCAGAGCTGAACAATACAAGAAACAACTGAATTTTGTCTACAGACTGGCAGACTCCATCATATCCATCAACTTGTGGATCACACTTAGGTTTGTTAGCAAAAACACGAGCTGACTTCTAGAATGACAGCTCTTCTGCAGCTTCATGGTTTGTTTATTTGTATTCTTATAGTGTTTAAAGGGCTGTGCGTTGCTGCTGAGTAAGGCTTCCCATCTGCCACTGGCAAGCAGAGGGGTTTTTCAGTGCTAGCATGGGCAGTGTTGAATGTAATTCTGAATTATTTCTTAATCTTGTAATGAAAATGTTTTTCTCGTGCTTAAATTTGGATTGGTTGCTTGGATACTTTGATTATAAATTAGTTAAGCTTCTAATTTCATTTTTCTTATCCATATGTTAGTGTAATGTCTAGCTTTTCTATAGTGTCCCTCATCAGTATGTCTCAGAGCTTCAGAAAGGGGTTCAGGTGTTGCTCTGCCTTTCTGCAGCATCAGGATAATTAAGCACAGAGAAAGCTGTTTGCCCAAGGATGCAGCATTCTGGTTGCTGCATGATTATTTTTGAGGATCCAGCTCCTTGTAATACCTCGAGTACCCTATGAACTTAGGCACTGCCTGTCTTTGTAGGTTGTGTGGTTGTCATACAGTAGACACGAGTCGCTGCAGTGAATAGAGAAATGGCTGTGTTAAAACATGGATGTGGATCCTCAGACTTATTAGGTGTTGGTTTTAAAGGTTATTAATATATCTAGCACTTCACACCGATCTGATCTCGGCTAGGGAGTGCCTGCTTCTGGAAGTTCCTAGGGAATACATGTATCTCGTGGACTACCTTAATGTTTCCAGAAGATGCTAGTAAGAGTTGAATGCTGGTAACCTCACAACTTGTTCCAATTTGATCTTCAAATATTTCATTATTCATTGGATAAGTTATCCCATTGCGCAGCTTTCAGGCTCTGGCTTCCAAGTGGTGTGCCTCCTGTGAAATAGTGCTACCTTTAAGGTAACATCTTTCAAGCAGAATATCTCTGAATCTGTCAAAATACAGAAAAGTTGAACTGGTTGCAGGCAGGCCACTGTCTGTACTGGCTTCTATATAAAATACATGCTGTATTGCTGTGACACTGTTCCCTGTGACATTGTCTACTTTGGCATCTAGTGGGAGGCAAGTAATGAGTCCCATTTTTTAAAGGAGATTAGTGTTTTAAGACTTTGGTTGCCCACCAATTTGAGGTGTTTTTTCAGCACTTCATAGTCTAGGCTTGGGGTCAACAACTGTTTTTCTTTTGTTCTGCTCAGATAGTTAAGGCCGTATTAAAATAAGTGTAACTCACATCTCAGTGTATCTGGTATCTTGTAGTGTTCTAAACATGCATGCAGCATGGGCAATAAGCAGGAGGAGCTGGAAGCCATAG
Source organism: Nipponia nippon (assembly GCF_047370975.1). Taxonomy (NCBI): domain Eukaryota; kingdom Metazoa; phylum Chordata; class Aves; order Pelecaniformes; family Threskiornithidae; genus Nipponia; species Nipponia nippon. The sequence goes on along the minus strand of NW_028262333.1, from coordinate 5,813,938 downwards.
TGTGGCAGGAAAACTATGATGTGGTTGCCATCACGGAAACATGGTGGGATGACTCACACAACTGGAGTGCTGCAATGGATGGCTAAAGCTCTTTAGAAGAGACAGGCAAGGAAGGAGAGGTGGTGGGGTAGCCTTGTATGTTAGAGAGTGTTTTGATTGTCTAGAGCTCAATGAAGGTAATGATAAGGTTGAGTGCTTATGGGTAAAGATCAGGGGGAAGGCTAATAAGGCAGATATCCTGGTGGGAGTCTGTTATAGACCACCCAACCAGGATGAGGAAACAGACAAAGTATTCTACAAGCAGTTGGCTGAAGTCTCACAATCACTAGTCCTTGTTCTCGTGGGAGACTTCAACTTACCAGATATCTGCTGGAAATACAACACAGCAGAGAGCAGTCTCGGAGGTTCCTGGACTGTGTGGAAGATAACTGCCTGATGCAGCTGGTAAGCAAGCCAGCCAGGGGAGGTGCCCTGCTGGACCTGCTGTTTATGAACACAGAGGGCCTGGTGGGCAATGTGGTGGTGGCTGTCTTGGGCACAGTGACCATGAAATGAGTTTTCAATTCTTGGAGAAGTAAGGAAGGGGTTCAGCAAAACCACTACCCTGAACTTTAGAAGGGCAGACTTCGGATTGTTTAGGAGTCTGGTGAACAGAGTCCCTTGGGAGGCAGTCTTGAAGGGCAAAGGAGTCCAGGAAGGCTGGATGTTATTCAAGAAGGAAATCTCAAAGGCGCAGGAGCAGACCATCCCCGTGTGCCGTAAGACATGCAGGCAGGGGAGAAGACCGGCCTGGCTGAACAGAGAGCTTTGGCTGGAACTCAGGGAAAAAAAGGAGAGCCTATCCCCTTTGGAAGAAGGGGCAGGCAACTCAGGAGGACTACAAGGATGTTGTGAGGTTATCCAGGGAGAAGATTAGAAAGGTGAAGGCCCAGCTAAAACTTAAATTCGCCACCGCTGTTAAAGATAACAAGAAATGTTTCTACAAATATATCAGTGACAAAAGGAGGGCCAAGAAGAATCTCCCTCCTTTGTTGAATGCGAAGGGATACGTTGCCAAGAAGGATGAAGAGAAGGCTGAGGTACTTAATGCCTTCTTTGCCTCAGTCTAATAGTCAGACTGGTCATCCTCAGGGTTTTCAGGCCCAAGAGCTGGGAGATGGAGATAGGATGCAGAATGAAGTCCCAGTTGTCAAAGAGGTGGCAGTTACTGACCTGCTGTTCCACCTGGATGCCCACAAGTCCATGGGGCCAGACGGGATCCACCTGAGGATACTGAAGGAGCTGGCAGAGGAGCTTGCCAAGCCACTTTCCATCATTTATCAGTGGTCCTGGTCAACTGGGGAGGTCCCAGGTGACTGGAAGTTAGCAAATGTGACACCCATCTACCAGAAGGGTCGGAAGGAGAATCTGGGGATCTACAGGCCTGTCAGCCTGACCTCGGTGCCGGGGAAGGTCATGGAACAGGTCATCTTGAGTGCCATTATGCGGCACATGTGGGACAACGGGGGGATCAGGCTCGGCGAGCATGGGTTTATGAAAGGGAGGTCCTGCTTCACTAACCTGGTCTTCTATGACAAGGTGACCCACTTAGTGGATGAGGGGAAGGCTGTGGATGTTGTCTACTTGGACTTTAGTAAGGCCTTTGACACTGTCTCCCACATCATTCTCCTGGAGAAGCTGGCTGTTCATGGCTTGGATAAGTGCACTCTGCGGTGGGTTAAAAACTGGCTGGATGGCCAAGCCCAGAGAGTGGTGGTTAATGGAGTCAAATCCAGTTGGGGGCCGGTCACGAGTGGTGTTCCCCAGGGCTCAGTATTGGGGCTGGTCCTATTCAATGTCTTCATTGATGATCTGGATGAGGGGATTGAGTGCGCCCTCAGTAGTTTGCAGATGACACCAAGTTGGGTGGAAGTGTCGATCTGCTGGAGGGTAGGAAGGCCCTACAGAGGGACCTGGCCAGGCTGGATCGATGGGCTCAGGCCAACTGTATGAGGTACAACAAGGCTCAGTGCCGGGTCCTGCACTTGGGTCACAACAACCCCATGCAGTGCTACAGGCTTGGGGAGGAGGGGCTGGGAGCTGCCTGGCAGAAAAGGACCTGGGGGTGTTGGTTGACAGCCGCCTGAACATGAGCCAGCAGTGTGCTCAGGTGGCCAAGAGGGCCAGTAGCATCCTGGCTTGTATCAGGAATAGTGTGGCCAGCAGGACCAGGGTGGTGATAGTGCCCCTGTACTTGGCATTGGTGAGGCTGCACCTTGAGTGCTGTGTTCAGTGTTGGGCCCCTCACTACAAGAAGGACATTGAGGTGTTGGAGCGTGTCCAGAGGAGGGCAATGAAGTTGGTGAAGGGTCTAGAGCACAAGGCTTATGAGGAGCAGCTGAGGGAGCTGGGGGTGATCAGCCTGCAGAGGGGGAGACTGAGGGGAGACCTTATTGCTCTCTACAACTAGCTGAAAGGAGGTTGTAGCGAGGTGGGGGTCGGTCTCTTCTCCCAAGTAACAAGTGATAGGACGAGAGGAGACGGCCTCAAGCTGCGGCAGGGCAAGTTCGGGTTGGATATTAGGAAAAACTTCTTCATGGAAAGGGCTGTCAGGCCCTGGCACAGGCTGCCCAGGGCAGTGGTTGAGTCCCCATCCCTGGAGGTATTTAAAAGATGGGTAGACGTGGTGCTTGAGGACATGGTTTAGTGGTGGGCTTGGCAGTGCTGGGTTAACAGTTGGATGCAATCTTAAGGGTCTTTTCCAACCTTAATGATTCTATGATTGTATGAAATATGCATTTCCTTGAAAAGGTTTACATTACTCTTCCTACTTGAGAGCAAGCTGGTGTAATGATACAAATCCCCAGTTGAGATGGGCACTGGAATTTGCTTAGTGATGCAAGTTTAGCTTGTTTGTGTTTCACTGTTCACTCTGTAATGTTTTGTATCATAGTTCACACAGGTACCAGCTTCTCCTTTTTTTTGCTTAGTCAGCAGCACTAGCAGATGCTAGTCATGTAAAGTGTGTGGAGAGTTGGAATTAACTGGAATTGCTTTGCTTTTGTTGTTTAACTTTTAATCTATATCATGCCTGTTGGAGGCATATTAGGAGTTTTCTTTGTGATTTTATCTGTACTGGCTATTTTTTTTTCTTGTCCAAAGCAGCAGTAGTAACTGCTTCTAGTGCTGGTTACTCCATATAGATAAATGGTTTGTGGCTTTGAACATGCTCACCTGTTGCTAAGCAACTTGGAGAAATCCCAAATGACACTTAATTGCGCAATACTATTAACGATTGACCAGACCTTTAATGGCCAGCAAAATTGCTGTTTGCCAGCTCTGTAGTGTGATGTGCTTAGATACAGGCACCCCTTTTTCCATGTGAGATGCTCTGGGTGTTTAAGTTTTCAAAGAGCCTTTTTATGTTAAGGAATTAATTGATATTAAAATGAGGGAGTAGAGTTGCATGAGAAGTTTGACATTCTGATTTAGAGGGGAAAAATACCTTCTTCAGGGTAACACGTCAATCATACTGTCAGAGTTGCTTTTGTATAGTTAAAGTTGTAGAAATGAAAGATGTGAATTATATTTCATAGAAGCTGATTAGGTTGTTGGAAATGGTGTAACAGCTCTATGAGAATATCTTGGTTAAACCTGTAATTAGAAGGATGGGGGGGCAACATGACTGTTTCGGTAGCCTGTAAACTCTACCAATTTGTCGAGATGGACAGGAATGTGGTATCAAACCTTATAGCACATGGATAGCCAAAAGAGAAAGTGTGAATCTGCTGTGTAATATTCCAATCAAACAGAAGTATAATGCCTTACATTAACTGTGGATTTTTTGAGACTGCTTCTTGTATTGAAATGCAAGTCAAAAACATGGAAATGAAGATGGCAGAGAACAAAGGCATAAGGATAATGTTAAAAACACAGTGGCCTGTTTAGAATATGCTTCAATGTAAATATTAACTTGTCTTTCTGTTAGTAGTGATGTTTTTCTTGGCAGAAGATGTTTAAAATTGCCTCACACTTTAGGAAATGAAGTTTGGGATTTTGACTTCCATGTTTTACTTCAATGGAGTCTGGTCCTCTGGCTTGTTACATCAGGCGAAGTGGGTTCTGCAGTCACTGGTTGTCCTGGGAGCCTGAACATTGTGTGATGTACATTAGAGAGATTGTTGTTGTTGTAGGAAGTCTTGTAGAAACAAGATTCAGACTAAACTCCTTGACTGATTTAAAAATAAATAAACAAATTTTGAGTTGACAGCAATGGTTAGTTCACTTTCACTGTGTAACAATTTGGTGAGAAAATACTAACCAATGCTAGCTGTTAGGTGTTCTTGGAGTCTATTATCTTTCCGAATACTAATATGCTAATAGGTTTTGTAAACCCACATCTGAATTTGCTAATACAGAATTCTCATAAATGGCTCTAATTTACATAACCATACTTTAGAAATTCAGTGCCTAGCATTGATTTTGTGCCAAGTACGAGCATTGTAACAGATGGTGGAATTTTCCACCAGCCAGGTGATAACCACTGTAAAGGAGGTATTTGTCTTCCCGTAAGTCTCTTGGCTTAAGGAAAGGGCTCAATGTTGCAGAATTGTTCTAGTATATTTGTTATAATTTGAATTATCCAATTTGTTTTGCATATGTGGAGTAATATGAATGTATGTTTATGAATGAATCTTAAATCATCTGATTTTCAGCTTTTCCTGTCAATTTTCACCCTTTGCTCATTATCGCAATTGACATGAAAATGTGCGGATAAGCTGCTATCAGGGTTAATGTTGTGACAGTTCAAGCATTTGGTACTATTATGCTCTCTGCAGTAGAAATGCCGTATAAAATATTTGCAGTTATTCTTAGGTCAAGGAATAGTGGAGTAATGAATTGCTCATGAGTAGCAGGGAGCAAATATTCTCTCTGGAGATGCTTGGTTTCTAACATTCAGGTTGTGCTGGCTGGAGAGCAAGAACAGATGGCAACTGGCAGTGTAGCAGCAGGTGCAGCAGGAGTAAAACCAGATTGTTGTCATCCTCCGATTAGGTCATGTAAAGGTTTTTCCCATTTCTTTTCAGATCCACTTAATGAGAACTGGGCATTCTGCTATTCCTCTTTCCATGTTAAGAGTTAGTTCTGGTAGATTTTTTTCCACCCTTAGCAGTAGGGAAGTCCTTTGATTTTTAGCTTGTAAATATGACAGACATAATCAGCACAAGCCACTACTTTCAGTATGTCTTCACTACAGAATTGGGACAGCTCTGAACAGCATTGAAGATGACTTGCTAGTGGGTCAATACAGGTGAGGACTCTTTCACTGAAGAGAAATCTGAAAGAGCTTTTGGTGCATGAGCTGTTGAGATTGGAGTGCTACAGGTAACAGTTTACTGTTATGTGAGGATGTCAAACTTTGTACATTCATATTCTAGAAGCAATTGAAAAGTATTCTCAAAAGAGCCTGATTCAGCACTAACAATTGAGTAGAAAACCAGCCTATTGACATATATAGGAATAAGCTTGAATTTCAGGGGAAACTAAATGCACCCTCTGCACCCTGCCCCCTCCAAAAAAAAAACCACCCCAAAAAAACCCAGAGAAAGAAGAGTGAACAAGCAGCACCTGTATGTTCTTTTATATAGAACTCTTGTCGTACTCCAGACAGTGATCTTGGGGGACATGGTAGGACTGGCTTTCTAACTCTAAACTCGCAGCACAGAGGCAAGTTTTTTAACTGTTGTGGAGCAATTAAGTCTTGCATTGTCAGTTTAGCCAACTGGATCTAAAAGTGTGGGTCTTGTCTGTCTGCCATTTCTACTCCCACTGCTTTAGGGTTGTCCTGCCCCTTCTAATGATAGAGCTTCACAAGTGCTTGACAGGAAACAAAGTTAAATGAGGAAATCAGCAGTGGTACCCACAGTTCAGCCTTTCTTTACCTGTGGTGTTTTTTCTTATCATCTGATAATATTTTGTGGGGATCAAATTTAACATGCACTAAAGGCAAACAAGTTTTATCTTTGAGGTTTTTGTCACTTCAGACTGTGCTCGGTCTTGGACATCTGTATCTGTAATACATTATACTTACAATTCGAAAGCTTCTTCAAAACCACAGAGACTGGGAACTTCCTAAAATGAAAGTGGTCTGCAGAATCTGAGTCCTTCCTGCGGGCCAGACCCAGCCCTGGAGTATCGCTTTCTTTCTGCAGTTAGCTCTTGAAAATATCTTCAAACAACTGAAAGCTTCTGAATGTACTGAAAAGCCTTCTTCAGGTCTAAGTCATGTTTGGTCTTATCCTTTCTGCTCGTTATCATATAAGTAACATTTCCTTGTATGGTGGTCATACACACACTTCCTACTGAAAGAGCAGGTGCTCGTGTGTATGCATCCTCTGGAGCCTGTCAGATCTTTCACTCCTGTGTTTAAACTTAGAAAAAGTGCATTTAAAAAAATAGCATGGGTAGACTTTGCATTTTATTTTTACACTTATAAAATGAAAAAGTGTGTGTGGGGGGGTGTGTTAAAAGCAGAGCAAAACACATCAATGTATGCAAAATATAGCAATTCTTGTTGTCATGTTAATAGCATTCTAGTTGTATCTTCTGTTTTGAACCTTAAACTGCATACCTCCCAGGGTAGGAGTTTGTGTACTGTATCTCTGACTAAGCTGGATGCAGTGCATGGTGACCATTGCTGGGAGTTTGGGTGTGATCATATCCTCAAATATATTATGTGTATGTTCTGCCAGTATGGATAAACATTGCCTTGTGTCTTTTGATTACAGTATGTTGGGTGTTAGACCACAGTTTGAGATACAAGGAATTTGCCAGGTTGATTTGGACTTGGCTTTATCCAAAATACCAGCTTCCATGTTGTCTTTTTTGTATGTTCTTCTCTTTGGGGTTTGAAGCTTCTGGTCTGCATTCCTGGTACATCCAGCAGTGTGGTTGTAACTTCCTTTGCAGGCCTATATATGGTGTGCATTTGAAACTGTCACTGTAATAACACTAACCTGGTGTAGGTCACCTCTGTGTTTTGAAGCTATAGTCTGTTGTCAGTTCTTGGCATTTAAAGGACTACTTCTCTGAAATTCAACAAATGTAATGGAAGTGTCAAACAAGATTCTTGGATGAACTGGAACAAAGCTTAGTATAAGTATATGGGAGGGGCAGTCTGTTTTTCTTCCTCCCTGCTTTGTTCAGAGGATAGTTGTGGGCAACTCTGTTTACCCAGGATACAGGATGCTGTTATGTATAGTGACGAGAGAAAGCTTGTTGTAACGTAACTGCCTAGGTATGAACTTTGCAGACTCCATCTGGATTAGTCTGTGCTAGAGGACTACTTAGTTTGACTTCCTTTTTTTAGTTGATGCTGCCACTTCTTGCAGCTATTTATAGTTGTACAGTCTTAAATAAAAGCAGATAAGTAAATGATGTCTGCTGAATTGCTTTTTAGAGGTCTCTAATTCGTAGTGTGTTGGTTTTGATTTGCATGACACACCTGAAATGTGTGGATATTCAATTTGCATACCATGTGTTTGGGAAAGTGGTGTGTAGGGGAAGGGATTGGGGTCAGTAATGGGGAGAGAGTTCTTCCAGTTGCTACGTGTGGCCTTTCGATGCCCTTTTGGACAACATCTGCTTGGCTCACTACAGATAGCACTTTCGCTAGCTCTTTACTGTCAGCATTACAGGGCCTGAATAGTTGCAGGAGAATTAGCTCTCGTATATAGTCTGTGATACATCAACAGCAAAACTGTCTGCAAAGTGCTCATTCTGCTACCTGTTGGTATAATTTGAGTAAGAAGCAGAAAATCTATTTTTGTTTCTGTATTAGGTAGCAAGAATATGCTCTGGTACCAGTTTGAACCTATTTTGTATGAGTTTGAACACTGTGTATGAGTATTTGAAAGGAAGGAAACACAGGAATGTGCTTTGGTTTTGACTGACCTGGACTGAAGATATACATATTGTGTAATCTACCTGCAAAGCCTTTCTTTTTGTAACTTACAGATCCATGGAAATTAGGTAGAAGGTACCTAGATGGATTTGTCCCTGGGCCTAGGTATGGGTGGTGCTGTTCATTTGACTGGTCTTCGGGATTTAAGTGAGAGGTGACTTGCTGAGCTTGGTGGAAGCAAGGGAAGAGCAGCATGCATTTGTTTGTAGCATAGTAAATTTTAATAATTTTATATATAATCTGATATTCCTCTACAGTGTTTGTTACTCACAAACTCATAAAAATAGATTGGACTTGTTCTGATCTTTTAAAAATGCCCTTAATACAGTAGCACAGGCTTTGCCTTAGAACATCTGACTTTTAATTCTGATTGTGAAGTCAAGTGAGGTAAGTAGAACTTGGATCGACTGTAAATGACTTAGCCACTTAGCAAATCCTCTTGAAGAAGCGTACTTGCTTGTCACCTGCTTTTTACTGAGGGTATGTAGGATGATTAAATGCTGACATGTTATGAGGTAATCTCCCTTGCCCATGCAGCCTCTCCCAGCACTGGTTTGGTACCCAGCAGTCCTTTCCTCAGCACCAAAGACTGATGACTCGGAAAACGTATCGGTTAAACTGCTTACTGTGGTAAAACTGCCAATGGGTTTTGGTGCATGCTTTCCACTGTGATTACGTGGCTTATGCTATCAGTATGTGAACAGCAATGTGAAATGCTCATGTTTTATGGAGCTCTTGATTTTTCCATAGTTTTCAGTTGACCAAAGAAATGGTGATGGAGAAGCCAAGTCCCCTGCTGGTCGGGCGGGAATTTGTGAGGCAGTACTATACTCTGCTGAACCAAGCACCTGACTACTTGCACAGGTAAAGCTCTGCTTCGCTTTATGATTTGGTTTTCTGTGAGCTTTTCTGAATTTGTATGTTAAAATTGGTGAATGAGGTTATTACCACATCTTGGCTTGCTGAATTTGGACATTTAAAAATCTCATTTACTCAAGGCAGACTCTGGGTGTAGTTTGCTTTCAGTTTTGATCAGCTGGATTAAAACCTGGATAATAAAGATTACAGGAATTCTTTAAATATCTGTGTTCTGGTTGTTACTGAAATGCTGCTATATATGTATTCTAAGCAAAAAAAAAAGAAGAAAAAATGTAAATCAGAAGTGTGCTACTTCTAGTTGTAATCAATATAAATGAAAGTTGGATAAATGTTTAGTTAAGCATTTTTGTAGTTTGTCTTGATACAATGCCCCTGACTAGAGGAAGAACACTGAAAATAGTGTATACTTGTATATTGGTATGTTTCAGGCATACCAGCAGCTCTTTCTTAAAGGAAAATCAGAGAAGTTATGAATGTGCAGCACACTACATTGTTATCTAAAAAAATCGTTCCTGTTTGATTTGACGGGTATCCTACATTGCTAGAACTAGCCTCATTTTTGAAGATAGGCTTTGTTTTGCTGTGTTTTGAGCAGCTGGACATCAGTTTCTGAAGCCTGCCTTCTTCTAATCTCAGGAACACTTATTCAGAGTATTTCTGCACTTAGATGGACAGCTGACTTTGTCCGTTTGGGTCAGAGGAAAGTTTACAGTGTGCCATGGAATTCAGTTCTAGTCTTTTATCTGCTGGCAGAATGCAGTCCCATGATGTTTTATGGCTTGTAGTCCCTTCGTTATAAAATGGAAGATTTACCTGCAGTACTTTATTTACTGTAGATGAACAAAGAAGTACCATTGCTCCTTGCTCAAGCTTTAAACTAAACTTGAGGGGAAGCCTTCAGCATCCTGGGTGTTCAGGGTGCTATGTTGCTTTAGGGACTTGGTACAGAAGGGGGAGAATGGGATTGGATCATCTAGCTCCTATGAGACTTAGTTTTGGCTCTTAGTGTTTGGGTATCTGGCACATCTGAATGCTACAGCTTACACAGGAGAACTTTGCATTTTCCCCTTTGATCAAAACCCCCCTGCCCCAAATCGCTAACAGGATTATGAAATTGTTTGACTGTATTTCAATAATTCAGACAGAAAACTTGCTTAAGAGTATAGTGCACTCCAATGTAGAGGCTCAATGTAACATGGCAAAGCTTAGTGTTAAAATATTTCTTTCCAACAGGTTTTATGGAAAGAACTCTTCCTATGTCCATGGTGGCTTGGATTCCAACGGAAAACCAGCTGATGCAGTGTACGGGCAATCTGTAAGTACTTTAAAAACCTCACCGTTCTTTCCTTTTTTTGTCACCTTTGTGGTTGAGAAGAAACACATACCCCGCCATGATTCATACCCCTTTGCCCAAGTCCTTTCTGTAAAAAAAAAATGGGGAGAGAGAAAACTGTAACTGTAAACAACAATAATTAGGCAAGATATGCTTCGTTTATAAAAGTTCATAATGTAAAATTGCTTGCAAGGCAAACTTAAAGAGCATGCTGCCAAGCTTTCTCTCTAGAGTTAGGGAATATATTTTGAAAGTTTTATGTTTTTGCTTTCTTTGAAAGCTAACTTAGCAGAAATGGCTGCTGCAGTGTAACCTGTTTACTGTCCTTTCATAGGATATCCACAAGAAGGTGCTGTCATTAAACTTCAAGGATTGCCACACAAAGATTCGTCATGTGGATGCCCATGCTACTCTCAACGATGGTGTTGTAGTTCAGGTGATGGGAGAGCTCTCCAATAACATGCAGCCTGTGCGCAGATTCATGCAAACATTTGTACTTGCACCTGAGGTATGCTGTATTGAGTGCTAGAGTTATTAAAGAGCTTCTGATATGTCAGGATTAATGAGGCCTGTCTGGTTCAGTGTTGGAATCTGAACGGTTAGACTGGGAAGGTAGTTTGCCACAAAATTCAGCAGTAATGTTCTGCAGATTCTGTAGGAAATTACACCACTTGTGTATGTCATAGGTCAATCTTGAATATCATAATTACAGTTATAAATATCCTAACTTTTGGCTACTAGGTATGTGCAATATGTATTTTTTCTTAAGCATTTTAAAGTTACTTTATCTTTGATTTGCCCTCCTAGCAACTGGTCCTCTTAGAGAAAAGAACTAGTAGAAAGAAGAAAATGCTTCCTGTTGTTTGAAGACATGGGTTCCAGACTTTCTTGTTGTATAAAGCACTGACTTAGCATTTGAGGTGGCTTTTTAAATAGACACCTCCTTTGAGCAAAACAGTTCACATAATTGAAAATGGTAGTGAAGAAAGGAGTGTTGCAAGATCATTTTATTTTTCAGTTTGACTTAGAGCTAAGAATGGATACTTTAGACCCCAGGAGGTTCTCGCTCCTACTTTCAGTGTTGTGAGCTATTGGAATTAAAAGCACTAATGCAACTTTTTTCTCATTGTTCCATGCATGCTTGACTTGCTAGTATGATGCGTCTTCCCCTCCCCCCCGCCAAATAGCACACTTTGTTGAAGGAGAATCTTATGTGGGAAGGATGATTTACTCAATTTGCTCTTGTTTTCTCATTATTTCAGTTTTTACATTACTGCAATTGATCCAATTCCTCCCTTTGATTTTCTTCTAGGGTTCTGTTGCAAACAAGTTTTATGTCCACAATGATATCTTCCGCTACCAAGATGAGGTTTTTGGTGACTCTGACACCGAGCCTCCAGAGGGTAAGTAGCAGGAATTTTTGAATGATTCTACTGGTATTTGTTTCTGGGTCTATACCAGCACTCCATTCCCAGACCAGAGGAAGTCTTCTTGCTAGAGAAGGCAGATCAGCATTAAGCTTTGTGTTCTTCTATTTTTTTTTTCTTGCCTGTAGTTTCCTTGCACTCCAGTAAGGAGTTGACGTGCAGATGATTGTTATTTTTCTGGCATATTCTGTTTCTATTAAAAGAACTGTAAGACTTATTTTAGCAGTTGCAGTCAGATTTGTAGGCTATAAATCTGTCTCTCTGAAGTATTTGGAAAATGTTTGACGTTGGTCAAAACTGAGCAACCAAAGTGATAGCAGCAGTATAGGGAAACGTCTGTTCCATGTCACATCTTGATAGTGCTTCCTGTGTGCTCTTCAGCAGAGACTTCACCTGCATGTTGTGGAAGATGCCTTGTGTTGGAATAGAGTACTAAAGATGTGTGTGGTGTATTTTTTCCTTTTCTAACTTCATTTAGAATCAGAGGAGGAAGGGGAGGAACCTGAAGAAAGACAGCAGACACCTGAGGCTGTTCCTGATGATACTGGTGCTTATTACGAGCAGACTGTCAGGTAATAATATCTTATTAGATGAAGTCAGATGCTCTGTAATACAGACTGTCTGTAGAACAGGTCAAATGAATTTATTGCTACTTATGATTTTCCTCTTTGACAGTCAAAAAACTTCTGTTTATTGGGCAGCTGAAACCGAAGTGCTGCTAGGCTGAACGCAGAGACTGGATTTTCAGTAGATGTAATGCTTTTGCTGCTCTATAGTGTAACAATGTGAAACTTGGGTCCCTGTGCCTTTTTTACAGATTGGCCTTGCTCTTCCCCTGAAATGTGATGTGCCTGACTTCTGTATCGGACAATTAGCATTACTTACCTGACTCAGTAATAGAAATCAAATACAATACCACCTCTTTTTCTTTCTTGCTTTTTGTGGTGCTGTCTAATAGCAATGACATTGAGGAACACCTGGAAGAGACGGCTGCAGAGGCAGAGCCTGAGCCAGAGCCAGAACCTGAACAGGAACCTGAACCAGAGGTGCAGGAAGAAAAATCTGAGCCGGTATTAGAGGAGTCGGCTCCAGAAGAGACTGTGGAAAAGAGTCCTTCTCCAGCTCCTGCTGATCCAGCTCCTGCAGTGCAAGAGGACTCCAGGGTAATGACAGCAGATGGCTCTTTTCTATGATGTGGTGGCTTCGTCAGTATGTTTGACTCTGTTTTGCAGATCATGATCCTCTCTCTGACTAGAGGAAAAATATCTGGAATTAGAAGTGTTTAAACACTTTGTAATTTTTCCACCCCTGCCCAAATTACTCTTTTCATGACTAGTTGCCTCCTTCCCATTAGTTCCTGTACAATAACAGGTAGTTGAAATTCTAGCTAGTAACTAGTTGGTTAAAATACACAAAGCCTTACCTTAGCTCCTGGTATTTGGTAGGTGTGGGAACTGAGGCAGCAGTGAGAGGCTCAGATTGTTTGTAAACAGAGCTGCTGCAATTCTGAACAGACTGCAACCAACATGCTGAATAAGGAAAAAGGGTGAAATGCGACTTTATTTCTGCCTGGGGATTTTTGTCACTCTTCAGTGTTAAGGCAAAAGTGGACAAATGGGTACTCGGGAAACCAATGCTTTGGTTAACCTTGATGTGATACTTGATCTTAGGCCACTGCTGTGTCCTATTTCAACTCTACGTAGAATTTAAATAGGGTGGAAGTGTGACTGTTGTCATTACAGTAAGTCTTTTGAATGGAAATGATTTGAAGGAGGTTGTGGGGAAAGTGCTAGTGGCTGGATCCAGAATTTCAAGTACAGGTTAAAATTTGTTACTATTATCCTGTGTCTGTTAGCTGTACTATCAGGAATATGTTTCAGAAGGATAAAAGCATCTGGAGTTGAGATACAATCTTTTTTTTTTAGACGTTTTCCTGGGCATCGGTAACCAGTAAGAACCTCCCTCCCAGTGGAGCTGTTCCAGTATCAGGAATACCACCTCATGTTGTGAAAGTACCAGTCTCGCAGGTAGGAATTCAGCACCCAGAGAAGTTCAAGTGCTAAACTGACTCTCGGTAAACTGAGATGGGGAAAAAATATGGTGAGATCTACTTGCTTATGATCTGAATTCTCAGAGACTTGAAAGACTTTCAAATTCAATGTTTCACGATAGACTTCACAAAAATGTTGTTCCTTGGCTTTTGGGTTGAAAAGGAATTGTTTCTCATGGAGGAAAACCAGAGAATGTTCATGGGAGTGCTGGATGTATCTGCTATCTAAAATGATTACACTCTCTTAACGAAAGAGGCAACTTTTCTAATTTTTTTTTCCACTGCCTGTTCATGAATGAGGTTTTGTCACGAATGAGTTGATGTAATACAATCTAGCTGCGTAACTGCTGCTGCACTTTGGGCAGACACGCTTCATTGTATATAACTGTGAATGGGGGGAGGTTGAAATTCTAACTTAGTCAAGTGATATGTTTGCTTTTAGCATATAACCCAACATGAGCTAACATGCATTTTAGTCACAGGTGGAAAGAACTAGACTTTTTTCCCCTGTATTTTCAAGTTACTTTATCAACAACTTGATAGTGAGCTCTTAAAAGCTGAACCCTACTGTTAAGTCTGATTCTTTCCTGTTAACTCCTTTTTGAATTTATACAGCCCCGCCCTGAGGCAAAGCCTGAATCTCAGACCCCACCTCAGAGACCTCAGAGGGATCAGCGAGTGAGGGAGCAACGAACAAGCATCCCACCACAGAGGGGTCCTAGACCAAGTAAGAGAAGCTACAAAGAGTAAACTGTTTTCTGCTATTGGATGGTTTTGGGGAAGTAATACAACGATTAGAGCTTTTAAAATCTCATTAATTTTGTCAGTAAGTGAATGATTTCTACTTCTGTGGATGTGGTTATTTTAGATTATCTTGGTCTGAATGTCTGGCAAGCTTTAGAGCTGAATTTCACTAGCATTCTCTTAAAGTATCTAGGTCTCTACTCAACTGTTTGGCTTCAGTTAGGTGATAAAATGCAAACAGTTACAAACTTGCTAGTGTAGAATGTTTACCTGTTTTTATATATGCGTGGATAAATAGAGTGTGTATTCTGATTGTTTTATAAGGTGCTAATTCTGACCATGGCTTTTTTGTTTGTTGTGGGGACTGGCTTTTCTTAATCAAGTTTTACTTTTCTGTTCAAGTTCGTGAGGGTGAACAAGGCGATGTGGAAACTAGACGGATTGTGAGATACCCAGACAGTCATCAGCTGTTTGTTGGGAACCTTCCCCACGATGTGGATAAAACTGAACTTAGAGACTTTTTCCAAAGTAAGTTAGGTGCTTTACTGTACTCTCGGGGTTTGGGGGTTGCAGCCATAAGCGTGGTCAACAGAGCATTCTAATGTATGACCCAAGAACTTGGCTTTTCTCTTGCAGGCTATGGCAATGTTGTTGAACTCCGCATCAACAGTGGTGGAAAGCTCCCCAATTTTGGGTTTGTGGTGTTTGATGATCCTGAACCAGTTCAGAAGATCCTTAGCAGCAGGGTAAATAAACTTCTAGTCAGTGGTTTTTGGTCTGTTAATAACAGGCAGTGTTTTTCAGATTACTCTAACAAGAAAAGATTCTGCTTGGTCCCTCTCTTGGTCCCTTTGCCCTTTCTTAAGCATCTTCATGTAGGTGGGATGTCTTTCCCTCCTATTACCAAGACTTGTGCAGCATTTGTGCAAATTGAGTCTTTTGTCATTGAAGTAGCTTGTAACAACTTAGGTGAACATGAATTTATTCATTATAGAGCCTTTTTACAATGGGAAGTTGCTGAGCTCTACACAGGAAAGCGGGTAAAAAGCTTTCAAGAAGGCAAGGTAGAGAGAGTCTGACCCTATGGACAAGTAGAATCTTGTTTGTTGAAGAGGTTGAAAGGGAGAAGCTATCCTAGTGTGCAGGTTGAAAAGAATTTCTGCTAACAGAGGCAGGAGGTACCTGCTCAGCTTGTTAGTGATTGCTAATGCGAAACGTGCACCCCATGACTGTACAGTGTGGTGGTAGGCAGTGAATCTGGATGCACCATAACAGCTGTGCAGTGTGTGTGCTTAGAACCTAGCTTTTCACCAGACGGACATCCTTTCTTCATGTCTTTACTGTACAGCAGTATTGCCAGCATATTTATGTTATTAAATTGAAAGGTAGCTTGAGCACAGATTTTTAAGCCTTGAAACTTGGTCTGAGTTTGGGATATTGCTTGTCTTTAGACACCTTTAGCTGTGGGATGCTGGCAGCTTTTGTGGCAACGCTTGATGAGTTAGTGCATATGAAGCCCAGCAGCCCTAGAAGCTCTCACAGGGAGCTGGTGATTCAAGATTGGAATGCTGATGGAGAGTTGCTTCCTTAACTGCTTTCCTACTATTGTGAACTGAGCAGTTCCAATGTGGCAAAGTGTAAAACAGGTGATCTGAAACCAGTGCTAAAAGTTGGTTGAGTACATCTGGTTGACTTTGGCCTGAATTGGTGTGGGAACAAGTAGTACAGTGACAGTGGGTCCTTAAGTCATTTCTTAGCTGCAAGCAATATGTGAACACCTTCAGCAGTGACTTAAACTCGCATGGTTGAGTTTTTGCTGAAACAAACTAGAGATGCTCACTCATGAATTCTTTTGCAGTGGGAGAGGTAGCGAAGAGCTGAGTGCCAGACTTCGTGTCCAGGGAATGCCAAAGGTGCACTCAGCTGGGGGATTTTTGGCCTTTGTTTACTTGTTCAGCTGTGCCACTTGGTGTAACTGGAACCAGAGAAGAGGATGGATGCTGGCTTCCAAGTTAGGCTTTGAATGTGTAATAAGCTTTCAAAGTTGGTGCACTCAAAGTACCCTTTCTGCAAGCCCATGTAAATGCTTAAATTATAATGGATGGGCATGGTTTTCTGAAGTAAGTGTTTTTTTTTTTTAATATAGACTTAACTTCTGTAAAAGCAGTTTAACACCTCTACCCACTTTGAACACACTAAATTCGGTTTGTAGTATCCACTGTGTGAATTGTTTTGCAAATGGGCCGAGTGCTTTGAGCAAACATAGTCCTGAAACAGCAGGGCTTTCTTCAGGATAAGCTTTGCTATAAATGAGTTTAAAAGGCTTTGGTAGACTGTTAGCTAGTGAAGCTAAACCTGATGTCTGCTACCTGATGGGAGTTTACACTGGAGTTGGTAATAAGGCTGTAACATGATGCTTTGATCTTTTTGTCCAGCACGGCTGATGGCTAGAGGAGGGCAATGTACTTCATCCTTAGATCTGTTCTATAGTCAGTTCAGTAGAAGTGAATGGCTAGTCTTTCCATTTGATGAGAAAGCATTGTGCCTGTGCCAGTGATGGATCATATTTTTCGTTTTCTTGTCTGTTACACAACTGCAGGAATAATTTGGAACAAGTGAGTCCTTATTCCTGTAGTTCTTAGATTCTTGCAGACTTCAACTTTTTGTCTGCAACGAAGTTTGCAGACTGTTGTGGTCCTGCTCATTTCTGTTCTTGCTTCAGTGAGGTTTCCCAATCAAGTGACCACTTGCTGCTGCAATTCTAAAAAATTGAGCTTGACCTAAGTGAAAGACTTCACTGAGAGTATCTGGCATTCTTCGTGCCATAAGAAAAATCAGCTGGGACTCTGCATTGTGGCAGACTGAATTGCCACATATTAATGAAAGTAGGTTACTGTTAATAGTTCGATTCCTTTTAGAAAAAGGTGTCAATGCTCAATGTTAAGCCTGAGATTGCTTTTCAAGTGTCACTCTTTCACATCTTTTTTTTTTTCATCTTCTCCAGTAAAGCACAAGACTGGAGGCATAGTTTGACTATCACCATTTTGTAGTAGCCAACAAATTTTAATTTCCTTTCATGGAGAGGAAGATATGAGACAAGGTTGCAGAAATGTGCTTGACATTGAAGAGTTGTTAATGAAAGTACCTTTTCTGCTTTTGTTGCAGCCCATCATGTTCAGGGGAGAGGTGCGCCTGAATGTGGAGGAGAAGAAAACACGAGCTGCCAGGGAGGGTGACCGCAGAGATAACAGACCACGTGGACCTGGAGGCACTCGTGGGGGGCTGGGAGGTGGGATTCGAGGGCCTCCACGTGGAGGAATGCCCCAGAAGCCAGGATTTGGAGCTGGAAGGGGGATCGGGCAACGCCAGTGAATGCATCGTGGATGTTGACATGGTGGCGCAAACCCTTTTTCCTGCAGATTTGTGAATTTCAGCCTTGGGTATCTTGGAATGTGGCCCTAGCCTGTTATAGACTGCTACGTTTGATACTATTTTGGCCCCTTTTTGTTTGTGTTATGGTTTTGTGATTATTTTTTCTAGTCCTTGTCCCAGATCCCAGCTTTGTGGAACAACGTTTTAGGAAAAGTGGATTTTAAAAAGAAAAGAACTGAATTTTCTTGTTCACCTCAAACTTACGGACTGGATTTTTTTGGTACCAGTGGTCTTTCCTAAAGGAATGTCTCTTTATTTTTTCTTTTTCTTTTTTCTCCCCCCTTTCTACTGAATTTGGGTGCATTTCAGTCAGTGGAATAATATTTCACGTGCATGTGTTCAAGAGCCTGTAGGAAAACATAATACTTGGCAAGTATTTCAAGGGCAGAAAAACAAAACTATCGATTTATCCTTTGAGGGTCATATGAACATCCTCTGGTCCGGAGATGTTGCCACTTGAAAAATTGACATTCACCTTTCTCTTTGTGGCGCTGTAAAAGTGGAATAATGGGTATCCATAGAATCTTTTTTTCTTTTGATACATGATCACGGAAAGGAATTCAAACTACTGTTTTACCACTTTAAAATTTTGGATTGTGGGATAGGTTTTAAATGTCTAGAACTTGACTCTTAAAACACTTTTCCTGAACTTGTGAAATTTTTTATTGAAATAGGGAGGTTTTTTTCATGTTTAGTTTGTATTTGTATAAAAAAAGCAAAATTGTTGTGCCTTCTATTTATCTCTCATTCCAGTCTTGGCAAATTGTTTAAAAAAAAAAAAATAAAAAAGGTCTAGATTTGCTTTATCAAGTCAAGAGTATGTTGGAGTTTTTCCAAGGGGAAGAGGTTCTTCCTTCAGTCACTAGGTTTACTAGGAAGAGGTGGTTACAGCTGAAGTTTTTAACACCTTCTGTTCATCAGTTTGTCTGTGTTTACATAATTGAAAACAATACTTTTTGGATGCAGACTTAAATAACTTTGAGGGTGGGCAGGCCCCATTACCAATGTTGCAAAAGTAGAACTGAAGCAGAAGTACTTCTGTCACGTCCTTCACAGTTCAAACTACTGTATGTAGTAGAGTTATTTTTGCAGTTTAGGCATTAATTTCATCCCCTGCTTCTGCCAGACCTGAAGTGGATGGATGGCATTTTTGATGGAAGTACAGAAGGTGCCTGTCTGTCCTGGTATTAAGAAGGATGTTGAATGCTCTCCACTGCCTCTGAAAGACGATGAAACTGAAAATAAAATACAAAACTGGGTAATTTCAATCAAAGATCTTGTAAGATTGTACTCCACAAAGCAGTATTACTGCTGTAATACGTGGTGTTAAACATCTGGATGAAAATGGCAGTTTTCAGTCTACACCAGACCTTCAGAGCTCTTGGTAATACAAAAGAGCTGCTTAATAAGTTTGCTGATGTGTGTCAGGGTTCGTTATTTCTGTTTTCTTGAGTTAACAGAACTGCTGTGCATATGCAGTATATATCTCTTGACATTTGCTTGCTTTAAAGCCAGAGCAAAGCTGCCCTTGCCCAAAGGGCAGATAGGTATTACCTGTTCCAGAACAGTAATTTTTGCCTTTTACTTGCCAAACCTAGTGGTTGAGCATGGTGATACTAAATGTTGGTAGAGTTTTGGTTTCTGTTTTATTTTAGCTTAATCTTCAGAGTTGTGTTACCTTATTTGTCCCTTCCCTCCTTACAAATGCTTCTCAGACTGATGTGCTTACAATCTATTCCTGAAGACTTAAATATCTTCGTGAATCGGAGGAGAGCGAAGTGTGACAGCAATAGCTGCGGTAGGCTCTCTCACAGCCAGCATATTGGAAATACATACTGCTTCCTCTTGTGGTGGTAACCGGTATTTTTCTAAAAACTACAAAACCCTTTCTGCATTCTTTTGTATCGGGAATGACCATGAGGTGACGGTGTGCGATGGAAGTCTTCTGTGGAATTCTGTCCTTGTTGTGTTTGACTTTGGTTCTTTTCATTTGTTGGGTTTCTGCTGTTCCTGATGTTAAATCCCAAACTACAGGAACAGATTGCACTTCAGACTTATTGAAGTGCTATTAACAAACTTTTATAGCTCTTAACCAAATCTGCAAAAGCACCCATAAGCCTGAAACACCATTTTGGTAGCGGGAGTTGGACAGTTCTGGCTTGAGAAAGCTGAAGAATGTCAGTGAAGAATATCAAAGGTGAAGTGTATGCTTGTTTTCATGTGAATCATACTCTCAATATGTTAAATAATAAAAGACCCAGAAAGTGATGTTCTTGTCCAAGCTGACAGGCAAAATAAAATATTTACCTAAAATTTTCTTGGAATGTCTTGTAAAGAAATACTTCTCAAGAGCAAGTTATGTTGACAGCATCTTGAACAAAAATGTGGAGTGACTCTTAGTATTTGCATTTTGGTTGTTCTGTGACTGGCTAATAACAAAATATGCTGAAAAGACCTGTAAAATGTTGCCATATTGGCTTTTTTGTTTAAACTTTCTAGTAGCCTCAAGCCCTTCTTGTTTCTGTGTTGACTGTGCTGTTAAAACCTCAATCTCTTGTCTAAGGTCTTTGCATGCATTAATGGTGAAGATGACTATGAAGAGGTCATGTTCAGTTTGCCTCAGCTGGCTGCAGTGAACTAGAACAGCTACAAGGCGGCTAAGCTCTCATAACCAAGGCAGTCTAACCTCTTCTGGAAAGGAAATGCTACAGGGACCTCTCAAATGAATAGGACTCCTCCGTGTCTCCCTGCTAGCACCTCTCCCTTCATTGAGACGATGAGGCAATGTTTGCTCAAGTGCTCTTGATGTCCCAGTGCTCTGCAGGGAGTAGGAGGTGGAGGAAAGTTGGTCAGACCTGTCGTGGTTTGCCTTTGCACCCACACAAGCCACGCTGACAGTGTTGGGAACAACCTTAATGGTCATTATACCTCAATGGTCTGCCCTTCTGAGAGCATGGGGGTTTCATGTATGACCAGGTGTGATCTGGCCTCTTCTGACTGATCTTAGTGTAAGACATGGAAATAAGACTGTTTCATTTACCAGTAGTATCTCATACCACCCCAATGAGAACTGGAAGTCATGCTGCCTTTGCTGCGTTTCCTTTGTTGAAGGGCATTACACAATTAACTAGGCTTAGTTACCCCCTTTTCTTGGGCAGGGACAAACTCCTGGAGTACTTCTAACTACCAGTTGACTTGCATGGGGCTGCTGTGTAAAGTTGAACTGAAATTTTTGTGTGTTCAGGACTGCAGGTGTTCTGCAGTTGAGGATTCGGGCAGGGATTGCTTGCTCTGCAGGGCCCTCTTTGCAGATTCCTCTTTTTGGGGGAAGAATTCGCTCAGAGCTGAAGCTCTAGCATTCCCGTGTGTACAGTAGCCACACAGGCAAGCGTGGAGGTGGTGAGCATGCTACTGAAAGCAGGGCTTGGAGAGAGGATTTACTCCTGGAGTAGGAAACAGCCTGTGTGCTAACGTGCTGTGTGGTAACAGCGAGCTCTGACTTGGATCTGAATGAGAAACATTCTTCAGCAGTGTGACACGGGAAGATTGTCCTTTAGACCTGGCAGCCTGCTTTCCGTGGTGAGAAAGGGTGGCTCTGGGTGCAGGTACGAAGATTTGGAGTTGTTCTCTGCAGCTGCTGATTCTGCATCTCTCGGAGGGACGTCGTCTTTTTGAACAAAATGTGGGTTTTAATTGCTTCTCTTCCTTTCCACACTCCTGCCTGGGGCTAAGAGCACAGGGCATGCTAGCAGTTTCCCCGAGTTGTGCATGCTTTAGGAAGAAGTAATTATCTTGGTGATTATTTCATTTCCCAGCAGTACCATTCTTACCCTGGCTGGTAACTCGACAAACTGCTCTCCTAAGATCTTGATAATCTTGTTTGCATGTTGTGTGGAAGATGGGGCAAGGGGCTTTGTTAATAGCTTAGCTGGGTATGAGACATGAAACAATTAAAATGCTTTCAAACACCACCATTCCTTAAAGAGAGCAGATTTCAGAGTAATGGTGTGTTCTCAGAATAGATTTGAAGGGTGGGATGTTGCCCTTCTGTTTTCTGACACAAAATGCCACTTGCCAAGCCAAGTGGGATCTGCTGTTCCACTGATGATATTTCAAACTTGACAAAGCACCTGCCTGTGGAAGGAAAGATACTTTATCGTGTCCATCTTCGAGATTCAGCGTGAGTGGCAGTCCTTTAACATACTGAAATGTCATTTTGGGTGTCTGCACCAAGGTCAGTTCAGCTACCAAAGAATTTTAAGGCTATGTATTAAATAATGCCGTGTCCTAGCTTGCAAAATGGTACATGAAATATGTTTGGTTTTTGGACCCTAGGCCCAAACAGCTAAGCTCCTTGCCAGAACCTGTTTCAGCTTGCATGAGAATTTAAGGCATAGTTTGGCTCTTTAGAGTGTACTGCTGTTCTTTGGTGTCTGATTTTTAAAATCCGGGGCATTGTAAAGACAACACAAACACAACTTTCTGTTTGGGTACCTGCCATTGCTGTGTGACAGACCAGAGCCCCTTAGAGGTGTTTCGTACAGACCAGAGATGTGATGCATCCCTCTTGATCACGCTTGCGGAAAACGTGGTTCTGCTGCCTGGACTTGATCTCGAATCCCGGGGAAGGCAGGCTCACTGTGTTAGCGAACGGTGTTAGCCTTGCGAGAGCCTGAAACAGTAAGGAGCGGTTCAGAAGTCTGAATGCTAGGGCTCCCTCCGTGCTACGAGGCCGATATCGCTGCTGTTGTAGGAATTCCTTTGTGGGGTGGAGCTCACGAGGTCGTAGATGGGAGAGAGGATTCTTCAGAATAAAAGGCTTAACAGTAAAACTGGTCTTTTGCCTTATTTTCATGAAATGTTACGTTAGCACAAATGCACCGGCAGCGTGGGGCGCAGCATGGGACCTGTGGCACTAAAAATCCATGGAGAGAATTTCAGAAAAATCTTTATTTTTTTTTAATTGGAATCAGCATGAATGTATGATTCAATAAATATATTTTATATACATATAACAGCAGAAACTTTACATGCCGTCTTCAAACTGCTGAAATAGAACTTCTGTTGTAAAATTTTTTTTACAAGCCAGAAAAATATTCTGCCCCTGTTTCTGTGTGGTCATGCAAATTGTATAAGTTACAGGTTTATTTCATCATGATGTAAAAATGCTGCTTTTAAGGAAGCAGTTGCTTTGCACTCTGACCAATGTAGCAAAATATCCTTAAATGGAGTGTAAGGCCATACCAATTTTGTGTATGTATATATTTATATATATATGTATGTATAATAAATTCATCTAGAAAAGAGAGGGAGGTCCCTTTTTAAGGTGGATAGGGAGAAGACATGTAAGCACTTCGTGATTAAGCTAGTTTATTCTTTTTGAAGAATTTTAATGTCCTAAGTTTTAAGCATGGGTACCACACTTTATATTCTGTATTTCTCTAGTCCCCCCTCTGTTCTTGAGGGGAGAATAGTATGAAAATTAATAAGCATTGACTTTTTCCATTATTTTCTTTCAGACTTGTGTTGTTAGTGAACCAGTAGAGGTACTCAGAGAGCACTTCTCTCTCCTTACCTTAATCCAGTGATTAATTCTAACCCTGTGAATACTTTTCCAAGTATCTCCTGTGAGATATTTTAGCACCCACCTTGCAAGGAAGAAAACTAAAACAGCTGAATATGAACTATTTCAATGCCTGTTTTAAAGAAGTTTATTTGAAGTTAAAGGGAGATGAGTTTTGTCCTCTTTAACAGCAGCTGCCTCTTTTTCCTATGCTTGAGAGTTGATTAAACTGGGGCAGTTTTAATGCCACTGCTTCCTTTGAGGTCTCAATAAGATTGAAGAATGAAAAGAAAATGCTCTGGCCTTGTTGCCAGTCACCTCCTGATTAAGAACAAGCTTGAGAGAATATCTGTGTCCTGATTTTTTTTTTTTTAACAAGCACGCAAAAAAATTGCTGAAGCAGTTCAAATCTGGATTCAGTATTTACAAGAGCGTTGCTAAATGGGCTCGGGTGGATGGGCACGTCAAGAGGGTATCATCTTCAGTGGTCTGTCTTGCCCCTTTGCTGAGGTCTCGATCTGTGTTGGCAAACCCCCTGTCTTTACCCCGAGCTCCGCTAGAGAGTGGAGGGTGAGTGGTGTTGCCCTGCGTGGGGGACGGGGACTGCTGGCGGAGCCATGGGGCAGCCAGCAACGCTTTACACTGCGGCTGCTAAACCCAGCCCAGCTCATCTGTCAGAGCCCTTGGCTGTCCCTGGTATAAACAGTATCAAGCTGCTGTTGTGTTTTGGAACAAATGAGCTTTAGTAAGTCAAGCTTTGGAAACAAAGATTTTCTTCATACAAATGGCTTACGGATGGGAGAGAGACAGAAACTAGGATAAAACAATGCTACTACTTAATAGGCTTTTTTCAAAAGTTTTTGGGAGGTATTCTTCCTAGATACCAGATTTTTGGGGGTTTGACCAGTGATTTGGATACTTCTGGGAAACTGAGACAATGTTTGTTAAGGACACAAGGAAAATGCTCTCTCTAGGTGCTGAACTGTTCCCACTCCTATTGATTTTTGTGTGTTTTCAATTAGAAAGCATTCCTGCTGTGTGTGTTTGTATCTCCCCCTCCAAAGTAAGACCAAATGTGCAATGGTTGTCCTGAACAGAAATACCTTAAGTATTTTTATTGTTCTTCTAAAGATAAATTCATTTACAAAACAATGTAAATGGGTGTGCGTTTATAGTTAGAAGGGAGAAATTCCTGGGTCCTCCCCTCCTTTTTTTATATCACTTACATGTAAGTTTTTCATTACTCCTCATCTCAGTTTTAATATAATAAGCATGATATGCTGTACACTGTGGTGGCATGTGAGTAGACAACACAGTCCATAAAATGTCACTGTCCACAATGATGTTATGCCTGCTTATGGCTGTCGTTTGATCTCGGGTGGTTACAAACAGCTGCTTGGGACAGGCTTGTGCATCTTCAGGATTCAAACGCTGCTTCCAGAATGGGGTTCACCGATGCTGCAGGAATGGTAAACTGCGATGAAATGCACTGTGACCTTTGCATGTCAGGCCATTTTTGGGTGAAGTCCTTAGTGTGTTGCTTCATCTTTGCATCTCTCTTTAGATCTCTTAATTCACTGAAGGTTTACTGTATCTCAAACGCACGTGTGAATGGCTTTTAGCGCAATTGCCTTCTGTTTCAGTTCTTTTGAAACAGTCATCTCTTTCCTGCAGCTCAGCAAGTCCATGAAAGAAGAGGTGAGCTCTGGCCGTGATCAGCGCTGTCAGTATGTTGTGGCCAGGCTTGGGAACCACACAAACTTATCTTTTTGCATATGAATTCCATTTCACAGTAGGCTTGAGATGCTCCAGGCGGTGCATTTTTCAGGATAATTAATTCCACATGCATGTGGTGAGTTCAGTCACTTGGCCTTTGTGCCTTAATGTCCGTGTCACCTCGTACGCCTCTGGAGTCAGCCCGTCTCTCCTGACCCACCGCACCAGTCGCAGGGAGTGCAGCGCTGATTGTACAGTGAGGTGCTCTGACGTTGCAGTGAGCAGCAAGATAGAGCTCAAAGGCAGAGTTCAAGCACAACAGATCGCTCTTCCCAGCGAGGGGAAGGTGGATTACACACCTGTCTCTCAGATTCTCACATAAACATTAAGGTCCCAACAGTGATGTTATTTCCCAAAAATTCCAATTTAGATACTCCCAAAGCTGACAGATACCCAAACTAACCTGCTGTCTTGACCTGATTTAAGGAGGGATGGATCAGTCATGGTTTTGAAATGCATGTGCCTTTCAACTGCCCTGTCAAGCTTAGCAACTGTGCTCAGTGCTGGAGGACTGTGAAGAGGGCATCGACCTGGGGGTGGAGGTGCTGTTTTTACAGTTCTCCATGTTGAGAAGGTTACCTTAGGGATTTGTCAGCTTGGTTCATGCTGCTTCCGAGCTTATTTTTCCTGCTTACTTCTGATCTAACCCTGGAATTGGAAGAATGCAAGTGTTTTGGACAGAAACATATGCAGGTTTGGGAAGAGGGGGACAGAAAGGAAGCAGTACAAGTTCATTGTAGGCAGAGCCGAGTGTTTCAAAGCCCTTGTTCAGTTCTTCCCCCAGCCTAGGCAAGCGTAAGGTAAAGAACTTGTGCTCCCTTCTGTGAAGATTTTGCTGGGTCAGCCTCTAGCTGAGCATTTCTTGTAGTGCTGAGCTCTACTGCTGTGACCAATAGCACTGGTCACAGTTACTTAAACAAAATGGTAAGGAGAGGATTTAACAATAACTTACTTCATTAGTGGTGGGGTTGGTTTTTTGTTTGTTTTTTTTTTGTTTGTTTGTTTTAATTTTTTTATTTTTCTTGATAAAAAGTGGGATTAATGGCAAGCGGATGCATGCATCTGACCAAGGACTTGCCAGGATTGTTCATGATACACCTGCCTGTGAAGGATGTACCGGTGTCCCTCACCTTAGTGCACGGTTGTTCAGTGAGATGCATTTCCAGCACTGTTCTTATGTTACAGAGGCTGCCCCTTCTCCACTTCATTTCTTTATTTACTGGTTTCTTGAGCTTTGTTTTTAGAGGTGACACTGCCCATGCTGTACCATACCTCTTCCTCCATGGGACAAGTCAAGCCTCATGAATTCTCCTTCCAACCCCTCAAAGAACAAGCAGCAGTATTTAAAGTCTCAGCTCCCAGGAGGACCACACGGACCAGGGTTGCAGTTGTGACTGCACTTACTACAGTGAGGAGTAAGTACATCAAGCTCCTCTGCCTTATCTGAGTCTTGATCTGCTCCTCCTTTCTCATCTCTGATCCACGCCCTCGCTCTACTCTTGGGTAGGGAGCTGAACTTTTAGGACTCCTCTATTTCTAACACTGCAGCCCTGGAGGAGCAGAGCTGGCCTAGAAGCTGTGGTCACAACACAGTTGTGGCCATCTGTGGCCCATCGCAAGCTCCAGAGCTGACCCCGCTCCTCAGGGGCTCGTGTGTTCGTTCTTTAGCCCATCACAAGCAACTGTGATGAGGCTACTCTTAAAAACGTGTAAGTGCATATCCAGGAGAGGTGGCTAAGGCACCGCCCTTGGCATAATCTGTTCAATATTGCATAGTTTTAGTTCAATAAAGGTCAGTGTTTGGGGATTAGGTGTCAAGCAAGAAATACTGAAGCCCAAGCCCCAATTATGCTATCGTTGGAAGTAATGGCCTGTTGATCTCCTCAGGGCTATGACAGGGCAATGCTGACTTAAGCAACACTGCTATCAGGCCTTCACTATAATTGTGACTGAGGGTGTTTTCACTGCAAGGTTGAGTCAGGCTCGAACCTGGAGCTGTAATTTAGTGCCCAAATTCTGTGGTGTGCTCAACCCAGGCCAGCTGGCTCAGCTGGTCTGCAGCCTAAAGCTTGATTCATGTTTTTGTTGGACAAGTAACCCAGTAGTGCCCCAGCATCGCCAAGTGCCTAAATAAGGCAGATGTGTCCTCCTACAGACCCACTGGGGAAGGTGATTTTGGCTTGCTACAGTGCTAACAATCCTGCAACCAGCTTCCCCAAAGCCTTAGCAGCAAAAGCTACTTGTGAGCTCTGTGCCCCTCAGACCTGGCAGCTCCAGGCCAGTTTTACCTGTCCCTGCTTGTGCTAAGCTTGACTCACCTGCCATAGCAATGACACTTGCAGCTCTAAGCCAGAGCACGTAGTTAATGACGGTACCTCATGCCCCAGCCAAGTTCTCTGGGTAGGTGAAGAGGGTGTCCTTGTTTGGCTTAAGCTACTTAGGGAATTCAAGTGGCAAATCTATAAATAAAAGCCAATTTCAAGCCAGGCTGATGGCTTATTTATGGTGGTATCATCCTACGCCCAGGAAAAGACAGATAATTTTATAGTGGAAGCACCAACATACTTGAACCTCAGGCTGGGAACAGGTCGTAGGGTTTGGTATCCTCTCTCCTTGCTGAGAACTACCGCTGGTCCCTCTCCCTTGTGCTTTTTGTGGATGGCTTCTTAGTGTTGGTAGGAGTAGTGGCAGCACTAAGCACAGCCTGCAAGGCCCAGCAGTGATGCTTTGAGTGCTGATGGGATTGTTAAGCCAACACGAAGCCATCCCTGCCTTCCCCCAAAGTGGCAACATCCCCTTGTGCTGAATCTGTTCCCCATGCATGCACTCTCCCTGTGCGTGGCCTGGGTCAAACCCTGGCTAACCCATCTCCAGCACTGCTGGGAGCCGGCCCTATCCCAGGATGGGCTTCAGCACTGTCTATAATAGACCCAGGAGCAGAAATATCACAAACATAAGACTCCCTTACAATTTCTACTTTGAAGCCTGGCAGTAAAGTGGACGAGGACTGCAACTTAGGTTTGATTGACTTGATGGTCGTGATTACTTAATACAATCTTGTAATTCCTGCTGCCAGCTTTGACTCTTGCATCATACCTGTTAGCACTGTCTGCCTTGAATGCCAGGAGAAGACAGTGATGTGGCATGCAAACAAACCTCTCCTATTGCTTTTCCTTTTCCTTCCCCTTCTCTTCTAGTCTATGAGGATCCTCATTTGATAATTTAACCAGTAATTTCCTCGGCTAGGTGCTGAAATCATCCCTCTCTTTATAGACTGCCATGTGGTTTGTCTCCTTTTCCATGTCACAGTACCAGGAGCTGTGACCCTTTGCTGGCAGCATGATGCTGGGACAAGATGACAGCGTGAGTGAGGGCAGAGATGAACCAGGAAAGCTGCAGACCCTACAAACGAAAAGGTCAACCTTCCTGTGCATGGGACGCCTGCTGCAAGGGAGATCACAGGTTGGGATTCCTCACCTGGCTCAGCCTGTGCTTCCCATTACGAAGCTAACTCCAGTATCTCCAGTCCAGGCTGTGCCCTTCAATGTTCCCTCAGTGTGGGATCACCTGAGGGCATCACCCAAGGGCTGCTCATCCCAGCAGTTCTCAGAGGAGAATGACTCACCTGGCGCAAGCACCAGCGGCTCCCCATCAGCTGCAGGCAGGGCCTGGAGTAGCTCCCAGCAGACGCCCTGTGCAAAATGTGCAACAGCTTCTTATGCGTTGCCTGGTTCACAACAGCTTATTTCTTCTAGGGCCCTGTGCTACACGCCACAGTAGAAGGAGACTGGGAATATAAGAACCTGATTTCCGATAAACAGATGCTCTACAGCTGGATCACTGAAAAACATGGAGCCCTACAGGGATAATAGCCAAGAAGTCTGCCTTCTCTCTGACTTAAGCTGCTTTGCTTTCACATAGAGCACAGTCAAAAAAGACCTTGTTGGCCACCCTCCCGTTCCCCAGCAGTCCTCTTCATGTGTGCTTTGCTATGAGAGCACTTCCCTGGTAACTCCGTTACCCTGCCTGCTTTGGAGGAATGGTTTTATTCACATATTTTGATGTGTATTTCCCAAGACACCCATCTGTGCCAGGCCCTTCAAAGGTTGCAGAGCTGAGGAACTTAGCACCATAGAAATGAAAGTTCAGGTGGTGAAAGAAGGGAGATGAACACAGAAAAATGCAGTATACTTGGATGAAGTAAGAGAGCTGTGTAGAGTCATTTGAGCAATAGACGTGCAACTGCCTTTAAGAAATAATCTTTAAGGAGAAGGAGATGAGAGGATGGGAAGACTTAAAGGACCTGAAGTAATTCTGAAGATGCTAAAATTAATGAATATTAGCTTCTGCTTTGGTGCTCATCCTAGCACCCTGAAGAACAATCAAGTATCTCAATTTTCTATTTAAATAGTATACTGTCTCCATACAAATGATTGAAATCTATTGAAGCAGGAGCAGCACAAGATACCCCCTTTGAGAAGCAGACTGGAGAGTGTCCGCTGCTTTCTAGCAGGGAAGGGATCAGATACTTCTTTCACTAAACCGGTGTCTGTGGGATGCTCCAGCAGGGCAGGACCTGCTGCTTGCAATTACCCAGACAGGAGATGCACAATGTCCAGCTGGCAGGCAGCGACCCCAGGCCTGCAGCCGTGCTGGTAGGATGGGGTTTTGAGGGAGAAGGGGTCCATATTGCGTTATCTGCTGCTGTCGGTAGCAAGGTTTTGGAGTAAGGAATGGGGTATTGAAAGAGATTGTCTGTCTTTGGCACAGGGATGAGAACTATGCTTTATTAAGGAATGGTAGTACAGTACAAAAATATGATTGTATAAAATCTGTGAAAAATATGGCACCATTTAAAATAGCCTTTTCTCCTTTCATATGTTCCTTTCTTTTTAAAAAATATATATTGTAAATACTTCTAATCTTTTTTCCACTAGCATTAGGAAACCAAGCAAGATCTTAAAATTACAGTTGAGATAAAGGACAACCAATAGCATAATTTGAATTGTCTTGGATTTGCCTTAAAATTAAAGATCTTCAGAAGAGGCAGAAGAAAAAAAAAAACCTTCAGAAAAGTCGGGGGGGGGGGGGGGGGAAGTTTCTGTTCACAGGACATGAGAATATTCAGCATTTGAAATTGTTTGGTGCTTTTAGGAACAAAGTCCCCCAGCCCTGACCGGCAAAGGCTTCTAGGACAGGAGGAACGAGGGCACTACCAGACCCATGAAGCGATTGACCCTGCCTGCGTGTTTAAAGGCAAGCTGGTGCTTTGCCAGGGTCAAGGCTGAGCCTTGCAGTCTGTAGCGCACCACATGCTTACTGGTCTGTCCTGGACCCTCTTCGACACCTCTCTCAGATTTCCATGGTACTGGGATCTCAGATGGAAAGCTGCTTTAATCAGGAATTAAAGTGGGGGAAAACTCATCTACTTGACCAAAAAATAGTAAGTTTATCCTACTTTTTTTTTTTCCTTTCCACAGTTATATTTATATATAAGGAAAAATAATTCCTGCTCATGAAGTGATACATTTCCAGCAACATTTGGAAATAACATTGTTTGGGATAAAACTCTGTTTTTCCAAAGAGTCCAAGTGAATTAGGACCTTATTTTCTTTCTTTACTGACAGACAGGCTGCTGTCTATTTTATTCAGAGGTTTTGCTTCTGAGTGTCATTCTAAACAAGAGCTAACAATTACCAAGTTAAATTCCGTCAATATGCCTGGAAGCTACCCTGCAATATCAAGTCCTGTACGTTCTTACTAATAAATACACTTTCTGGTACATTAAAGCAGCCTGCTTTGAAGATGAGATAGGTTATCAAAGCAAGTTCTGTTGCAACACAGAGACTAAACACAGCCTAGTACAGATAGAGGAAAAATGTTTGATTTTGAAAACTGCACAGACTTGCCAGGAGCTCCTAGGACAGTCTAAGGTCTTGTCTATGTGGTGAAACTGTCTGGCAGGACGTCTGTGGGACAGCTATCTCAGCACCGTCAGACCTTTGCCAAGACCCCAGCGTATTCCATGTTGGGATGTGAGTGCTGCTCGTTGTCACCGTGCAGGCAGCCCTGGGGCTGGAAAATGGCCTGAATGGAAACTGGCTGCTTAATGAAGAGAAAATAACGCTGCTTATGGTGAGCATCAACCGTGCCTAGTGCTTGGCAGAGTCGAACTGGATGCAAAGGCAGGCTGGTAAGCGTGTAATTCTTATTTCAGTCCCTAAACTCCCATGGGCTCCACTCGCAGCTGAAGTGCTTCTGTATGAGCAGGAAACACAAGCATCTTTCTGATTATTTCTAGTCCCTAATTTGCCTTCCTCTGGCCTTATTCAGTGCCAAGAAGTGACACTGGAGCTCTAGTGAAGCAGTAATTGCGAGCTTATCTGCTTCTCCAAGCAGTAGGGCTAGGATGAAGATGGGATTCCTCTTTGGTCTCGAGACCCTTCTCTAAGCTGGAGCAGAACAAAGTGAGGTGGGAACATATTCCTTCTCCTTGCTCTGGTCTTGCCCTTGGGATGTAGGATCAAAACTCACTTGGGTGGGAGGATGGTGCACGGGATTTGTTAACAACCTACAGTCAACTCCTTAGAGCAGCTCCAGTTAGGAAGGAAACCTGCAGATGGCTGTGCCCTGGTGAGCCACCCCAGGTAGCCTGGGGAGCCTGAGAAGTGGTGTGAACCACGACCAAATTGCCCAGCTCCTAAGTGCAAGGTCTGGGCATCAAGGCGGGATCTTTTTTGCCCAAATGACAGCATTTTGCGGTTGTTCCCCTGCGTGAGCAAGGAGCTGCGGTGCGTGGGCTGCCAAGCCTCTGCCCTGCTGCCGGGCAGGGAGGGGAATTCCCTGGATTTGCTCTTTCATCTCAGACAAAGGATGCGCCGTTTAAAGCAATTGCACAACCCACTGTTGGCACGACCGGCTGTCGTGCATGCAGGGAGATTTCAATAATTCAGCAAGCAAAACCAGAGCCAGCAGCAGATTTGGGCTCCAGCCAAGGCTCGGAAAGTTGTCCTAGCATCAAATAACGGTTCTGCTTGACAGGTTGAGATCTCTCTCCTTGGGAAAGCGCTGTCTGCTGGGGAAGGAGAAATCCTCATCCATGGGTTTTCTGCTGCTCTAATAGAGGGAAAGGGGAAGGGGCTGATGTACTGGTTCACACTGGTATCGCATGACCTTTCCCTGTCTCAGTGGCGCAAAGGGAGTCAGAAAGCTAGGTGGCCTTTGCCAAAACATTAGGAAATATTGCCGTTTACCCTAGTCCACAAAGTGTCATCATACTTTTTTTCTTTTCTCTCCTTTTTTTTCCTTGTTGTTCTTCTCTTCTCTTTCTTTCTTTCTTTCTTTTTTTTTTTTTTAATAAAGTGTATTTAGTGCTGGTGAAAGGTGCTGAATTGGCAGCCTTGGAGATGGGTGTCCCTCTGCCCAGCCTAGGAGAACCCCGAGGCTTTCTCTGGGCTTCCTCCTCTTGGCACCGACCCTGTGCTAGGACAGCCTGCAGGTCCCTGTGCTCCACTGCCCTTTCCCATAGCTGCCTCTTGCTGCACTGGTTGGGACACCCATGGCTGAGCATAGGCTCCCACCTCCCATCCCAGGCTTGGATGCTGCTGACCTGGGCCAGACTGGAACTAACAGTGCTGGAGGGCACTTTGCTGTGAAATGCTCCAGCTGCTCTGGGCAGCGCAGCTTCTGCAAGTGGGAATCTGTCTGTTCCTGGAGCAAGATCATATCTGCAGCCCAGGTTGGCTGTGGTCCAGTCCTGAGCGGGAGAGGGGGGAGAGGAGGGAGAGTCGAAGCACCCCTTGGGTGCCACTTGTCTCTCTGCCTTCATTTAGTGCCTAATCCAGACCTGACCCCAAGTGCTTCAGTGCAGACTGATTGTCTCTTCCTTCAAGCTCTCTTTTCCCCGCCTCCCTAAAGTGCAAATGAACACAACTGAATCACTCCGGGTGCTGCAGCCCAGCTCACGCCCAGGGTCCCGGAGAGGCAAGTGGGACATCAAGCTCTTGCCTTGCCCATACCAGCCCCAAGCCAGGCTTTCAAATAACTCCCTGGAGGCATTTGGTGCGTCCCCCCTCACCCCAAAATCCAACACCAATCTGTGCTACCACTTGGCCAAAGGGAAACCCTTTTGCTCACCCATTCCAACCTCCCTCCCTCCCTCCCTCCCTTCCTCCCTCCCTTCCCTATCCCCACCAAACTGTGCCAGCCTCCCCCAGGACTCTGCTGGGCAGCAGAGAGGGGCAAAGCAGCCTGCTCCATCTTCCCATCCACATTAAAGCTAAATGAAGCACCAAAATAGATACAAAAATAGAGTTTTGGGTCCATTGGCCCAGCTTTGCTATTAATACTCTTGCTATGAAATGTCTGAAAATAAGAGCCACTCTCTCTGTACACACCTTCCCCCCACCCACCCCTTACTGACAGTATTGCCATTTGCCCGATCCTATTGCAAAAAGGCATGAATATGCCTGTTCTCAATATAATTTCTGCTTTAACTCATCCAACGCTTCCATCCCCCCATTGTAAACAAACATAGCAGAAAGGGGTTTGGGAAAAAAAAAAATCCTTCATCATTTCTAGTGTTCTGAATAATATTTCTGACTTTTGGGACTCAATTCCTGACAGGTCATTTAAAAGGACAGAAGGTACCTGTGATTTCTGATGAAGGCCCTGATGTCCTTCTCAGGTGTCCCATTGGATGCTCTCTGATGGGGATGAGAGAGATAATGTATTTGCTTTCCTCTATCCAAAAGTCACAAAGTGTTTGATTGGCAAACCCGTGACTAAAAGAAGTAAATATATAAAATAAACAACAACCCGCAGCCTCTTTCTTAAGTTTCCCCGTCTATCCAGTTTTCAAAGTGCAAAACCTAGAGAAGCATAGAATGATTTTCTTGTTTTTTGTTTTTTTTTTTTTCCTTTCCCCTTTTGTTAGGGCTTTTTTCCCCCACGTGCTTGACTGGTATGGCCTTTCTATAGCAAAAGTCAGATAAAGCATAATTGCGGTCATTTCTGCACATGGAATTATGAATCATTCCAGTGACTTGAGAATCTAAGCTGTTAATAGGCTAAAAAAAGGATTTTTTTGTTTATCTTTTTTTGATTTTTTCTGTTTGCATTATAATTAAGCATGAATATATATTAATATATTACACTGCTTGGATTGCAGCTGGAGCAATCCAAACCTTCCTATGCCGTAAAACTAACCCCCACCCTGCACTCCCTGGTTTAAGAGCTTTTTCTCTCCTCCCTGTGCCAGTTATCCTCAGTTCACATGATTAAAAGTCCCTCCCAGCCCCCCTCCCCCTTTTTTTTTTTAGTAGATATTGCCACATTCTTAAATTCATGCATTGCTGCATTGCTATTGCACATATATAAAGGATTGCTCGCTCCCTCCCAGCTGCTCCCCTTCCCTCACTGGTTGTGCACGTCCTCTCTGCGGACGATCTTGTAGATGATCCAGTAGAAAATGTTGAAGATGAGGAATGCCATAGGGAAGCCGATGCGTGAGATCTTGTCGATCTTCTTGGCTCGCTGAATGAAGAGCTTTCGCATCTCCTCGGGGGAGCGGGACGGCGGGGGGACCGGGTTGGCCGTGTTGTTGTTGTTGGCGCCCTTGACGGAGATGCCATCCTTGGCTTGTAGGCAAGCTGGTCCCATCCCGTAGGCAGTGAAGTTGAACCTGCCTTCACCAGCATCGTCCTCCTGAAACAGATTCAGCATGGGACTCTACTTAAAATGAGATATAGCCAGTGCACCCTTGCTATAAGGCTCTCCACTGACAGCTTCCTGCTCTGTAAGGGAAAGACGCCTCCGTCACGCCCCGACCTCAGCACCCTTGGACAAACCCTCTGCTCTTGGGAGATCAGCCTTATAGAGGGGTGCCAGCTGCGTGATGCACAGATGCAAATCAGGGGATCCAGGCACCCCACAGAGAACAGGAATGACTTCCACCCCACCGGTGTCTTTGACATACTTGAACGGTTTGTGGTACTACATTCATTTGTCCAGTTGCATCCCCTGTTTTGCTTCTGCCTCTCCCTCCCACCCCGCTCCTATCAGCACCTTCTTTGCTTTGCCTGTGCTGTATCAGCTCGCCCAGAAGGAGTGGGCTCCATGTAACTCAGGTAGTTGAAGCCACAGCATGAGACTTCCTACAGAGTTACATGGATGTGCAGGAGCCGAGACCTGTCCAGGAAAAGACCTCTGCAGGCAGCGTGCAACCAGCCCTCAGCTCGCCTGCCCACGGGACCCCCCCTAAGCCCCACAACCCCTCCCCACAAGCCATCTTTTAGGTGAGGAGCAGAAGTGCCCTTCTGCGGGTCAACGGTAAGATATGGCTGCTTGGGCTAATTCCAATTATTGAGCAAGAAAAAGAATTTATTTTCCAGTCTAAAGACAAATGGTATTGATGTTTTTTGGTGGAGGCCTTGCAGGCTTCTCTGAACAATTTAGCCTTATTTTATTGAACATGGGGATATAATCACAGGGAAAACCAAGTTTGGCCAAAGTAATACAACCAGTAAGTTTCAGAGGCAGGATCAGAAACCCAAGTCTCTTGACTACAGGTCACTGAGGCTAATTGTTAGACCAATGGCAGTAATTATCTGTCATGGAGGCTGATCCATGCTGTGTCCCCCAGTGCTGACCTGTGTCCCCCAACACTGACCTACCAGCCCCCTCCCTCGCAACCCGATGTGCCCTGCTGCCCCTTCCTCTCTTCTTTGCAGAATGCCTTTTCTGGATGGCCCCTGTATCGAGCAGGCAGCTGTGTGGGATGGAGGCACTGTGCCAGGGGTCTGGGGTGGAGGAGCAGAAGGAAGAGCATGCTGGTATATCTGAGCAAAGCAAAACAACCCAAATAAAACCAAGCCTTCTTTGGTTTTGGTTTATGGGTTTTTTTTGGGGGGGGAGGGTGGCAAGCTGGTGAGTTGTGTAACCTACCAGCAGGCTTATTTGTCTCAGAGTCCTGGCTGAGACAAATTTGCAGGCCTTTGGATAATTCTTCCCTGCTCTGGTTATGTCCCCTTGGTGTATCTCTGGTCCCTGGCATCTGATACTTGACAGTCCTTAAATGTCTTTGCCTCCTAACAATGCCTCTGCAAGAAGGCAGTGCTCTGGTTGGGGAAAATGAGGCATGAAAAATTAGGACCCAGCTGCTTTCAGGGCTGGATGAGTCCAGGTGCTGAATACCTAGTAAGAGACACCTTGTGAGCTAGGAGTCCAGGTTCACAGAAACTCTTCTCTTGGCTCTCTTGGAGAGAATTTTTCAGTTAAAAGGCTGATTTTCTGATGACAGGAGATGCTGGGGTTCTGCTTTTCAGACGGCCAGAATCTGCACTGCGGATGAGGCTCTGGCAATGAGGGTGGATGGGGACCTGGAGGAGTACAGGCAGCAGGAGCCACTTCTGACCCTCCTGCGGCGCTGCTGGCTGAGCCCTGGGCTGCACCAGGGGCTGCGCCTGGGGGGCAGTGGGGACCGGCATCCCTCGGCTCTGGCACATCAGGGAGTTTTGCAAAGGTTCACTCTCATCCCTAACTTGTCCCCCTTTCCTTAACTGCACTCCTTTGTGCAGCTAATAACGTGTGCATGGGCTCCAAAAGCCTGGCTTTCTGAGATGCTCAGAGTTTATAGACCTTCTCATCACATCTGTATTACGGGGGTTCAGGTAAAACTGCTTCTGCTTTTCTCTGGTTGTACAAATACATATGCACTGACACATGTCTGGTTTAGCCTAAATCACTTAGTTCTCTAATTTACTTGATTTTTTTTCTCTCCTCCTTGCTGAGGGGCCACCGGCTGTTTTCTGTGGCTGATTTGTTTTGTGTGAGTGCTGTACCCAAGACAGAGAAGATAATGGTGCCTTTTTCAAGGCACCGTATCAAAGGAGAAGGGCAAAGGCATCACCAGCCACACTGGGGCTGGCCTCCTTGGGCTGGGTCTCCAAATACGCTCCAAGTGGGTCTGATGATGGTGTCATATTAACCAGACTGGTCCTTACCTCCAAGGGACAGTAACTCTCCCTTGCCATCACAGTCCCTACATCTCCCCATGCCAGGATCTGTCTGCTTCAGTAAATACAGAGTAATGGGTTCAGAGAGAACTGTCTAGTTGCTCTTTCTAGTCTAGTCCTCCCCCTTTTTCCAGAGGGAAGGACGTAAGAGGTGGCTCAGAAATGGAAAGGGCCAGTTGAAACCTGGCAACAGATATTTATTGATTTGATTGCTATTTTTTAGAGAGGAAGAAAGACTCTTAATGATGAGAATAAGCTAGAACCTTGCACCTAACTGAGGAAAGTAAGAAATGGATTTGCCTGGGTTTACTTGTATTAATGCCAGACCGTGGCACATTGTCTGGCGCCTTGAGCTGTGAAGAATGGCTAGCAGGTTTTGATTTGGGCAGACCTAATAAATGTGGCCATGGGCTGGTCCTCTCCCCAGCTGCTTCCACCAGCATGGACCACTGCAATATCTCACTTATTTTTTAGCCTGGCATGTCATACCTAAACCGTGCAGGGCTACCCAGACAAGTCAGGACATCGGGACAGAGCAATTAGGTTCTTTGACAGCTGCACTAATCCATTTGCATATTTGCAGTCAGCTCCTAGTTTTCTGATGAGCCTGCAAACCTTGTTCATTTTGCTTTTGCAAGTGTTTTTGTTTATGTTTTGTTCCAATTAAATTGCTGTGAGATTGGGCAGGGATTGTAATAGCAGCCTTGTGTTCAATGGAACATCTCTGGCAAATATCTTTTAAACTCATCTGTATATTAGTGGCTTTTTTCTCCTTATTGTTTTATCAACAGAGCGATCTGCGTACAACAGCATGGATCCAGAGACAGGATGTCTGAATCTAGATGAAGAGATAAAAGCACTATGAGGCACCCATGCTGGGTCGTTTTAGCTTTGGCTCTATTAAGCAGGCTGTGTCTTCTGAACCAAAACTGCGTCAGTTGATTTTGAGATCGCAGGGTCTTGCTCTGTCCAGACAAAATCAATGGGTGCTGATGGTCTCATCTGTTACTTCTTTTCCCTTGCATTTCTCCAACACTTTTCATCCCTGGTCCTGACTGGGTTGGGGACAAGTGAACAATTATCTCCTGTTTTGCAGATAGGACAACTGAAGCAGAGAGAGGCAAATCTACAAAGAGCCAGGGATTGCTCCTTAGCCCCCACTGCCTCCTGGAATGGTGGTGGTTCTCCAAGCACACACTGTGAATGGCTGAAGGACAGGTTAGACCCTAGGAAAGACTTTTAATTCCTGGGACAGTGAAGCAATGGAATGCGGGGGGGGTGGTCTCTGTATGGGATGGATCACGGAGGGCTCTTTAAAATAGAGGGTAGACAAATACCTACGAGGAATATTTTAGGCAGACCTTGGTGGTCTGCTAGGGGCTCTCTTGAGATTCCCATCAGCAAAATTTTCTAAGTTTTTTTTTTTTTTAGCAAATTTACTGTTTTTTTAATGCTAGCTTGAGGGCAGCCTCTCAGGCCTGATGCTGAAAATTTCATACCACCTACCTGAATCTACTAGTTAATTAAGGACAATTTTTAAGTGCCTTTGGTCTTGTGATCACAGTCACCTTTCTGTTTCTTTCTAGTGCATCCTGTGAGGTGAAATCTTTGCCGTGGTACCTCAGCCTAAAAGCTAGTAGAGTCCAGGCTGCAGGAGATGCGTGTCTATGTGACGCATGCATGCTCGGGTTGGCGTCAGTCATGGCAAGTAAGCGTGGAGCGAGGCTAAGGCTGAGAATAATGCTCTTTCCTTCTGAGAGGAATTTGCAGTCAGTCTGAGAAGCAGATGCTTTTGAACACAGAGATGACAGAGACAAAAGAGGTGTCACTTACCTCCGGGCTAATGTAGGCTGTCTTGTTGGGGGATGCTGTTCTCTGATAGGCATCCCTCACACCTCTCTGCCTCCCCCCAGCCCTCACTGTGGCTTCTGAAGAGAACTCAGACCAGAACATTGCTGTGTGGAAGTTGTTCTGTTGAGAACAATCCTTCTGGCTTAGACCACTTGGCTAGCTAACAAAAAACAGCTTGCTAGACTCCTGAGATCAGCAGACTGTTAGAAGAGACACAATTCATTGAGGTAGCCCTGCTTTTTGATGTGTGACCCTCCTTAACATCTGACTACATACTGAGGACTTCCCTGTGAGCTAGTGGCTCAGTTCAGTTGACCATGTAGTGATGTTCTGCTGGGACAGATTCCAACCGTGTCCTTCACGCGTTATGTATTACCTTATGGTGCCTCCTCTTCCTTCTGAACCTGAGCAGCTCTTTGTGCTGCCGAGACACGAAGTTGACAGCAGCGTACTCTAGAAGTGCGGAGAACACAAACAGCAAGCACACGGCCATCCAGATGTCTATGGCCTTCACATAGGACACCTACAAGTCAGAGGAAGAGACTGAGATGGGGGGGGTTTCTTCACCCAAATGCCTTTTTGCTTGCCTTTTTACATGTTACTCCCAAGGTCTTTGGAAGGAGTTGATCAAGCCATGATGTGGTTGACATTTGCTCTTGGATACCAAAATCTAGCTCATTTAACATGAATATATTATCAGGCCACTGAAAATGCTCCTGGGCTCTTAAGTAGCAATAATTCCACAGTTTTTAATTTATCCAGGTCTTGATTGTGATGGTTTATATGCCAGGAAAATAGTAATCTAGCCTGATCACACCAGAAGCCCTTCATAACAGGGAAATTCAGTACTATTATAAAAGTATGATGGTCAAGGGAGTAAAAAGCTAGAATGTAGAGTGTGTATCCATGTGTGGTTGCTGCAGGGGTTTGTAAGATACGGAGCTTCTGGCTACTGGGAGCTGTGGTGAATCTTGGGGGAAGTGCTGAATCTTAGGGGAAGTTTTGCTGCTAGTCATAGCAACTCTGCTTAAATTTTTTCAGGAGGGGACTGGAATTTGTTCTGCTTACCCTTAAACTGCAATAGTGTAATGGCAGCAGGTTGTCTCTTGTGTTGAGCAGGAGGATCTGTGTGGTGACTTACTTATGCGCTATCCCCAGAAAGTGCACATTTTGCCCCTCTGTGAAGACAAGTGTGTTCCCTACCTTGGGCAGTGATGCTCGGGAACCAGAGCTCTGCGTGGTCATAGTGAGCACTGTGGTGATCCC
Organism: Nipponia nippon; assembly: GCF_047370975.1. NCBI lineage: Eukaryota > Metazoa > Chordata > Aves > Pelecaniformes > Threskiornithidae > Nipponia > Nipponia nippon. The sequence goes on along the minus strand of NW_028262333.1, from coordinate 5,773,661 downwards.
AAGGCCAACACGAGCAGGTGCAGCATCCATATTGATCCAGAAGGAGATCCAGGACAGAATGACAATAAGGAGGCTGGGGATGTACATCTGGATCAAGTAATAGCCCATCTGCCGCTCCAGGTGGAAACGAGCTTCTATACAGGTGAACTTGCCTGAGAATGGCAGGAGATACATGGAAGATTACTGATAAGGCACGGTGAGCCTCCTGTTTTCAGCTATCATCTGGAGACTTCCCTTGCGTTGCCTAGAACCAGAGTCTTGTTAGAGGAGGAAATTAACAGCTGTTGCCCAGTTCTGAAACATGAATGTACAACACCAACATGGCAAAGAGAGCTCTTGGCAGTATGTCCTTTGTCACTTAAATTTCACCTGCTCCTTTGCATAACAAAGATAGAAGAAGATGTTGGGAGAGAAAGTACAGACCAAACACCCTTCAGCAGATGCAGATGTTACTGGGGACAAGAGGGTTCCACACACTTGTGTCTATTAGCTTCTTATTGGCTATATATGTGTATGTTTACTGGCAACATATCTATATGTATGTATATATATGTTGTCCCTAGTTGCGTAGGACAAGGCTTGTATCACCAGAGTGCCATCAGACATAGCAAGAGACTCTGGCAAACGCACAATCCTGAATTCCTCTCTAACAAACCCGGCAGCTAAGGGTAAACAGCACTGACCTGTGTTGTAGTGCTTTGTGCAGTATCTCAAGTCTTTTTCTTCTTTGAGGATAAACTGAGGCAAAGTCAGCCCGTCAGCAACTTGCACGGCTCCTTTTTCTTGCCACTCAAATATGAGATCATTCATTGTGTAGCCAACTGTTGAGAGGAGGGGACAAACACCATGTGAAACATATTAAATACTGATCTGGAAAGGGACAGATTTGTAGAAGAGAGCTATGCTTGGAGGCAGGGATTTATCCTGGCCTTCCTTGGCAATGCTGTAATGAATGGGATTTGGGTTGAGTCAGAACTGCTTATGCATATGGCAAAAGCTAGGGTAATGACCTGCGCTGGAGCTGTGATGGTGTGCAATGAATTCTCTGCAATGAATCACATTTTTTCTTGAATGTGTCTTGTTGAGCTGTTTGCTATTTTTTCAAACTTGACCTCTTTCTCTGAATGAAGTTGTTCATCGTCTTTCCCTCCTTTGGGATAAGAAACATGTACAAGGGGCAAATGTTCATCCAGAGAGAAAAAATCCCATTTGCAGCTGAAAGCACTTTCACCTTTCTCCTCCAAAGTGAAAGGCCAATGTAAACACAAGCAAGCCAGGGCTCCTCTCATGGGATCTTTTAAGGTTTGGTTTCTCTAGGAAATGTCACATGCTGAATGAATGAAAAATCCTGAGCAAGTGGTTCTTGAGCAAGCCTCCAGTGAAGGCTGAACTGGGAATGGGTTGCAGCTGGGGAGGGAGACGGCAGGGGGGAGGCAGAGGGAAAACATGTCTCCTCTCCAAAACAGAGATGTGTGCAGGACTCACAGCTTTCCAACTGCATGATGCATGTCTGTACGTCCATGGGGAAGTTCTTCAGGTCCATGGGGCAGGCCAGAGTCAGTGTGATCCTGAGAAGAGAAGACAGCACAGGGGAATGCCAAACAGTTTGTGGTACTGA